>NC_025689.1:30512558-30531159 GCF_000633955.1 Camelina sativa
GATCGGAGACTACCTCCCCTATCGTAACCGATCCCGCGAAGCCTCCAAGATCTCCAATCCTCCGATCTATCTGCCTTCTTCTCTCGTTCGTCGCCGTGAATCTCCCTCTTCCACTCCGCGTAGCAACTCCTTCGGCAGAGCTCTTGCCATCGGCGTCTCGCGGATTCTTCTCCTCTCCACTGCTCCCTTGATTTCGTCCATCAGCTTCGCCGGTAACATGCAAAGAGTCGCGAGTGAAGAACCATGGGCCGAGGGGTCCTCGCAGTCACCGGAACAGACGGAGGACCCAAATCGGAGCACGAGCTTGTGGTCAGAAGAAAAAGAAACGGTGGGAGAGAAAAAATCGCCGCGCGTGTATCACACTCGCTCGACTTTCTCTCTCGACTTTTTTTTTGTTATTGTGCTTCAACTTTCAGAAATAAAAAAAATATAGTCACTGTTCACACCCTTATCATCATTAGCATACCAAAACCATTGTCAACTTGCATCAATCTTTTAATTTAGTTTTAATGTTAAACAACTGTCCATTCAATCTTATCAGCAACAAAGAAGAATCTCTAGCCAAACTTATAAACTTGCACGACAAGACATTGATATTTTCTTTAATTAATTAGGGAACGACTTTTATACTTCTCTTCTCACAAAAGTATTGAACAGTGTTAATATTATTTTATATACCTTTTAAAAACATGCTATTGGTTGATATTTTTATTGGTGCATTTCAACATATGTCTGGCCTCAATCATTTGAACTTCGATGGTCGCATATGTTAAAATTTGACAATTTGGTAAATCTTAAATATGACGATTTAACGTCGTCGGCATTTTGGATTTATTTATCCGAAACACAATGCTAATTTATATGGTTGACATGTTTTTTTTCTATCAAGTGGGATTTGATCTAGACTTCTAGTGGTTTAAGTTATAACATTATTAAAATCTCTAGTGCGATTCTTGCTTGCGAAAGAAAAAAATGTTTCCAACAAATAGACCTTTTAAGCTTTAACCTTAACAAAAATAATAATTTCTTTAACAAAAAAACAAATCTATATTATGAAAGATGGCCAACTCTCTCCATCTGAATGACACATCAGCAGTGGAGAGAGTGCCACCTGTCTATTCTCATTAAAAGCAAAGAGACATATTTATGTATTTTATTCTTTTCTATATCACAAAAACGTTTCAATATTTACATAAAAAAATTAGAGAGGCTTATAATATGTCCCAAGAAAGTAGATGCATCACCGAAAGACAAAAGAGACATCGGGATTGAATCAAAGAGCCACTTCTTCCTCTCGGCGTAAACCATGAATCTATGGGATATATGGTTTAGGAGTTACAATTTTGTCAATAGTTTGAAGAGTTGCAGCAATGGTAGAGATATTTGTTAATATTGTAGAGAAATTCATGAAAGTTTGTTCCCAAAAAAACATTTTTATAAAGAAGATTGGAGTTTTGTTCACTATCAAATGGAAGATAAATGAATAAAATTGTAGAATGTTGGTTTAGCAAAATACAGAGACAAAGAAGAAGGGGTTTTCATATTCTAATATTTAGAAGTTGTCAAAAAGAAAATTAAATGAAATTCTTATAAAAACAAAAATTCTAAAAATATAGGAATAAGAAGGTTTTTCAAGGAATCGAGGCAGAGCCAATTGATATTATAAATCAAGCGTCAAACGATAAACTTCTTTGGGAGGAGGCCAAGTCCTTCTCTGCGAATTACTTGGCTCCTCAGTCATCCCTGGAGGTTCAGGAATTTTCTACTCGATGCCAGGTTGATGGGTCCTGGAAAGGTTCGGATCCATTGGTGGGTTTGGGATGGTGGTATGGTAATTGTGAAGATAGGACACTACTTATGGGAGCACGCAGTCTTCGACGTAGTCCTTAACCTCTTCATTCGGAGTTTCAAGCATTGATATGGGCTATGGAGTCTCTTCAGGCGGTGGGGATAGATTGTCAGAATTTTGAGTCAGATAGCTCCAAGCTGGTGGTGATGGTGCAGACACCCGACGATTGGCCAGCCTTCTCGAATTTACTGGAAGATTTCCATTCCCTCAGATCTTCCTTCTCCTCCTTCACCCTGACCCTGATTCCGAGGACGTCAAACGTGCGAGCAGACTGTCTGGCATGCTCTTCTAGATCTTTAGTTTCTGAACTTTCTTTTGTAAACTTTTTTCCTCCAGTTTGGGCAACCAACCTTGGAGTCACCTTTTAATTTAATTTAATATTTGAATGGAAAAAAAAAACAAAAAACAAAAATTCTAAAGTTATATTCAAGAAATTGAAGAGCTAACATGAAAAGAAAATGTCTATCTTAATTATATATATTAAAGAGTTAACCAAGCTGCAATCTTGATAAATTAAAATGTTAGTATTTCATAGTATATAACTAAGAAGCTAAAAAACTCTTTGTTACAAAATATGCATCCTTAGATCAAGCCTTCATTTGGAATATATTTTTATAAGTTTTAGACAAGAATTGTAAAATGTTTAAGCTCTCAAAACAAAATTGTCCATGTATCTAATAATTCAATTACAAAATAAAATAAAAACTATTTGAAGTATTAAAAAATATAAAAATCAAAATTATATTTTTCAAGATTTACACAATTAAAAAATAGATAAACTCTACATTAAAAACTAAATAGTAGCAAAATTGTTTAGAAAATGGTAAGCCGTAAGCCCGCGCATAGCGCGGGTATTCATATAGTAATACTAATTCTTTTTCTCATCGCTTACGATGTCATCATTCTCGCACAAACCTTACATTCCAAAAGTTGATTATCCCAACAATATTCCTAAGACCTAGATAAAATCTTTTATGTTTATGAATTAGCCTCTAATATGGTATTTTCCAAAAATTTGTATCAAACAATATACAAAAAAAAAAAAAAGAGAGATGAACTTTAATTATTATTGTTTTTGTCAACGAAGAGTATTAAATGTTTTTATACAAAATGACGACAAAACTTATAATTCCATTTCACCACCTTGAAATGGTGTGAAAAACGAAAAATATCTTACTATAATAAGATCTCTCAATATATATAAACATTCCAAAATTACCCTTGTCTCTGATTTGAACCGCAGGCAAAAAGTAAAAGGGTATTTACGTCAAAAACTACAAATTTTACAGAGGGCTTTGGCGTGGAAGCTCAGCTTTTCTTCTTCTCCGAGTCGGAGAAATAAAAAAATGTCTCTTCTCAAAAGAATAAATCTTTTTCTCTTCTCTGTGTTTTATAACCCCCTCTTGAAATTTTCCGCGAAAAAAAAAATTCTCAATTTTTGTTTTTTTTTTCTCTCTCTGAAAGTTTCCAGATTTTGACAAAAAAAATCAGATCTTTGAGCTAAAGGGTTCTTCTGAGTGGTTTTTTTTTTAGGGTTACAGAGAATAATGTTGGTACAGAGAAGAGTAATGAGTTGGAGAAGAATCTGGAAGTCTCTTCAAGCGGCTTCTGCGCATTGTTTGCTCTTCTCTTTCACGCTTCTTCTTGCTTTGAAGCTTGATCATCTCGTTTCTCATTCATGGTGGTCAGTTTCTTCCTTTGTTTAATTTGGTGGCTTGACTTCTGCTTTTTTGGTATAGGGATATGTTTTAATTGATTGATTAGATTCTCAATTATGCAAAGTCTCTTCCTTTAAACCCAGTTTGTTGTTTAAAAATTGGATTTTTATGTTTTCATAACTCTTTAATCTTTGGTGATGTTTAAAGTTGAAGTATCAATCTTCATTACTGTTCTTAAAGATTAAGACTTTGTTGTGGATGTTTTTGTCTGTTTTACAGGTTTATATTTACACCTTTGTGGCTGTTTCATGCTGTGATTGCTCGTGGTAGATTCTCGTTGCCTGCTCCATCAATGCCTCATGATCGACATGTATGTCATTTTTTATGATTCTCTTAGCTTGAACTTTTGAATATTTAGTTAGCAGGGTTGTTGTAATTTGGTTTTGTGGCAGTGGGCACCTTTTCATTCGGTTATGGCAGCACCACTGCTTGTTGCGTTTGAGATCCTTCTCTGTGTCCATCTTGAAGATAAATATGGTAATTTTTCATAACTTGTTATTATTGATTATGTCATATATATTGATTATGTCATATATGACTGGTGAGGTTTATTATAAGCTTTGGTTGTGTTCTTCTGTTGCAGTTGTTGACTTAAAGATTGTCTTTCTACCATTGCTTGCGTTTGAGGTAGCAATTTTGATAGATAATGTCAGGTATTTCATTTAAAGCTTTTAAGGTTTGATTTTGTTTCACCTTTCTTACTATTCTAGAGAGTACCGAACAATGAAATCTTGTTTGCAACTTTTCCTGCAGGATGTGTAGAACACTCATGCCTGGAGATGAGGAAACTATGAGTGATGAAGCCATATGGGAAACACTTCCGGTAAGTTTGTTGTTCTCTATATACTTGGGAACTTTTACACTCATGTTAGACCTCAAAGCTCGAAAAAGTATTAAATATGATCCCTTACACTGGCTAATATACAGTGCTTAAGACAAAATGAAACTTTTGGTTTGGTTTGGCTTGTTCTTCAATCTTATTAGCTTGCCTCTGCAGGTTGATTCTGACATTGTCTATTGGTTTTGTAGCATTTTTGGGTTTCCATATCTATGGTTTTCTTCATTGCCGCAACAACCTTCACCCTTCTTAAATTATGTGGTATGTTGTGCTTTTACTTAACTCTGTCTTTCGTTAATCATCTTATCCTTTCCTGCAACCTTATTGGTGTTCTTGAAAATTCTCTTTCCATGTCAAGTTGAACTAAAAGATAGATTTTTGGGGTGTTATCTGGTGACTCCATGTTCTAATAGTTATTGTGTCTGTAATTTTGTAGATTCAACTGTTTACTCGGTACTGTTGTTCTTGATATGTGTCTGTTGTTTCTCAATCTGTTTTTGTTGTTTCTGAATCTTTCATGTCTCAAATCCATGCATAGGTGACGTAGCTGCATTGGGATGGTGGGACTTATTTATAAACTTCGGGTAAACTACTTTTTCTCTCCTTCTGCCTCTTAAAAATCTCTTCTATGCCGGGTTGAACAAACTTCTTTCTCCTCAATTTACAGAATAGCAGAGTGCTTTGCCTTTCTTGTCTGTACAAAGTGGAGCAATCAATCAATTCATAGGTATTCACATGTACCGGAACCTAGTTCATCTTCGATGGTAGTAAGATATCTGGACTGGAACAGAGGTCTAGTTGTAACCGCTGACGACGAGCATCAGCAAAGCAACAGAATATGCGGTCTCCAAGATATTGGTGGACATGTTATGAAAATACCATTCATTACCTTTCAAGTTATCCTTTTCATGCGCTTAGAGGTACAAAATTACAGAGACAAAAGTCCATTGCTTTGAAACATTTACCTTTTTCACCTGTTGGAGCTAATTCTCTTTTAATGTAATCCCAGGGAACACCCGCTTCTGCCAAGAACATTCCGATTTTAGTTCTGTTTGTACCACTTTTTCTGCTACAAGGAGCTGGGATCTTTTTTGCTATATTTAGGTTGGTTGAGAAATCAGTCTTATTAATAAATAGTGGTGGTAGTTCTTCTTATGGAAGATATTATAGTGCAACATCATCAGCTCGTGAATTCCTCGGATTCTTTCAACATGGTGCAAGGTATGATAGCAGAAACAAACAGAACAATGGGAATCTCTGGTGAAGCAATCCTTTTGAAACACTAATCTTTCTCATATGGTTATTAACAACAGATTACTTGGCTGGTGGTCGATTGATGAAGGAAGTCGAGAGGAACAAGCTAGGCTCTACTCTGGAGAAGCTACTGGGTAAAAAGCTCTCATCTTTTGGTAACGAGATGACACATTGGCTCTTTTGAAAAACATATTTTTGTTTTGACTCCAAATTATTTTCAGATACAACACCTTCTCGCCAGAGGTTGTGAAGAAAATGCCAAAGTCTGATCTTGTTGAAGAGGTAAATTTGCATTATATGACATTTGGTAACCAAAGCAAAATCTTGAGTTTTTAAAACTTGTCATCAGATATGGAGACTCCAAGCTGCATTGAGTGAGCAAACAGATATAACCAGTTATAGCCAGCAAGAATACGAAAAGCTTCAAAACGTAATACATCCATCCACTCATTTTCTCTGTTTAATTACAACTTCCATGGAAGTAAATTTTGCTTACCTCAAAAAAACCATGAATTTCAGGAGAAGATTCTTTGTAGAGTTTGCTTTGAAGATCCGATCAACGTGGTTCTACTCCCATGTAGACATCACGTCCTCTGCAGGTAAAAACCAAAGTTCCTTCTCTTTTCCCTTCTATCTCACTTTCACCTCATAGTTTTCTTTGGCTAGAACTGATACATTTGTTGGTTTTTCAGTACATGCTGCGAGAAATGCAAGAAATGTCCGATTTGTCGTGTCCTGATCGAGGAGCGTATGCCTGTATACGATGTGTAGATTTGCAGACCACCATAACGCAAAAAGAAAAAAAAAACAAATTTCTTGCTTGTTTGGTTATTTTTTTAGTGATGAAGCAAGCACTTTATATATATATGTTACAACTTGCATAGGAAAATCCAATTCGTTTTCCAGTGGATGTACATAATACTGTAATCCATCGTATATGTCATAAAACTAAGCTCTTGTTCAAAATGGAACTGCAAAGATCTTAGTAATGGTGCTGCTACATTTTGAAGTAGGTGAAAATGAAAAAATATTGATTTTGTTATTTGTGACACTCATTGCAAATACTTTAGATGAGAGGACGTATCTTCAATATGGCCGACAATAGTGTTTTCATTTCACAAAATGTTAGACTCCTTTTATGATTTGTTCGTATATCCAACCTCTTTATAATCAGACAACAATTTTTCGATGGTATAATATCAAATTATCAGATTTATGTAAATGAAAGTGATGATTTTATTCTATCTCGTAAGGTTTGGTAGATTTATATAACAGACACGAACAACAACAGACACCAGAATCTTTCAGACGTGTCATCCTATGCAACCAGAAAACTTTATCTGAGACAAGAAGTGAAATTTTATGTGTCTCAAAATCCTTATATTAAATGCATTGTATATATTTCCGTTTTTTATAGTATACTTTTTTCCCCACCATACGCATAAACGGCCACTTAAGATAATATTTTACTAATTCGGTCTACAAGTCGCCTAATATTTTAGTAATCAGTTGTTAGACTTAGAATTAGATATTTTTGTTATCATGCGTAGTTAACTTGTTTAACAAATGTTCATATCATATGTTGTTCGATCTAAATTGAATAGATGATTAATTTTATGTTAATGTCAAAGTCAAATATGATCAATAATATAATCATATTCTTATATAATTTCATTTGGATATATAAGGTATTTTCAAATGTTTTTTATTCTCCAATTTAATTTTGTATGTCTTTCTTACGTGAATTAAGTTTTCTTCTGGCATCTTTAATTTTTTTTTGGCTTTTAGATTTTGAAAAAAAAATTGACGTTTTTTTTTTTATTATTATCATGCAGAGCGTAGTATATATTGTAAATTAGTAATATAATAAATATTTATCATTCTATAAACACTTAAGCCGTTTAGGTTTTAATTATGCGATACATAGATCAACCATGCGTTCTTGAACATTGGTTAAAAACAATATTTTACCATTGTAACTTGTTTGGTGTACAAGATCTTTATGTCGGAAGCAAGATTCAGAAAATAAAGAAACTTAATCAGGAATCAGCAAAATAATTAAACAACAACAAAAGATATCGAATTAATCGGCTACGAATATACACGATCTGAAGAAAACATTCTTTAGGAAGAAAAAACTACTACAACAAAAAATACATATACGGCTCCGTTTAGAAGCCAATACATATAAAGTTTTCTTCCCAAGGGTTATATAACTAATTAAGACCCGCAAAAAAAAAGGGAAAATATTTGGTTAGTCTTTATTAAGCCGATGATGATGATGTTGATAATGATTTGATTTTTCAGTCATGCCAACAAAGAAGCATGACGACACACCTCCTTATGATGTAAAGCTTAGCCTTTTGCTCTCTAACCACTCCTCCCACTCCACGGCTCCACATCTTCCTCTTCGTTCCTCCTATCCCCGAACTGGTCGTCTTCATTTTCGCTACACCGTTCACAAAAGCAAGCAAGTGTCAATTCTTATTTGGAAGTGTACGTGAAAGAGAGAGGTAAATGATGAGAAGGTAATGATAATGAAGAAGGTGATGAATGTAAGAGGAGTTATATATAGCAGTGAGAGATAAAGGAGTGGCTCAGGACACATACCAAACCGTACCGAACTAGACCGGTCCATGAAAGAGGCAACGAGTGGGTCCTTTGGGGGTTTGTGCACTGTTCCCTAACCCACCGGACACTGTGCCCCTCCATACCCACGTGGGCCCAAACCTTTGAAGGAATCTTTGCCCTAAATATGGTTATTTATCCTCTCTCACATGCTAATTATGCTTCTCTCTCTTCATGAAAAAACATTAAACCAAACCCCAAATTGTTAAAACCACTCAACTATACCCTTTTCTGTAACAAATGAATACCATACCGGTGTTTAAAGTGAGCCAATATTTCAATCCTTCTAGTCTAATTTGACATATTGGGTTTTGTCTAAAATCCCAAGTGTATCAGGCTTTAATAAGGTTTTGTCTAAAATCTCAAGTGTATCAGTCTTTGATAAGGTTTTGTCCAAAATCCTAAGTGTATCAGTTGCTATTAACTTTATAATTATGGATTGAATGGCAAACAAAATTAGAGACGTTAGCAAAAGATATGACCAACCAAACTTGTCGGGAACTACTATACTATACTAACCATCCAAAATCGACAAGTAGTCTGGTCCCCCGCAACATATATCATAAACATATATAATTCATATTTGAGTTTCATAGCTGATTGTGATTGATAATGAAGACTTAACATTTTATTCCTTTGATAAAATAGACGTAAGACTAATACTATTGTTTTGTGAGCTAGTGATAGATCAATTCTAGTTAATATAAGTAATATACACTAAAATCTTGTAGCCACATGGAGAAAATATTCATATGTGTAGTCTATTGTTTGTTTTCCGATTTGAGTCAGATATAATTATTGTTAGAGACAAAATGATAATGGAATACTATTAGAGTATAAAAAATGCATTGCGCCGAAATTGGTGAGAGAAACAATTAAACAAACGTCAATGGCAGTATTAAAGACCAAACGATAACTAAATGTGGGACAGTTAGGCGTTAATTAGGTGGCATAATCCTAAATTATAGATTCTTCCAAATACTATAATTGAGATTCGATCAATCTCTTAACCAAAACCGACGAATAGTTGGTATATATGATTTGAGGAGTAAACCGTCTTCTTCTTTCACATAACCCAAAGGTAATAAAATTTAACATTGAAAAATCATATCCCGTACAGCTATATCACAGCTTCACAGTTATTAGATTGGAGTTATATAAATAAATTAGCGACACAGTTAACCAAGTGAAGCTAGGTGTGGTTTGATGTGGTTTACGCGCTGTTGCCATTGGTTTTAGTGAAGTCCTCGAACATGGAGAGTGGAACCGCACGTGAGGTTCTCGTGATTCACAAAATGCCTTTAGCTTTTGGTCGTCTAAAAGAACAAGTTTTAGCAAATACTAAGTAAATAATAGTTACACTTATCTATTTTTTAATCTATGGTTTTATTATGTGAGTGAGTTGGTCTCTGTCATTCTTCTTCTTTCTTTGAAATCTTGTCGTCCTTTTGTGAACCAACTTTTTCTTCACCCCTCGTGGTTCTAACTTCTAACCAAAATTTAACATTTAATTACTACCGTTTCTGTATGCTTAATGAATATAAAAGTTACGTACGTGTGCTTTGTGCGATGGATAAACGTGAGAGTGATCATTATACCTTTTCGATCCAACAAGCTCAAACAACTCTACATTCATGGAATCATATACCATTCTTTTACAACGTGAAAGAAATTAAAAGATGATTTAGAACATTCATTGAAGTTTTTGAAAAGTGATTCTACTTAATTGGTATGCCAAAAATTTATATTTAGCTAAAATGTTTATGCCTTACGATAATGTTAAAATGCTATTGTAATATTAGTTCTTACAACAAATCCATTATATCTTGTATTAAAAGTATTGAAAGCATGTGCGTGAGTGAAGAAAAAAGAGCTGGAGTGAGAGAAACGACTCTAGCTTCAATGGCGTACGGATGGATTTTGTGTAAAAACATTAAAAATAGACAAGCACTTACCTCGAGTACCAGCAAGCTAAATTGCTTGACCAGAGACTTCTCTGACTCTTCGTGTGCAGCTCATGGTTTTCTCAGGGTCCAAAACCCGAAGGGGTAACGTACTGTTCAAGAAATTAAACCTGCCTTCTGTTTTTTTTTTTTTTTGTTGACGGTTTCACATATTCCAATGACATCAACAAGTATTCAGAAGAGTTCTGAAAACTTCAGAAACAGAGTCAGAGAGTGCCAAGTGTGTGGATTTAGGTACAATGTTTTCTTTAAGGTTACTTGATTTTACAAGTAGTAGAAACTTTTTACTACGGGTTAATAAGATATACATTGACATTTACAATATCGGAAGGAAAATGAAATCGTAAGTTGATTCTGTCTTCACTCTTCCCTGGGGATCCATCGGTTCCACCACACAGTCTTGCGTCCATCGCTAATCTCATCTATAGTCTCAGTAACTGTTTTTACAAGCTTCCTCTGAAGCCTAAGTGCTGATGCAAGAGCGTTTCTCTGCGCACTCGCCTTCTTTCGAGGCTCTTTCTCCTACAATAATACAAAAGAGAAACAATGATTTGGGCATCAAACTTGGGTAGTACTTGAAGAAATAAAAGAGTGTAGATTGATTGACAACAAACCCTGAGCTCTTGGAGTTGTGTTTCTGTGAATCCGCCATCTTTTTCTGTCCCATTTCTTGCCATTAACTGAATCACCCAATTCGCTGCTTCACTGTAGTCCTGTTGTGTAGCCCTGAAGTACTGCATCCTCAAGTTTTGCATGACGGATAACGCAAGTAATCCTTGTCTATCGAAATATGGGTGAGCAAGAGCTGCTTTTGCACTGATTCTTTGCCTTGCTTTGTATCGGACCATTGATGTAAGAAGTTCCCAGCCGATGCCATTGTCTAGGTCTAATAGCTGAAACCCTCTACGAAGATCAGCGTTTGCACGAGGTTCCACTAATTTTCTCCAAGCAGTTAACTCATACTCGCACCTTTTCAACTGGCGGTTGAACTGAATGAGGTTGCTGTCAGATCGTAAGGATGGGAATGCCTGAAACAATAAAAGCATGGCGAGAACATTAACATGGTATGATGAATACATTTCCCCACACAAGGAACTGATAAGAACGAAAATAGTTTCTGCTCTTGTAATCGAGGAAGGGATGATAAAACCAAGAACACACCAGACAATAGAATCGAAAGTAATCCAAGAATATAATTCCAAGAGTATCCCTTACTTTCCCAAGGCCCAACCCAACAAAATACTCAAGCACCATAAGAAGTCAAAACCTGAAGCATCTCCTATTTACTCTAATTCTAGTCACTGACTGACTCGCTAATGTGGTCATCTATAGTTGCTGAACACAATTTCAACATAAATTGACACAACCAGATTACACTGACTATCTACGAAAAATGTGTTTGTCAAAGATACTTGAACATGCCTGAGTCAAAATTTAGAGAAAACTACAGGTGATTGATGGTTTGCTACTTACCATTTGAAGGAAGATGAGACCAATGCTGTAGATATCAAACCTGTCAGGCAAATTCATCTGTTTGGAAAAAAACCATATACATCAAAATCTAGCACTTAAGTAGTAGGATAGCTTTCTGTCAATTAAGATCGTATAATCAACAATTGAGTTTACACCTGCCACAGGACAGGGGAAAGTGCAGCTGCAACAGGTGCTGAAGGTGCAGATGGAGTTTGGGTGCTCATGATGTATTGCTCAGGTGCTGCATACCTGAAAGCAACAAGCGCAATAGAAAGATACTTGTATTACGGTGAAACAAAATTTATGTATCTGAGGTTCACATTTATGATCCTTGGCAGAGAAAGATACAAATTTTTGAAAGAGAAAGACCTTGGATCCAGGAGAAACTCTTTTGGAATGTAGTTAATTCCCACTCTCAAATCAGCTGCAGCTCCAAGATCGATGATCTTGAAAGAACGAGAACCTGCTCATGTTTCAGTGGACACAAAAAACGCATGTCCTCATCCTTTCATTGGGTTCCTTGCTTGAAAAGGTTCAAGAAACTAAGATCATTTACCTTCTGAGAATATAATGTTCTGAGGCTTAACATCCCTATGGACAATCCCGGTTGAGTGAAGACCATCCAATGCAAACAAGAGTTGCCTCATGATAGTCTGAATAATTTTGTTTTCTCTTTCCAACCCTTTAGGCAAGTCTTGTACTTTCCCAAGGATGATAGTTTCTACCTACATCATCATTATCTTAAAAATGTGACAACCGTATAGAAGATGACATCATGACTGCAAAGGATAAAATAAACAGGAGAATTTACATACATTATAAGGGAATTCTTTACTCTGGATCAAACCAGAAAGTGTTGATTCTCCTTCATATTTCCATAACAGCCAATATTCAGGTCCTTTCTTTGAAGACTTCTGCAATGGTTTTGACAGACAACAAAAACATAAATCTAGAAACCTGAATACTGGATGGAAAATCACATCTTAGAAGGACGATAAATTACCTCGAGAAATCCATAAACAAAATCAGCACAGCTATTACCACAGGCTCTTCGAACCCTCTCGTTCATCCAAATTTCCACTGCGCCATATTCAGTCGCCTTCTTCAAAACATACTCACCATCCTATTTAACAACCAAAATAACATACATCACCAAACCTTATCCTCACTTCAATCACAACCTCAATCTCACTGATTACACAATCTGATCTGATAACAAATCAAATGATAAGGATTTAACATGAATCATTTTGATCCAAACCACTTGTTATTACCTCATTAGAACGTTTCTTGGATAATGAGACTCTATACACAACACCAAACGAACCTTCTCCTAATTTCTTCCCCACAACAAAATCATCCTGCACAAAACCAAAACCTAATCACATCAATCAATCAAACCAAGAGAAAGAACTCAAAAACACACATCCCAAAAACATCATCATCCATAATCAAACCTTCCTAAAAGTAGGTCTAAACAATCTCTCAACGAAAGCAAGAACAAACATATCGAAAAAACCAGGAGCAACGCCAGGTGTAGCCCAAAGATACGATAAAGCAGTGAGAGCTAACGCCACTCCAGGAGCAGTGATCGTTAAACCGTTCGATTTCGGCAAAGTACTGCGATAGATCATATCTCCACACTCCATCACCGTACATGGAAGTCCGACACCAACTCCGACGAAGAGATTGTGAACTGCGTCGATCAATTGAGCGCGACAATCGGAACTTAGCTTCACAGTTGGTTTAGAATTAGAACTCGAAATCGGTGAGGTTAGAGAGTAAGGTTTGAGTTTCTTGCCGAGAAACGGTGAGGGAGTTCCGATGTAAGCTCCTCCCGGAGATATTGTAGCCATGGAGGCGGAGATTTTCTTCACCGGCAGAGTTCAGTTTTTTTTTGGAAGACAAAAGAATCCAAAATTGCTTAAACGCCGTTGATTTCGAACCACTAGTTTTTTTTTTNCTTTTTTTTTTTTTTTTTTTTTTCGTTTTGAATCAACTAATTAGTAGATTTACACCACAAAGGATACGTGGACTAAATCAGGTTCGGATATGAGAAGGTTTAACTAATGGGCCTTTTCAGCCCATTAATGATCTGCTTGAGAGATTTAACAACGGTGATGTATTAACGTGGTTAATCAGGATTTTTTTTTTTTGGGTAGTGTGGTTATCACTTTATCAGGATCTTTTTGTTTTAACACTAGACGAAGTAAATTTAAAGACATGGAGGTGATCCTTGTTTTTCTTTTTATGATGGCTCTGTAACATGTTTGTGAAAAGCGGCTTCAAGCAAAGACGTTGCTGTGAGGAAGAACGATGCAGGTTTATGGGTACTTACTTGGAGCTTGGCAAACATGCTCAATCTGAGACGTGATTAAAAACGTGATTAAAAGCAAAACTTATAAATATGAGAATTTTACACAATATAAGAAAATCTTTTTTTCATTTAGAATTGAAATTTATTAATTTCAATTACTTTACTTTTACTTAATAATCTTAGCAATTGCATCAATATGTTTTGTTCACCCTGAATAGAAAATTAACTATTCAAAAAAATTGGAGATGTTAAACTCAAACTAAGTTATATGCTGTTGGGAGTTCACTGCGGCTAACATTAGCCACAAGCTTATCTGATATATTGGTATTGTTGAGTGTATGCTTCTTGCCGTCTCGTCTTCTGAAATTTGTTATCCACAGATTCAATTTCTCCACACGAAACTAAAAAACCAAATTTATGTTAAACAATATAATGATAAGTATATAGAGTACAAAGTTAACAAAATCATTTGTTTACCTCATTTTCTTAATATTGAAGGTTGTCGGCTGATCTATAAGTTGATATTGTTTGGGCTGATCTAGAACAATTTTTTGTCAGGTCAAAAATTTGGTAAATACTAATATATTAAATTATATATGTAATAAAAATTAGTTTTAAAAGAAATGAAGATAAAAGATATAATCCATTTTGCTAGCTAGGATAGTTTATTTAAATTCTGGTATAAATATTTATATTATAAAAAAAACAAGAGAATTGCAACAAAAATTAAATAATAAGTATTATGCAAATATTATGCAAAACATATGCCAAAAAAAGGAAAGTTATTTTAGATTCAGTTTGAGTCGGTCTGTTAATAGTTCACATGTCTTCACAGGCAAGTATCTTCTTCTTATATATTCAACCAATGGAAGACTCAGAGTTTCAACCACATATCGATAAATCAAAGACTCTTGCTACATATTCTCTGTATGTTTCACAGTAGAACCATGCAGCAACCAGCATAACGAAGAAGGACTTCACAACCCACACTAATATAAAACAAACGCTTGTATATCAAAAACTTCTCAATCCATGTTGTCACATCTTTTTCCAAGTCATAAATACTGTGAAGTAACTTGGAGTTCACAAAATTAATGTAATTGTACTTATTTTCGATAAAATTTTACTTGTTTTCGATGTATATTTTTCTTTGCAGGTCTCAGTCTGATTTTGGCAACCAATTTTTTGTTTAAGGTACAGCATATAGTCCTTGTGCTTCTTATTTTTTTTGTTCTTAATATGTATGCCACAGCTCGTCTTCCGTCTTATCATTGATTATTTACTTTCGATATGTTTGTTTGTAAGATAACTCTTCTTTGTTTCGTCTTTGCAGTTTGCAGACTGATTTTTTTTTTTTCTTTGACACTAGAAAGTAATTTTAAATAATACGAAAATGCACCAACGTATAGGGTTATGAAGTAAAATAATTATTACAACTATTTGACTTTTCAGTTTTCAATGAATATAATGTAAATAATAATAAATTACTTTTCTAGGTTTTACTACCTTAAATCATCAATAATTATGTATTTGAATTTTGAACATATAAAGCTAAGACTCAGTTTTAATCTTTAAGTTTAACTCTGTATTTCTGAAATGTTATTTACTTTAATTGATTTTTCTTTGTATTAAAATATCTCACATTTATAATAGGTAAATGCCCTACCATCGAAATAATTTAGTAACATCATAGAAATCAACTTTCTTGATGAAGTGTTTTGACCGATTCCGTACAATTATTATATGACAACTATTTGGCAATTTTGCTTTTTACTTCATTGACCTCGATGCACGTAAACTAATCCTTCCACGATCCTTGTTTGCAAGATAATAGTAGTAGATTATTGTTCTTTTTCCCTTCATTATTGTATGAAAATGGTGCATCTAGAGAAACAATTTATATGCCACTTCATACCAAAGTACATATATATATATATACTAGCATTAAATAGAATAATGACTGCACTGGAGTAAAGTTCGTCACGCAATTGACCGACGCATTTACGGGTCGTTATGATCGTTATAGCAAATCAACTATTAACAGACCAAAAAAAAAAAGAGCTCTATTATGTTAGATATATTATATATAGACGGATTCCAAATACGTACTTGTATAGTTGTACTAGTTTTGTTGCTGTCCTGATACAAGTTTATAAAAAATCAAGCGGATATTCAAAGATTGAATTGATTTTTGAAAAATATAAAGGAAAAAAAAATCCATTCCTAATCAATCGTTGATGAAATTGAGTATTTGTATTTGGTTTACCAATTAAGAAAAGAATCAGCGATTTTAAAACGGGGCATAGAAGGACAAATGACATAACAGATACTTTAACAGATAACAGATGACAGGTATTATTACAACCAATGACATTGCAAGTTACAATAAACACACAACTTGTATGTTACTCATAAAATATTTGTAGTAGCTAGCATTGGCAAAGAAATGTGAAACGAATCAGTAAGAACATTGACCACAATGTACGCACAAACATATACAGCTTGTCGGTGTCGACGTGGGTACGTGTGATAAAGAAAAATACAGTCAAACATATTCTCATTTGCCTCTCACTCTCACATGTTATTCTCATACTAATCACTACTACATCAAGTCACATGATTAACTAAACTAATCAGCATTATATTATTTTTATTTACTACTATTATTTATTTGTATTGTAGTTTTGCTTGGCTTTATGAACAGAACACCGAATTGGACAAAGTCGCTTCAGTTCCAGATAGTCACTTTAAGATAAAGTATTGATTCGATAAATTTCGAGTTTATTATGCTTCTGGTACAGTAGTAGATCTAAAAGACGAAACATTTTGCTAAGTTATAGTATTGGCTAAACATGAATCAATCAGCCAATTACATCGATACTTTACGCTATGATAGAAGATCTAGGGTTAGGTAGATCATTAAAACTAGATATGGATCGGCTGCTGCAATTTATACAAATAATAGTATAACGAGACATAATAATTCTGAATAATAGTAGTATTGTTTATGCATATCAATCAAATAATTGTGTTCTCGATGTGTGTAATATTTAATTAATCGCACGCTAATTAGTATTTTATTTTCTCGCCTTTTCACCTTTTTATTCGAGTTAAGTATGTAGGAGCCACAAGATTGATCTAATAAATAAATTAATTAAGTTGGTCATCATGGTTTAAATATTTAATTAGTTAGTTCTTCTGGTCTAAAATTAGACCACGAGTTTCATTACTCCACCAGAATAAAATGAATTTAGTTAAGTCAAGTCCTGATTAAGTGGATATTAGTGATTAGCAGAAGATGGAAAATACGAAAAATGTCAATAATACATATAGTCTCTGCCTCTTAACAAAACTGTGCGATCTCAACGATAGAGGATAAGAATCCAAAATCAACGGCTGAGATGGAATAAGAATATGACTAAAATTAGGATGAGATGAGGTTTGGGTCCATGTTTAAACAATGAAAATGATGGAGACGACCTTTTTCGTTTGCTTGGAAGGAATCACAAGTTTTCTCCTACTTGCATCTCCAAATTGTTGACAAAAAAAACACATCGTTTGCCGTTTGCGACCCCCTTTACCCCGCACGCTGTTTCTACGTATACGTGCATGGACTTTTTCTTGTTTTTCAGATAATTATATATATATATATATATTTTTTTTTTTTTCAAAATATTATTTTTACGTTTTAATGAAAATTTTTCTAGCAATCTTTAATTTTCTTTTTCTCTGATGTTGTTATTATTAGTATTATTTATTATTACTGATTCAGCATTCAACCTTATCATGTGATTTGGAGGATTATTGATGTGTCATATTTATTGATAAATTAAATGTGTTGGGAACTTGGGATAATGAGAGGTGATATATGTATATACATGTGTATATATATTATACATATTGTAGAGTTTAGATATATACTAGTATATGGGTAATGGGTTCAAACATATAAATATACGTACATATATATATATATATGTATATATAATTAATTCTTAATCAAGTTCATAGGGGGTTGGTATATAATTAATTCTTAATCAAGCTCATAGGAGTTGGACTAGTACTTGAATATGTTGGGATGATATGGTAAACTTAATCATGAGATGCGAAGGGTTTTTTTTTTCCCAATGAGAACATTTTCTCGGTTCATAGATATACTCCAAGTTCATGTATGATTACTACGATCGTAGAGGAATTAAACACATCATAATTGTTCATTCTAGAACCAATGGGACGTTGATTATAATTATTGTATTTACAAGGGGCAGAAAATGAAAACATAGCAACGTTTAAAAAATATTTTGTTGGATAAGCTCAATTTCATCAAATTGTCTCCCTCCCAAGCGGGAACACACTACAACAAATATGTACATTGATAGCAGACGGATATAGCTCATTTTCCGTCACTGCTATGAAAGATGAGATTTTTTTTCGCTTACTTTTTAATAGCATCTTATTAACGCTATGATAGGAAAATTATGTAGCGGGAAACAAAAGTGACTTTTGTCCGCCAATACTTAGTGAAATTATTCACTTAATCGCCAAATAAAAAAAAAACCC
>NC_025689.1:30531665-30601897 GCF_000633955.1 Camelina sativa
ATGGTGTGAGTGTAAGTGAATGCAGGCAAGGTTTGAGCTTGATGAAGATTGGCAAAGGATATCTGTGATTCACCAGATGGGACATTTGTGGCGATCACACAAGTCTGTCACGGTGAAGGCTATAAATTTGGCTGCAAATAACCAAGAGAGGATGAATTTGAGACCACCAAATATTGGTCCTGTTGATTGGCAAAAATTTGTCAAACTCAAAACTAGTGCTGCATTTAAGGTAATTACTTGTGATTATAATTGTTTAGTAGTTGATTGGTGATTAGTAATTAACATGTTTCATTATTAGGCCGTGAGTGAGAAATATAAAGCAAAAAGAAAGAATCAGATACCTCACACCACTAGTCGTAAAGGGATCAGCAGACTAACAGAAGAAATGGCAAGCATATATACTACAACTATGTTGTTTATTATTATACATAGTGCTTGTACTGTTACTGAAATTTTGTTTTCTGGAACAGAAAGCTGAAAGTGAAGATCCTTCCAGCGTGACAAGACTAGATGTTTGGATCAAGTCTCGCACCAAAAAGGATGGTACACCAGTAGATACGAATGCAGCTGATTTGATTGTAAGTCTGAATAGAGTTGTACACCAGTAAATAGTGTGTTATCGACTAGTAAAACCTGAAACTGTCTTTATGTTTTTCAGCAAAAAGCAGCTGAAATTGGTGGAAGTGATGCTCCAGCATTTTTAACAAATCCAGATGAAGATCACCTCGCCAAGCTTTTAGGACCTGACAATTCTGGTAGGCTGAGGGCAATGGGTAGAGGCATGAGTAAGACCAAATTAGCTTGTTTACAAATGCAGAGCAAGTGTATGGCTGAAATGGAAGAGCGGCAAGTAAAATTAGTAAAACAGGTCAATGCCTTGGAAAGTGAACTTGGCAGAATCAAGAATCAGGTTAGATACTTAAGAGTTCTCTACTATTCATCAGCCAGTTAGAGTAATATAAATTGATGTTATTTTTGTTTATGTTACAGAGACCAGAAGCTGAAATGGATGAAAACTCAGCTGCAAGAGTAACATATTCTTACTTCTTTTCATATCAGCTAAGTGATTCTTCTTAGTGTCGTTTATGATTCTTAGTTGCTCATGAAATTGTTGCAGAGTGTAAACAAAAGAGCACATCCTAAGTGTGTGTTTGTTGATTGGTCTGACATTGATGAAAATGTTGGTGAGGGTCGGATTCTTTCTTCTGATCCGGATGACATAGTGAATGACTGTCGTCTTGGCCCTTATGATCTCAAAGTGTTAGTTGAAGCTGCATATAAACCAGATGCATTTCTATGGAGACCTGCACAAAAGATCTTTCATATGAAAGAAGCTGTTGGACATATAATCGCATGGCCAACTGATAAGTGTAGACTGGTAGACAACAACATCCAAATGGAAGACATTGCCCCTATGGTATTTATAATTTCTAGCAATGTGTTAGCAATGTATTACCCCTGTCTATAATGCTAATTAATTATATTGGATTTGTTTACTGATTGTGTTTAACAGGGTATACAAGGAAACAAATGTAAACTATTGGATTTGTCTAAGGGTGACGTCATTGTTGCTGAGGGGCGTTGGGAGACACAAGAACCAAGTGCGTTGGTTAACGGAATTCCTCTTGGACCAAAAGCAGTTAAAGTATTTGTGGATTCAGTAAAGCAGCCTGATACATCACTATGGAGACCTACAGCTGAAATGTCATTTCTTGAGGACTGTTTGATGGCTTACGTATCTTGGCCCCTGAGTAAGGTTGATTTTGAAAATCCCTCAACTCCAACTGGTCAGAATGCTACATCACATGCTTCTTTGTCTGCATCAAAGGCCAAGTCTGCAGCCACAGCTTCTAAGTCTGCTACAGAGTCCAAAACTTCAGCAACAGCTTCAAAGGCTGCATCGCAGGCCAAATCTGCATCTATGTCTTCTAAGTCTGCATCTGGTTCTGAGTCTCCTGTTGATGATGCAACGGGTCCAATATCACCAATAAAGAATACTTTACCATCACAGTCTCCTCTCAGGAAGTCTCCAGTAAGTGTTTTCATATGTTATGAAGTTGTTTTTGTTAATTATATGATGACTGATGGTTTATATTGTAAACATGGCAGCGCATTAATAAAGTTATTTCCAAGGAGAATAAGAAGTGCAAGTTGATGGATTTAACTGAAAAGAATAGGGTTGTGGCTGAAGGACGATGGGGAACAAATGATCCAGAACATAAGGTTCACTTTACTCGCTTGGGTTCTAATGCAGTTAAAGTGTGGATAGATGTTGTGAAGGTGAAAAATGTAAAAGTTTGGAGGCCATCCGATGAAATAGAGATTATTGAAGATGCACTTAGCTCCTGCATTGCTTGGCCAGAGAACAAGGTCATTATGTCTTAAACTGATGGTTTTATTGTGTAATGTTAAGTACTTGAGATTGCTTGTTTATTTTGGATGTTCTTGAGACTTTGATGGTAAACTGATGTTCTTGAGACTTTTGTTATGTATTTTGGATCTGAGACGTTTATTAATCAGATTTTATGAGATTTTATAAAACAGGTTATGTGTGCTATAATCACATATCAGAAAATGCTATAAAAGTACAGGTAAACGTTATGATAAAAGAATATACCATAGCACAGTAAACAAGATAAAACAGCATTTCGCAACAGCTATATTAGATATGTATAACATAGCACGAAAAATTAAATATTGTATAAATTTTTGCAAAATTATAATCTTGATAATACAGCAGTTTATTAGAGCTATGCTATAAAACTATAACATAGCACGAAAAAACAAATGTTGTATAAATTTTTTCAAAATTATGATCTTGATAATATAGCAATTTCTTAAAGCTATGTTATATTTTTATAACATAGCATACGTAATAAGTGCTATTGTATATGGGGTACATATAATAACAGTGCCCTAAAACAGCGCTCATGAAAACGCTATCAAAGACCTATGATAGCGTTTTTCTCTGGTTAACAATGTGCATATTTGTTGTAGTGACATCACGCCATGTCTACAATTAATCCATTTGTTCTCTCTCTCTATATAGAAATATGATTATATACCAGAGACTAAGATGTATGAAAAGAATATTAAAAAAAAAAAAGGATGTAGAAAGAGAATTATTAGTGTTTGCTTGTTGCAATTATTATATACATACATTTTCCGTTGGTGTAGAAAATTAAAGGAAAAAAATACCCACGAATTAAGAAGGAAACTGGAAAAACAAAAGAAAGCAGATTTATGTCACGATAGTATAAGAGACAACAGTATCAGATAAGATCATAATCCTTGCGACCTTACCTATCCAAAAGTCTCTTTTTTTGTTTTCTAATCAATTTTACAAAATATTTAAACAAGAAACATATAAAGATGGTGAATAAAAATATCGCAACCAGAATTGCTTCGAAGGGGGGATGAACTAAAAAAAAACAAAGAGAAGATAGGTCCTTCATGTGATCCCCCATCCCACTTGACCCCCTTGGTTGGTCCCATTTATCATGTAACCCATTGCCATTCGTTTATTCATTTTGTATGTCTTGTCTCCTTTTTTTCTCGTCAAAACTTAAAACTATGACTTTTTTTTTTTTTTAACTTCTAAGTTTTTTGGGTCAATCTCTGACTCTTCTAAACCTATAAAAGTTGAACATATTTGGATTGTTGAATCGGATATCGATATTTAGCCAAGTAATCTCGTCCAACCATCTAAAATTTCATAACTACTATAGTTTTACTTTCTGTCTTAGATTGTATAAAATTTTCATATGAATGTATAACCCGATTATGTCATTGAATCAGTGACCTATTAATAATAGCGGGAGTTTTAATGTTTAACTATAGTATTTAGTCTGTAAGATACATCCCTTTTTTCCCCGGGAAACAATGAGTTGTAAAATTAATATTGGTTATGCATGCAACAAAATAAATCATTCGACTGTAGTTATATATACTTCAAGTAACTTATAAGTATGCATGATGATTGATGAGAACTTTAGTTGATGAAAGTACGTGGTAATGTGTTGTAAAAAATTGTACTTACATTGTTGAACATTGTTTCCCAAAAATGTACATAACAAAACGTACGAAAAACAGAAACGCCGTAGTACTACTTTTTTTGGTCTGCCCTTCCCGGAAACTTCCTTCGAAGTTAATTTTGCGATCCTTATAAGCGTTGACCCCACGTAACCATTTTTCTCAATTTGACATTTTTTTTCAAATAACAATAAAAATTAACTTCAAAAACATAACACTAATTAATTAGATACATTTTATAAAATGTACATGTACATGCACTTGCCTCGTTCATTCCTCACATCATCATATGTCTCTGTATATATATATATAGGTGCACCAAAGAAAAAAAAGAATAAAAGCAACAACGTCACCCAAATCTCTCTCACCTAATTTGTGTTTCGTTTATACTTTGATTGTTAGAAGGTTATAATTTGTGTTTCTTGGTTTGGCCAGAATCTTCAAGAAACTGAAACAACGATTATGGATTCTAGTTGCATAGAAGAGATAAGTTCCTCCACTTCGGAATCTTTCTCCACCACCACAGCCAAGAAACTCTCTCCTCCTCTTCCTCCGGCAGCGACGTTTCGTCTCTACCGGATGGGAAGCGGCGGAAGCAGCGTCGTGTTGGATTTAGAGAACGGCGTCGAGACAGAGTCACGGAAGCTACCGTCGTCAAAATACAAAGGCGTGGTTCCTCAGCCTAACGGAAGATGGGGAGCTCAGATTTACGAGAAGCACCAACGAGTATGGCTCGGCACTTTCAACGAGCAAGAAGAAGCCGCTCGCTCCTACGACATCGCCGCACTTCGGTTCCGCGGCCGCGACGCCGTCGTCAACTTCAAGACCCTTCTCGAAGACGGAGATTTAGCTTTTCTTGAAGCTCACTCGAAAGCTGAGATCGTCGACATGTTGAGGAAACACACCTACGTCGACGAGCTTGAACAGAACAATAAACGGCGGTTGCTTCTCTCCTTCGACGCCAACGGGAAACGTAACGGATCTAGTACGGCTTTAAACGACAACGTTTTGAGGACGCGTGAAGTGCTTTTCGAGAAAGCTGTAACGCCTAGCGACGTAGGGAAGCTGAACCGTCTCGTGATACCTAAACAACACGCCGAGAAGCATTTCCCGTTACCGTCACGTTCACCGTCACGTTCACCGTCAGTAACTAAAGGCGTTTTGATCAACTTCGAAGACGTTAACGGTAAAGTGTGGAGGTTCCGTTACTCATACTGGAACAGTAGTCAAAGTTACGTGTTGACCAAGGGATGGAGTAGATTCGTCAAGGAGAAGAATCTCCGAGCCGGTGATGTTGTTACTTTCCAGAGATCGACTGGACTAGACCAGCAGCTTTATATTGATTGGAAAGTTCGGTCTGGTCCGAGGGAAAATCCGGTTCAGGTAGTGGTTCGGCTTTTCGGAGTTGATATCTTTAATGTGAATACCGTGAAGCCAAACGACGTTGTAGCCGTTTGCGGTAGAAAGAGATCTCGAGTTGCTGATGATATGTTTGGGTTACGGTGTTCCAAGAAACAGACGATAGTAAATGCTTTGTGACATTTTTCATGTTTTTCATTTTTTCTTCTTCTATTTTAAAATTTGTCAAGTTGTATTGTGATTCTTGCTAAGTTGTATTTAGAAATAGAGGACAATAACCAAACGAAAAGAAAACAAACTAAAACATGCTTGGAGTAAAATGGTAAATAGAACATATAGTAATATAGTTGTTGTGAATGTCACCTTTATTGAAAGAAAAGAAAAAAAAACTCAAATTTACCTCCGATTAAATTTAAAACATTACCGGCGTGTATGACTTATGTATTTATTCGTGCCCACAACAAAGAGGAGCCTTTTTTGGCTATTTCATCAGCATAATACCCATGATTTTATTGTCTTCCTTGAAAACCAAAGGATCCTCATAGATGTCTTGAACGTGTATCTTAGAATAGCTCCATTGGATATGTAGAGTCACTAAATTTTTTAAAAAGTAACGAAAAATAAAAAACAAAAATGAAAGTGCCTTAAAAAATGGAGGAAGTGTCTCTAGGGAGAGACAGTTAGATCCCCAAAATGGGAGATGTTTTTTCTAAATTTTGATACAGTATTAGTTTATGTTAAAGACACTCATCAATAATAGAATGGAGATGGTCTTAATGATCTCACGTACTAACCTATGCATTATCTCAGGCCAGTCTTGGGGGAGGTTATGCCATGAATGATGCATTTGGAGAGCACTTCGAGCTTCACCACTTCATAGTCCAAATTGTCAAGGCACGTCGATGCCTAAACTAAAGCAGTAGTTTTTGCTTTGTGTTGATTCAAAATTTTTTTTACCTTATCGTTCGTGGTCCAAGTTTTTCGTTCCCTAGATGCACATAATAACCAACGAAACAATCTATTTAGAAAAGGATATACATACATTTAATTTAACGTAGTTAATTTTTTTTTTTTAATTATAGAGTCAAGATATTATATTACTCTTTTAATAGTTGATATATACTCTCTCCGATCCCATATAAGTGTCGTTCTGGAACCTTTTTTTTTAATTAAATGTCGTTGGTTTTGGAAAATGGAATAACACAACCAAAATTACTAATACACCCTTAATTAAACTAACACAGATTACTAAAACTGAAAATACCAAATATTGAAAATATAACATCAACATACTGCATTAACGATGGATATCAATAGACACAATATGAAGAGTCACTTAACAATATATATTGGGTTAGTCACAAACCTGAAAAGCAACAAAATGGCAAATCCAGTGCAAGTAAAAGAAAATGGAGATAAGCAAATTAATGTCAAAGTGGTGCATACCTTTGATCTCAACAAAGTCTCTGAGGAAGAAGAAGACTTTCATTTGAGCAAGGAGATTACTGATGTGAAGCCAAAAGTGGTGCATGACTTTGATCTCAACAAACGCTTCATTGTGGAAGGAGAAATTCATCCTGACAAAGAGATGCAAGACATGATTCTAACTTTCTATAAAATTTATTTTCATATTATTACTAGATTTTGCTGTTGAATTTTCTACTAGTGGTTTCTTCTTTATATGATCACCAATAAGCTATCCTATGGTTTGTTCTCCAAATAATAAAAAAAAGAAAAATCAGAGGTTCACATATCCATACCAGAAACAAGCAACAAAAAACAGTGAAATTAAAGCAACATGATCTGACCTTAATACATGTAAAATCTGAACAATGTTCTTGACACAAAGTGGGTGAGGTTGGTCACATACCTGAAAAAAAGAAAAAGAGAAAATAAGTGGAGAGATCTATGATTGACGATATGAAACCAATTTGATTTATCAGCAAAGTGAGTAAGGTAGTACATCGAACCTTGAACACATTTCCGAAGAGAGAAGGAAGCCATGAATCAGAAAAAACCTGACTAGAAAAACTGAACTTGAGGAAAAAGACTCAAACAAATGTTTCAACGATGAAGCGATCAAAGTGGTTCACGTAAAAAGAAATGATCTTTTACACCTTTCAATGGCTTCTTTGAAGTTATACACCTTTCAATGGCTTCTTTGAAGTTATCTTCATCCATTGATAGCATCTTGGACTTAACTAAATCCTAAATTTTCAAGGAGAAAGAGAGATGAAAACAAGAATCACAAGACAAGTAAAGCTTGCTAACTGGTTGCTGAGTAACAAAAGTGAGGATACCTCCATTGTGGCATTTCACGCTTCAGGTAGCATCTAAGCAACATTGCTTCAGTTCTTTTCTTATCTGTGAGTGAAAATTGGCCGGTCTAAAAAATGGAAGCAGTAAAGAAGGAGTCGCAAGAACCTGGAAAGAATATATCTATTCAGAGATATATTTGCAATAGTACTCAAAAAACATGGGATTAGAGTATATACCTTCTTGTTGAGGCATCAGGATAGCCTCTTCTCTGCAAAAAAACAGTCGTACCTTTGATGTGAAACAAATATTGGAAAGAAAGGAAAGGGAAAATAGTCAAAACTGAAATCAATAAGAATAAATCAACTGCAGTGCTACTGTGATATTGATGCAGCGGTTCATCTTGCAAAACATGTCATTTGCTAAACGCTGGAATACTATAAACAAGGATGAAGTGATTGAACAATGTGTGTAGTCATTAAGAAAGAAAAACATCTTCCTGGTTACTATATAGATTGAAATTCAAGTACAAACCACATTCAATTTGAATAAGAGTCAGATAATTCCACATAATTCATCTACCAAAATAGCAAAAGGAAACCTTACTCTCTTAGCTGATTTCTCACATTTTCTACTATAGTAGAATTACATTTAATTTGCTTAGGAAGCTGACCCTCTCGTTCCAACGCTTCTTTCCTCATGTGTGGGATTTTATAATTATTAGACCCTCCAATTCTCATTGTTTCTTGCATGCAAAGTTGCAGAGTTAAGAAAATGTGGTTTATCTTTCTCGTTGGATAATCTTCGTAAGCTGTTTTTACCGCGTGAATAAGCTCTTCAACGTTCTTCGGACATACCTTATGCTGTAATGCTTGGATAGCACTAAAAAATCCAAGATCAAGAACATTTAAGTCTGGAGAATTTGGCGGTTGACACATTAATCGAATATCAAAACCGTTCTGGGACACCGCTGCTTTGAATTCTACATCACTTGGATCCACATGCGTTCTCGCATTATCTTGTTGAATGTAGATAACTTTATCTATATCCTCACGAGGCCATTTCTCACGAATATTGGGAAGAACTTCTTCTATCAACATTCTTCTCACATCATCTCGCTTGACAGATGTAATTGGTTTTATTTCTATTGTTCCAGCTTCTCTGTTTCTACTCCGTCTTCTTGCAGGTTGAATTGTAACAAACGGCCAGACCCCAATCTTTCCAAAGAAAGTTTCGTTTCCATCAGCATCGAATCTCGGACGAGCCATTGCAACTAACACCATAACTTTGCCAATGAAGTTCTTACTTTGGCATCTCCGTATCGGATCATCTTCTTCACGAAGTAGATAATAATTCTCAGAATCATGATCATCACTATTCGCTGGAATGGTATTCAAATCAAAGGAATGGTTTGTATTTTCTGAAGGTGAAAGATTTAGATCGAAGTTAGCCATGGAAGATGATCAATCAAATTCACGTTACTCCAAATATAAAGAATTGTGAAAATATTTGAATTTTAATTGTTGCCTCCATTAGCTTTCTTCTTCTATGAATTTTTTTCTTTCCCTCCACTTCTATTCATCGTAGTCATGGAAGTATTTAATTTAGTAAAAGTTGTTAATTGAAATTGGGAAGAATACTAAAAGGCCAAATTGCAATGATTAAATGAATTAGAATCTGTGAATTTCATACACCATCGATACCATAATGGTCTATAGATGCTGAAACCAAATTAACAAAGGTCTAGACATGAGAAGATTAAAAATCAGAATTAGAATAAGAGGTTACAGAGACAATACCTTTCACCTCTGCAACGACTGATAAAGCATCACAACCTTCTCAAAGAATCCAATGAGAAGCTCTCTAAGTCATACATAAATTTCTTCTTGCCAACTCTCTTTGCTCACCAACTCGCCGCCGCGCTTCTCCATCTCCTCTGGATCCAGAGAGATTACATAAGTAGAATCTGTGAATTTCATACTATATCGATTACCATTCAAATTTATACAAACCTTGCTCAGTGTGCTAAGTCTTCCTCGTAGACTGAAAATCTTCTCTGGTTTTTCCAACTTACTGTACTTGATTCATGATTTGGAGAAGCCAACTTTGAAATAGACTTTGGAGCTTCTCTTTCATCTTCCAACAAAGCACCTGCAGTTGCTCTTCTAGTATGCATACCCATATCCTTGTTCGTCGTGTTTTATACCATGATTCATAAAACAGAGCTAATGTATCATCACACCAAGAAATCCCTCTGTAGAATTGAAATCGGATAAATGTGAGGACGTAGAAGGCTTTGATGAAGTTAGTCAGTTTATTGAGAAGATAACGTTTATAGTCAGTTTACCCATAACGAAGATCGAGCTTGTGTAACACTTCTGGTTCTTCTCCTGCCAGTGGTTCCGCAGACTGCATATAAACACAGAAATATTCAAATCCAAGTAACAATTCCAAAATCCTACACAATTCGAGTCCTAGGTAGTAAAATCGGCTTGAAAAAAAGGACTAAGTTACCATCATCTTCAGTAGCCGTAGCAGAGGATGAAACAGAGCCATTAGAGCTGCCACCACTGTCTTCAGGACAGACAGATGCGAGACAAAAAAGCTTAGTAGAAGCAGAACGTGAAGACATGGGAATGGTGAACGGGTTTCCGGAGAATCGGTGAGCTTTCACGCAACGGCGCGTACGCATAGTCGAGAATCCGGAAAACTTGGCAGGTAGAAGGAGAGAAGTAGACGGCGACGGAGACCAGATCCTCAGAAAATTGTGGACTGGGTTGGATCATCAAAGATGCCCTAGGTTTCTCCCTTTTTGAAGGTTCAAGCTCCCATCGATTCACGGCGTCAGCTTTATCAATCGAAGCCATGGCTTTGAAAACAGCTATGGAGTCCGCTCTTTGTTTTGATTTGCTTTAAATCAGCTCGCACTCCCAATTGCTTGTCTCCCTGATGAGATCAGTTTGAAGAATCAAGTGAATTGAGATCTCTGTTTCTTAATCAACTAATCGGTGCAGACAAAATAAATTGAAGTTGTGATTCCATTGTCGCAAAGAAAAAGATAAAGAGAAGAAAAATAAAATAATTTATTGAATAAAAAAGAAAACAAAAAATAACATGGTTAATTACTTTAATTTCAGAGGTTAAAACAGTCAAATTGTTTCTTTTCTTAATTTACTCAAAAAAGTCCAGAACGACACTTATATGGGATCGGAGGGAGTAGAAACTATATGAGTTATTACTTCAAAATCATTAATGACTAGTCTAGTTCTCAAAATAAAAAGAAGTAATTGATGACTGACGTCTTTGAACCTTAAAACAGATATATGTGAACTAAAACTCAATAATTTGGCTTGTGCAAATCCACTTGTCACCTCACCACCATGTAAAATTGGCAAATGAGAAAAAATAAATAAAAATAGCATAGAAATTAAAAGATACACATCAATTACCAAAATGCGTAATTGTTAACATTCTTTTTTTACTCTTTCTAAAACTGATTTTGGCATTCAAAGATGATCAGAGACCAACATGTGAAAAATCGTTTTTGTGTGTTTGTTCAGTAAAAGGAAGCTCCAGAGGCCAACATCCCAAACAAAAACCTGTAACAAAAGCTGCATGATCTTGTAGATTGGTCCTAGGCGCAAACAAAAGAGTTCTATTCAGAACGATCAAAGAATACCAAAGAGTTTTCTAAACTAAATTGATACAAATATGTAAATATCTTTATATCACAATCATATAATATTTGACAACAATATTGTGGATTTTTCTAAATTCTTCTATATGATGTTCCAATAGGTAGGCCATAATCAATGCTTTTTGACATTGTTTCAATTGATTTTTCTCATTTTTTTTCTATGGTGTCAAGTAAGTAGGTTGTCATTTTTGCCAAATTTTTTTTTAAGGAAAAGAGAACAAGAACAACGTAATGAACTGGAAGAGTTGGCCAAAAAACGATATTGAGGAAAAGTGGTACATAAAATATATACTAAAACCTCTGTAAAAGAATAATGTCAAAATTATGATATATTTTTCAAAGCTTATTTTCTATTAATATTTTATTTTAATTCTTAATATTTCTATAATTTTGGACAAATGATAATCAATATTTTGTGACATTTTTTCATGTTTTTCATTTTTTTCTTCTAATTTTAAATTTGTCAAGTTGTAGGTTGTGATTCTTGCTAAGTTGTGTTTAGAAAAAGTGGACAATAACCATAAAACTTGATTGAATGTAGCTAATTGTTTTAGATTTATTTTAGTAACGGATCTAGTACGGTTCTAAACGACAACGTTTCGAAGACGCGTGAGGTAGCGACGTAGGGAAGCTGAACCGTCTCGTGATACCTAAACAACACGTACGCCGAGAAGCATTTCCCGTTACCGTCAGTAACTAAAGGCGTTTTGATCAACTTCGAAGACGTTAACGGTAAAGTGTGGAGGTTCCGTTACTCATACTGGAACAGTAGTCAAAGTTACGTGTTAACCAAGGGATGGAGTAGATTCGTCAAGGAGAAGAATCTCCGAGCCGGTGATGTTGTTACTTTCCAGAGATCGACCGGACTTGACCGGCAGCTTTATATTGATTGGAAAATTAGGTCCGGTCCGAGGGAAAATCCAGTTCAGGTAGTGGTTCGGCTTTTCGGAGTTGATATCTTTAATGTAAATACCGTGAAGCCAAACGACGTTGTAGCCGTTTGCGGTAGAAAGAGATCTCGAGATGCTGATGATATGTTTGGGTTACGGTGTTCCAGGAAGCAGGCTATAATCAATCCTTTGTGACATTCTTCATGTTTTTCATTTTAAAATTCTTGGTAAGTTGTATTTAGAAAAAGAGGACAAGAACCAATAAAAAAAAAAAAAAACTAAAACCATACTTCGGGTAAAATCGTAAAATGATTTGTAGTTATGACTTATTGTCAATGCCATCTTTATTGAAAGAAAAAAAAATCTCAAATTTACCGGGTACAACTTATATACTTTTATTCGTTTTCACAACTATACGAACCAAATTAAGAGTAAATTTATCTAATTCGAAATAGAGGAAGCCTTTTTGGCAATTTCATCATATAATGATTTTATTGTCTTCCTTAAAAACCAAAGGATACTCGTAACGTAAAGTCTTGGGCGTGTCTTAATGATCTCACGGAGTAACCTTTGTATTATCTCGGCCAAATCTTGAGGGAGGTTATGGCATGAATGATGCACTTAGACGATCTTTCGAGCTTCACCACTTCATAGCCCAAATTGTCAAGGCACGTCAATGCCCAACCCAAACTAGAGCAGCTAGTAGTTTTTGCTTTGTGTCGTTTCAAAGTTTTTTTACCATCGTGATCCAATTTTTTCGTTCCCTAGAGATTTTACATATATATAACGTATGTTTTGTTTTAATTATAGATTTAATTGACATAATTACTATATGAGTTATTAATTACCTCAAAATAATTAATGACTTTTTTTTTCTTTGGACAAACAAAAATAATTAATTAATGACTAGTGTTGCCAAAATACAAAGAAGTAATTGATGACTGAAAGTCTTATAACCTTAAAACAGAAATATGTGAACTAAGAGTACCTTGTTTAGTAATGTAAGAACCAAATCTAACAGAACTAAGCCATATAAATAATCTGTTTTCTAAAAGATAATTTTGAGTTGGTTATGTGTATATATGTTTTTTGTTGGTTTAGATTACATAGCATACTTACTTGGTGCCACTGTAAAACTGAAACGTTGAACTTTGGAGTCAGTATATTATAGAACACAAATACATTTCTATCATTAGTTACCAAAACTAATTATTCCACTAACAAAACAAAACTTTAAATATAACAAAAATCTATCGTAGATTCGTACTTTCGTAGACATATATCTATCTAGTTGGAGAGCTTTTCAAATCCACTTGTCACCATGCACCATGCAAAATTTGCAAGTGAGAAAAATAAAAAATAACTCATAGAAATTAAATACTATCCAAAGCATATTACATTTCTATCGCTAACATTTAACAATTACCAAAACAACTTCTTCCACTAACAAAACGTACACTTAAATTATTTCAAAAGATATAGACATATAACTAGAGTGAGCAAAAACAAAAAAATAAATCCGCAATTATAGAAAATAAAAGTTGACGATTGACGATTGACGCATGGATTTACCAAGATGCGTCATCTTGAGCGTAGATATATCTTTCACTCCTTTATTGAAAGTCACGATGATGCTTATAAATTGATGATCATTGGTTTCATAGTTTCCTTCGCTCTCTTTCACTCTCTCTAACAAAAAAAAAAAAAAAACAGAAAACAGATTTTGGCGCTCACCCCATCTCTCTCTCTCTCTCTCTCTCTCCCCTTTGCCCACGAAGATGGAAAATCAAGAACAGACTCTGAACGCGTCGTTGGTTTCTCAGCTCGAGAACGACGAAAAATTTACGAGGTTCACAGAGTTCTTCTACTCCGATCTCAAGACGGCGACCAAGAACTTCAGTTCCGACGAGATTGTATCAGAGAACGGTGAAGAATCATCAAACATCGTCTACAAGGGCCAATCGCAGAGCTTCGGCTCCATTGCTGTCAAGAAGTTCAAGAACACGGCTTGGCCTGATCGTGATCAGTTTGTGGTAACTGTTTCTTGCTTGCAGAGTTCATAGATTCTCAAATCTTTATTGATTTCGCTTGATGGGTTGTGATTCTGTTTCGTACGTCTTCCTTCGTTTCCCAGGAAGAGGCACGAAAAGTGTGGCAGTTAAGGCACAAGGGAGTCGTCAATTTGATTGGATGTTGCAGTGAAGGAGATGAAAGGCTACTTGTCGCAGAGTTCATCCCATCTGATACGCTTGCTACGCGTTTGTTCCACCGTATGTTTCCTTCTACTTGATTACTGCATGCTTTTGTTTTCACTTGATCTGGGTACAGAGACGATGAGGGTTTGTGTCACATGATCGTTTGTGCTTATAGATGGTTCAAGAATTATAATTTCTTTTTTTACCTGAAACAGATTTAGAACTAGTAGGAATCAATGTATCTGTTTGTAGAATCAATGGAATAAGAACTTAGCGTTCTCTTTCTTGAGTGTTGCCCCTGTTGTGAATTAGTTTTTTTTTGTGACCTGAAACAGAGTTAGAACCAGTAGGAATCAATGTGTATATGTTTGTAGAATCGATGGAATCAGAACTTAGCATTCTCTGTCTTGAACTTTGTCCCTGTTGTGATATGACAGAGGACAATCACACCATGGAATGGTCAGTGCGGTTGAGAATTGCCTATCAAATAGCTGAAGCGTTGGATCATTGTAGTACAGAAGGGTTTGCATCCTACAATAACTTAAGTGCCTGCACCGTTCTGTTTGATGAGGTAAAAACTAAGGGGAAACTTTTAATGCTATGTCTCCTTGTAATCTAAGGTTGCTAAACTGTTTTTGCTTAATGGATACTATAGGATGGGGATGCTTGTCTTTCGTGTTTTGGCTTGATGAAGGAGAGCATGGGTGATCAAATAACAACAGGTACATCTAATGGCGCTTCTCTCTTTGTTTTATCTGTGTCAGAATGTGACGTTATATTCTTCTCATTGCAGGAAACGTAAACCATGAAAGTGTGGCATACAGATTTGGTTCTGTTCTCTTAAATTTGCTAACCGGAAAGCAGATTTCCCCAAACCTTGTAAGTGTTCGCTTTTTGGTTTCAGCCGCTTAGCTCTTTTGTTTTCTTAAAACTTTCTAGATAAGATTCATTATACTCCTTACATCATATATATATGCCACACTTAGCATTTAACCTATAGTTTTGTAAACCACTAATATCTACTTAGCATTTTGGGCTTACTACAGTATTAATGGCCCAAAGCCTTTTTACCACTACTTCTCCCTCATTCTCGTGGCTTCTTCTTCCTCTATCTTCTTCTTCGATCTTCTTCACCTTTTGTTCAATCTCTGATTATTCACTCAAGTTTAGGCATTAATCAAAGGTTTGATTCCAACACTCCCTCTCAAACCTTCTGATTTAATCTCTAAATTCCCAGGCTGAGATTTGATCTTTGTTTCCTCCATATCTTTGTTGTTGATTTTGATTCCCATGTGAGACACACCCCTCACAACATCTGCGTAGCTCAACGGTGAGTCTCTTGTTCTTGTCATCACCTCGTCCCTTGAAGATTTCAACTTCTTTCCCGAGTTGGTGTCTTTTTCCGGAATCATCTCGATCCCATTCTTTTTCTGTTTATGCTGGTTTTCCATAGAATGATTTTTCTTGGTGACATGCAACTCAGGTTCAGCCATAGTGGTTTGAGCATGATCTTCTTCGATGCTACATCGCTTGTTCGGTTTTGGTACCACTCCCAGTTTAGATCGGAGTTCTTCAAAGTGTTTTGTTCCAAGAGGTTTTGTCAGCACGTCGGCGATTTGTTCTTCACCACTGTAGTAACANTGTTCCAAGAGGTTTTGTCAGCACGTCGGCGATTTGTTCTTCACCACTGCAGTAACGTAAGTCAATCACTCTTTCTTTTTCTGCTTCACGAACAATGTGATAACGAATCTGGATGTGCTTAGTTCTCCTGTGTTGAACAGGATTTCTTCCAATCGCTATAGCCAACGTATTATCACAGTAAATGGGAACTCCTTTGTTGGTGTCTACTTTCAATTCACCCAGTAAACGTTTCAGCCATACTGCGTGGTTGGTGGCCGCACTCAATGCCATATATTCTGCCTCTGCAGTGGATTGAGCGATTGTGTCCTGCTTCTGGGTCTGCCAAGTAAACATTCCACTTCCTAAGGTGAAACACATTCCCGTAGTACTACGCATATCTTCTTTACAACCAGCCCAGTCGGAATCAGAGAATCCAATCAACTCAGTTTGGTGCATCTCTTGAAACCTTAATCCATACTCAACTGTTCCTTTCACATACCTTAAAACTCTTTTAGCATCTTGTAGGTTTTCTTCTTTTGGATTTGAAAGGCTCCTTGACAGGTAAGATGCTGCAAATGCAAGGTCTGGTCTCGTCGCAGCAAGATACAGTAATCCCCCTACCATACTTCGATATTTTCTTGGATCTTGTAGCTCAGCTCCATCATCATATCGTTTCACATTCGGCAAGAGTGGAGTGCTGACGCTATTACAGTTCTCCATACCAAACTTGGTCAGCAACTGTTTAGCATACTTCTGTTGGCTTAGAAACACTCCTCCTTCAATGTAAGTTAGCTCGAACCCAAGAAAATACTTGAGTTTTCCCATGTCAGTCATTTCAAAAGCTTTACTAAGATTTAACTTGAACTGCTTGATCATATCCTCGTTACTCCCTGTAATAATAAGATCATCCACATATAAGCTTATTACCATGATTTCACCTTCGAGTTCTTGAGTGTACATGGCTGCATCACAATCACTTCTTTTGCACCCTTGTGACACAAAGTATGAATCGATTTTGCTGTACCAGGCTCTTGGTGCTTGTTTCAGGCCGTATAGGGCCTTCTTTAGTTTGTAAACTTTGTTTTCTGCTCCCTCTATTTCAAAGCCTGGTGGTTGCTCCACATACACTTCTTCAGTAATTTCCCCATTTAGAAAGGCTGATTTGACATCCATCTGATGCAGATTCCACTTGTTTTGTGCAGCTAGAGCAATGAGGGTCCTTATGGTGTCATGTCTAGAAACTGGTGCAAAAGTTTCACCATAGTCCTCCCCGTAAGTCTGTGTAAACCCTCTTGCCACTAGTCTTGCCTTTAATTTCTTCATTTGACCACATTCATCTGATTTGACCTTGTATATCCATTTGACTGATATAACTTTCTTATCTGTAGGTCTTTTTACCAGTTCCCATGTTTCATTCTTGTTAATGATGTAAATCTCATCACCCATTGCAATCTTCCACTCCTTGCTACTCATGGCTTCATCAAAAGTAGTTGGCTCTTCCCAGGTAAAGTAGCAAGATTCTTCAACCTGATTTGCTTCATTCCCTACATCTTCTTCATCACGATATATCTCACTTAGTTTCTTCACTTTGTGGATTTTTCGGGATGAGCTGCCCACTTCTGGCGCACTATCACTTAGTTGAAAAGGTATGGGACTAACATTTCCTCTTTCATTTTTGTCACTTGACTGGATTTCTGGCCTTGAGTCCCTTTCTCTTTGTTGTTCAATACTTGTTTTCTGATTGGTATTGATATTGTTGGGTACCGCCTCTCTTTGTTCCTTTACTTCTTCGTGGGTTTCCCAATTCCAACTTTTGGTCTCTTCAAATATGACGTCTCTTGACACTTCTATCCTCTGTGTTCTTAGAACATATATCCTGTATCCCTTGCTCACACTGCTGTACCCCATGAGTATAGCTTTTTCTGATCTGTCATCAAGCTTCTTCCTTCTTGCTGCAGGGATCCAGGCATGACATATGCACCCAAATATCTTTAGGTGGGCAACTGAGGGCTTGTGGCCACTCCAAGCTTCAAGGGGTGTCTTAAGATCCAAGGCTTTTGTAGGGAGTCTGTTTTGGAGATATGCAGCAGTAAATGTGGCTTCAGCCCAAAACTTGTCAGGCATTCCTTTGTCCTTCAGCATGCTTCGTGCCATATCCATCAGAGTTCTATTTCGACGTTCAGCAATTCCATTTTGCTGAGGTGAGTATGCCACTGTGAATTGTCTCTCAATTCCATTCTCTTCTAAGTACCTTGAGAACTGCTCTGATTTGAATTCACCTCCTCTGTCTGATCTCACCTTCTTAATCCTTTTTCCCGTTTGATTTTCAACCAAGTTTTTGAATTTTCTGAATGTGGCAAAAGTTTCTGACTTCAGTTTCAAGAAGTAGACCCACACCATGTGTGAATAGTCGTCGGTGAATGTGAGAATATATAAACTTCCACTGCATGAAGGTGTCTGCATTGGTCCACACACATCAGTGTGAATCAGTTCTAACACATCTGCACTTTTGGTCTCAGACATCTTTGGGAACTCTACTCTACATTGCTTCCCTTTAACACAAGCTTCACACACATCCTGGATTACCTTAAACTTTGGTAACCCTTTTACCATCTGATTTGTTTGAAGGTTTTGTAAATTGTGAAAGCCTGAGTGTCCCAATCTCTTGTGCCACAATTCTGATATGCTTTCTTCTCTTGCTATTCTCACACTTTCCTCAGCAACTTGCATTCTCAACGTGTACGCCTTCCTCACCATTTCTACTTCAGCAATTTTATCTCCATTTTGGTTATGAATTATGCATTTGTTTCCCACAAATAGCACTTGGTATCCATTTCTTACCATCTGAGGTATACTTAGGAGATTATTATCTATTCCTGGAACAAGGAATACATCTCTAATTACTCTTATTCCTCGCTTTGTTATTACTTCGACGTTTCCTTTCCCAGCAGTCATTAATCTAGCACCATTTCCTACCCTAATAGGAATATGGACTGACCTGTCAATAGTTGTGAAAAGTTTCTCTTCCTTGGTCATGTGGTTAGTTGCTCCGCTATCAATTAGCCATACTTCTTCACTACTCACTTCCTCTCCGACGTGAGCAGCGTTAAACAGGGCTGACTCTTCTTCTTGAGTTTGTTGTTTCTGGTTACTCTGACATATCTGTTTGCTTTTGCAGTCTTTTCCAAAGTGCCCAGGTTTCCCACAAACAAAACACCCTCTCCTTGGTCTGAATTGTTTGGAGGCAAACTGGACTTCATATCGGCGTGTAAGGTAACAGTTCTCTATTCCATGATTGAACTTCTTACATATTTTACACGGCTTCTTCTTCTCTACTATTGAACTACCCTTTGACTCCATGATTCCTTCAACAGATACAAATCCCTTAAGTCTTGAAGATCACCAAGATTGACCGAGCTCTGATACCANCATTCCTTTGTCCTTCAGCATGCTTCGTGCCATATCCATCAGAGTTCTATTTCGACGTTCAGCAATTCCATTTTGCTGAGGTGAGTATGCCACTGTGAATTGTCTCTCAATTCCATTCTCTTCTAAGTACCTTGAGAACTGCTCTGATTTGAATTCACCTCCTCTGTCTGATCTCACCTTCTTAATCCTTTTTCCCGTTTGATTTTCAACCAAGTTTTTGAATTTTCTGAATGTGGCAAAAGTTTCTGACTTCAGTTTCAAGAAGTAGACCCACACCATGTGTGAATAGTCGTCGGTGAATGTGAGAATATATAAACTTCCACTGCATGAAGGTGTCTGCATTGGTCCACACACATCAGTGTGAATCAGTTCTAACACATCTGCACTTTTGGTCTCAGACATCTTTGGGAACTCTACTCTACATTGCTTCCCTTTAACACAAGCTTCACACACATCCTGGATTACCTTAAACTTTGGTAACCCTTTTACCATCTGATTTGTTTGAAGGTTTTGTAAATTGTGAAAGCCTGAGTGTCCCAATCTCTTGTGCCACAATTCTGATATGCTTTCTTCTCTTGCTATTCTCACACTTTCCTCAGCAACTTGCATTCTCAACGTGTACGCCTTCCTCACCATTTCTACTTCAGCAATTTTATCTCCATTTTGGTTATGAATTATGCATTTGTTTCCCACAAATAGCACTTGGTATCCATTTCTTACCATCTGAGGTATACTTAGGAGATTATTATCTATTCCTGGAACAAGGAATACATCTCTAATTACTCTTATTCCTTGCTTTGTTATTACTTCGACGTTTCCTTTCCCAGCAGTCATTAATCTAGCACCATTTCCTACCCTAATAGGAATATGGACTGACCTGTCAATAGTTGTGAAAAGTTTCTCTTCCTTGGTCATGTGGTTAGTTGCTCCGCTATCAATTAGCCATACTTCTTCACTACTCACTTCCTCTCCGACGTGAGCAGCGTTAAACAGGGCTGACTCTTCTTCTTGAGTTTGTTGTTTCTGGTTACTCTGACATATCTGTTTGCTTTTGCAGTCTTTTCCAAAGTGCCCAGGTTTCCCACAAACAAAACACCCTCTCCTTGGTCTGAATTGTTTGGAGGCAAACTGGACTTCATATCGGCGTGTAAGGTAACAGTTCTCTATTCCATGATTGAACTTCTTACATATTTTACACGGCTTCTTCTTCTCTACTATTGAACTACCCTTTGACTCCATGATTCCTTCAACAGATACAAATCCCTTAAGTCTTGAAGATCACCAAGATTGACCGAGCTCTGATACCATGTTCGCTTTTTGGTTTCAGCCGCTTAGCTCTTTTGTTTTCTTAAAACTTTCTAGATAAGATTCATTATACTCCTTACATCATATATATATGCCACACTTAGCATTTAACCTATAGTTTTGTAAACCACTAATATCCACTTAGCATTTTGGGCTTACTACAGTATTAATGGCCCAAAGCCTTTTTACCACTACTTCTCCCTCATTCTCGTGGCTTCTTCTTCCTCTATCTTCTTCTTCGATCTTCTTCACCTTTTGTTCAATCTCTGATTATTCACTCAAGTTTAGGCATTAATCAAAGGTTTGATTCCAACAGTAAGTACTTACTTCCTATTTTTGTGATCAACAAGTCCTCTTGAGTCTGTGATTGCAATTTCCATAGTAAAGTTCTTGAAAGGAAGACACATTTCAGCCTAAGAATTAGTTGTTATACCCTTTGTTTCTAGGCTCATAAGATGGTACATGGACAGAATGCTACTGAGTATATGGATCCAAAGTTGGAGGTTCCTACCGAAGATGCCTTTTTTATGTTTGGTCTTGCTTCTCAAGCTATGGGAGAGAACAGTATGCACATTCCAACATATGAGCTTCTTCAGATGAAAAAGCAGCATGAGAAGCGAGCTTCACAGACGCAACAGCCCAAGCAAAAACCTGCAACACTGGTTGGAGGTTCTCGCCGCTCTGGCCCTAATCGACATAAGAAGCCTATTCATCAGACCGATGAAGAGATACAAGCACATAATAAAGAGGAGTACGACCAAATGCAGATAAGAGTAGATAGAAAGGCTCAAAACCAACTTGACAAACCTAAAGGGAAGAACAAAATGAGACCTAGCAAACCTGGCCAGCCCACAAAGCCAAGAAGGAATCAGTTTTAGGAGGGTGTTATTATTCTTTTATAAACCAGACTTTAAGAAGTGGTTTTGTCGTTTGAGATAATGCCTGCAAACTTTATAATGTTTTCTGAACACTACTTCTTTTTTGTATTCTTTGGTCTTTGCATTATCATTCTGTGATTCAATTGTAGATTGTTACAGACTAGTCTATGAAATGATTCAATTGTCTTTTAGGAATTCAAAGACCAAAAGACATCAAGACCAAAGACATCAAGAATTAGTTATAGAAATTCTAATGAAATACAAAAAAACATTGAAATTGAAAGAAAAATGAAACAAAAAGAGCGGAAATATTCTATTAGTAGAACTTCAGATGGGTTTGTGAAACAAAAGAAGAGAGAGTTAATTTCTAAGCATTTATCATGGAAAGATGCGAATAGGAGAAACCGGAGCTTATTATGTGGATTAGGAAACTAGCCAAAGACATCAAGACTTGATAACACTTGAAGTTGGAGACGGCAAAGTCGATAACACTTGAAGTTGGAGACGGCAAAGTGGACACTTCTGAGATTTTTGAATCCAGTCTTCAATGCAGCTAGTGTGGAAAGCATGAGAACAAGGATAAGTAAGGGTTGCTTCCTCTCCAAGGAAAAAATCTTCTTGACATATACAACATGTACCAAACAAATCCATATCAGGACCAAGAACTGTGACACACTTGTGACTGGGATGCAATCTTTTGGAAGCTTTACGTGGCAATTTGTTCAAGGCTTTCAACCATCCCATCAACATCTCAAAATAAAAATCCGGGACCTGATGAGTCAAACCGGCCTCACCGATCGCATCTCGGATAGTCCTCATCAGTAAATCGTCCGACTTCTCTAAACATGGGTCAACCATTTTAGTGACCATGGAATTGATGGTTTCATGAAGTTTTTTATCTTTTTCTTCTTGGAGCATAGTCTCCATATCCACTGGTGGTACCATTATTGTTTTCTCGACACGAACTAAAATAGGAACCCATCTCTGCTTCCACGAAGTCTCCCTCTGCTTCATTAAAAGATCCACGAGGTCACATACTATGTTGGCCTTGTCCTCCGCCGTCAGCCTTGCCAGAGGCGAGATCCTATCGACTTCAAGCGTTAAAACATCTTTAATAACTTGTGTCGGGGAACAAGGAAACCGGAAACAAGAATCATTCTTGCTTATTAACAAGGAACGTATCAGTTTCTTGCCGCCCCACTCATGCTTGCTCGCGTAAATAACATCAACCTCGACCACTACCAAGAACTGAGCGTAAGTAAGTGTCTCCTCATACTCCAAACCTATCTCATTAGACAACTCAAAGTAGTTTGGCTTCACAGGTAAACCATTACCAGCAGCTTCAGAATCATATCTCAGCCATGGGCCATACACATGCGTCTTAAACTCACGGGTCAAAGATCTCAACTTTGCAGCTTTTCCACAATTCCGGTGGCTTATCAGACCGCAACGCTCACAGAATTCCCCTAGATTCTTGTACTTGAACTGAACGAACGGACGCCTACGACCTCTACCAATGTAAAATCCAGGAGGGAGAGGCTTTTTCAAATTTATCTGAGCTCTAACCCAAAAGCTTCTTGTTGAATAGTCATATGTAAACGAAACCAATGGCTCATCACTAAGATTTTTCCCAATCTTTTCAACATCTGCTTCTATATAGTTAAAATAGGGCAAGCCTAATAGCTTGACCCAGAAGCAAGCAACAGAGAAATCAATATCGGCCATGGAAATGTCTTGTGGGCATTCCTTGAGGACTAATAAGATACCATCAACGTTCCAAGGTCCATTCTTTACAACCTTTTTCTTGTCTCTCTTTGTCTTGAATTCAAATAAGATAATATTGTCTTTCTCCAAAGCAAAAACCTTGAATCCACGAGAAAGCTTCCATTGCTGCCGCAATATGCTTTCTGTTCTGTCGAAAGACGGTAGACAAAGACTTGTGAAGAACTTTCCAACCAAAGAGCGTTTTGGATGTTTCGCAAGACCTGACCTGTATGCCTCCTCCATCACCATCGCTTAGAGATTTTGTTTGTAGTTAATTTGTATTTTTTTACTGTACGTATGACGAGATACCATCGATTTGTTTTTTTTTTTCCTTATATATAATAAATAAGTAAGCACAGTCCCAATAGGACTAATAAGTTTTAGTAATATTTTTGATTGGACAATGTAATTAGTTACGTCCACATCAATATAGGAAATCAAGGGTTGACTTTTTCTACATAACCAAAAAGATCGAAGAAATCTATTTTAGTGATTAATCGATTGAGATATTAATTTATAACGATTATGTTGTAATTAATTTATAAATCATTTGAAAAATCTTTAGAAAATACTGTATGAGGAAACTCTTTTAAACACTTAAGAACCCTATAAATATTTTATAAATAGAAATAAGGGGAAGAATAAGATCGGTTTCATTTTTTTTTCTTAAATAAATAAATTATCGGAAATAGTTTCTTCCTCCACTGTTTCGTTTTGTTGTTGATGTTTCATGTATTCACGAATCTGCAATTTCTTCTAACTTCTCCATCAGCAAAGCTTTCAGAGTTCAAAATGTTCCCCATCTTCACCATCGACTTCGAGAATTGCTCGAAGAAAGCCAATGGATCCTCCGCATACTTGCTCACTATGCGCCGCGTTTGTATCCCGAACATGCTCGTGTACATAGCCTGGTCCGAGTTCAACAAACCTTCTCCTCTTAGCAGCGTGTGGTAGATCGAGTTATCGAAGAGATTTGGCGTCACGTTGTCTATTGCCGTTACATTGGTATCACCTTCTCCGCTGTTCGAGGGACACATCTTTTTGAGACTTGACAAGTACGTCTCCGAAATCGGATTTAGGGCTGACGTCAGTTGAAAATCTCCGTAGATCCTTGATCGAAAGTTCCGACATTGTGCCATTCCAATAGTGTGAGCTCCTAGATAGATTATTCATCAAGTTAGGGTTTTAGTAATCCGGTTTACCACAATACCAAAAATCAATTGTCCGGTTTAGTTTACCACAATACCTATAAGAGCGACCATGTCTTCAACAGAGAGACCCTGAGCATAGAATTTAGCGATGATGCTGATCAAAGCCTCTTCTGGAGTCGGGAGGTTCGTTGTGGCAAGCGCGTAGCTTGCTGATTTTGAATCTTTTCTTCCAACAGGAACATCCCAGTAAGGCCCACCCACCTTCAAACCATAATTTAAAATGTTGTTTCATTTCATAATTCATAGGATACTATATGAGTATATAACATACGATATTTATTTTGAGAGAGTATATGTTTCAGTTCTTGTTTATTTACCAGGACTGTAGCATCTCTAGCACTGATTGTGAGAAGATCAGCGCAGGAAACAACTCCAGGACATTCGGATTCGATTATGTTCTTGATTCTGTCTACAATTTTGTATCCTTTCAATGAGTTTATGTTCGGAGAAGCTTTCTTCTCTCCCTTTAGTGACTCTGTTTCGTCTAGCAACACTGATCCATCGCATCCCTGAAATACCGTTTTAAACCTCAAAAAGTAATTAACCATTCATACCATAAAGCAATCTCCTTTCAGCTAAAATCTGTATTTAATAACATTAAACGTTTGACACATCCGTTACAAATTTTCTCTGTCGGGATGATTTCTTGTGTTTCAAGAAAGGTTTGTGAATGAGTACTTACTTGGACAAAGCAGTCGTGGAAGTGTAAACGAATAAGTATGGCTGCATTCCTAGGATCTTCCTTCACTATGCATTCCATTTCTTTCTTGATGACGTCAAACACGGTCGGACAAGTAGACTTGTAATAATCTAGGGTTAAAGGATGATCCTTTCCCAGTAGATCAAAGGAAAAGCATGGGATAAAGATGGTGTGAACCATCAAGAACACAAGGAGGAGTTTCATACTTCTTCTTCTGATGATGAAACCCTTTCGATCCAAACTTTTGGGAAAAATGTAAATATTTTTGTGGGAGATTATAAGGAGTTAGTGAAGATGGTTGGGACTTCAAAGAGATATATAAGTTTTTGAGAAGAGGGTGTTGTAGGATTTTTAGTTTTCTTGTGTTACAAGGGTCTTGAGAAGTAGGTCAAGTGAGATGCAACTAATTTTGTAAGATGGTTGTTGGGGTTTCCTATGACCCAAAGATCAAAATCTTATATTACCATAAAGTGTACTAATTTCCGCAATTTTCTTCTATGTTTATTTAAAGGCATTTTGTTTGTTTGTTTGTATGTTTACAGACGTTGCAAGCTAGCATGCATGTTTATTAACACTGATTCTTGAAACAAATCTAGAAGTCTCGTTTTGTATAATTTGTTCAACTGTTTTTATCTTTTTGGCACTACTATATAAACTAATACTTTTTGTTCAACAAGAATATAAGAAATATATAATACCCCATAAATAAATAAATATTGCAAACTTTTACATAATGTGAGATAAATAGGTCACGAATATCCTTGCTAGGTGTTGTTCTCTTCATCTGTTTATTTTTGTTTTCTTCGAATGACGAAATCTAGATCAGAAAGTAGGAGGGAATATATGATCCACTCTTTGGCGTCATCTTCAATTATACGATTAATTATAATAAAACCTCAAATAGTTTTGAAAATGATAACGACATTGTACAACGATCTTCTCGGTATAACTTATTTATTCGCCGTCAACTTGCTATTATTTTATGAATATTTTCAGTCTTAGAAACGGTTAAAAACAAAGTTATATGCATGGCAGTGTACATTAGTTGGGGGGAGGGGAAGAAACTTGGTGTTAGGTGGTTTTGGTATAGACGTTTAGTAGTCTAGGAGACTTTCTGAAGTTAACATCCGAAACTTTTAATTCATATGTCCTTAACGATTGTTTCGCCAGCGACGCATAACGCTTTAGGCCCAATATTTGTTAGTACCTTTCTTGTGTGTGTGATTTATTAAGCTACAAGCCTACAAAATTTCCAATCGAACAAACCAAACTCTCTTTTACATTAGCCGCTCTTCCTCAAGATCTTTTTTCAAATTAGTGAAAATTTTGGTGGTTTATTATAATATATATGTTCATATGATATCTCATATCTATATATAAATATTTCCATCTTCCGTGGAATAATTTAATAAATCCAGTAGTATTCAATATTGGAAACAAGTTACTTTATTCGTGTAAAACTGTGTAAGCAGAGTTGAGAATGTGCATCCACAATAGGACATGTAACAAATTTCAAAGAGTAAAACTATAAAAGCATTAGCAAAACGGCCCATTAGCTCAGTTGGTTAGAGCGTCGTGCTAATAACGCGAAGGTCGCAGGTTCGAAACCTGCATGGGCCACTTATTTTTTTTATCTTTTTATTGAACAAATGACGGTCACTTGCGGTCAACGGCATCATGAGCAAAACGCAATGCAGTATATTTTTTCATCCTTTCCATATCAGTTTGTTGATCTTCTTGTTTCTTATCATCGACCCAAAATTTCATATGTCTTGTTGTCGTGCTTCAAGATCACATAATCTCTATGTAAAACTCATTCAATCGATTATCACCAAACAAAATAAAGATATGTGGAATGGCTTATGACAAACTCCTTCCGTAAAACAAAAACAAAAAAAAAGAGAATGTGGATTGTGCCCTTACGATATGTTGAAAACGTTCAGATTATCTTGAATCCACAATGTTTTCACATCCGATTTTCAACCTCTCTCTATTATGGAGCTCTTCGTTAAAATTATGGTTGACGAGTGGTTGTAAGTTGTAACTGGTCAAGATCTACTTAGGATGGGAGTATGAGACCATAGGTAGCGCCATTACCATATAAGGCATGAAAAAATCATGATATATAGATAATTTTATGAAGAAGTCAAAAACATTTTTGAAAAACAAAATCCATTTACCAGCAAGTTAGATGTAAAACCTTAAGTTATAAATTATATTGAAAATACCATATATTCGATGTCAATGTTCTTTATAATTCAAGATATATAACTTCTATTAAGAAACTCAAAATTTTGGAAGCACCAGGAACACAAACTTAAGCAAATTTAATGGTTGATCAAGCACATTAAATTCATTTAAACTTCAGTTGAACTTGACATTTATGTATATACTAGAATATGACCCGTGCTAGAGCACGGGTTGAAATTCATTCTTTTGTTTATTTGGTAAATTTTATTTAATTGAAAGGGATCAACAAACCCTAAACAACATTATATATTTTTGTTTGTTAATTTTGTTTGATTTGTCTAGTGTTTAAAATTATATATTGTATTTTGATAGTTAATTCTATGACTTAATCTATAGTATAGCGCATATTAATTTTAGGACCAAATATGTAATTTATGTTTGTTAATTTAAAAAGTTTAAAAACAGCCCGCACATGTCCAAATTAAATTATTTAAAAAGTTTATTATAGTATATAAAACTATACAATTCAACAAAAGAAATATATGAAATGAATTTATATATTCAAATTTTGACCCGTTACTCAGTAAAAAATTTGGATATCATTTGGACCCTGGTTATCATTTATGGATATCATTTATTATCTATATATGAAGAGTTATCTTATGAAGAGTATAGGGTCAATGTATATCCTATATATAACCTATTTTTATTTTATGCATTTGTAACAATTTCTATTTTTTTTATAAAGTCTACGATTTGATACAAACATACGAAAGAAGGATCTTCATATATATTATAACTAAATCTTGCTCCATGATTTATGAATATCATTTATCATTTATCATTTATTATCTATATATGAAAGAGTTATCTTATGAAGAATATAGGGTTAATATATATCCTATATATAACCTATTTTTATTTTTATGCATTTGTAACCATTTATATTTTTTATAAAGTCTACAAAAACTAAGTTGTGTACTTCCCTTTTATTAAAAGGGGATAATTCTATAAACGGTTAAATTTTAAAAATCTACAGTCTTAACTTATATACATTTTCATACTAATTGAGTTATGCTTGCTATGTTAGAAGGTTAGGAACACACTCTATAAGAAAATGTTGATAAAAAAAAAAAAAAAACAAAAAAACAGTAACAGCAGAGAATTCTGAAACCAAAAAATCTATATTCAATTATTGAACTTTTGGAAAACCATGATACCAAGGAAAAAGAAAAAAAAAAGTTGGGTCGAGAAATCTAATCGAAAGGTATGATGTTACAGCAGGGATATTTTGTCATCTTATCTAAGATGGAAACCAAATCATGAAAAAAGGCTCGAAGAAGTATAGTGGTGTGTCTAATTTAAATGAGAGAAGTTTCCAAAGTATATACATATAAATAGATACAATATATATGATTTCACATCACATGGGAGACTTATGAAGTAAGAGACAAATGAATACATGGGGAAGTATACCTGACAAAAGCAGGCATTCAAAGTAAAGCTAAAAGTTTGGTGCTAAGGGACATACCCACTTCGTCTTCTCAACCTTTCAACAAAACCACCTAATCATCACTAATTAAGCATATATATGAGTTCTCTCATAACTTCATTGACTTCATAATTTTGTAACAACATAAGTAATATTCTAGAACCTATCAATATATACATATGAAAGTGAAAGAAAAGCCAATACAAGTTCTCTCTCTCTTTTTTTTTGTTTGTTCTCAAGTCTCAACTACTACTCACCCACCTAAGTGTAAGATAATATACAAATACCTAAAGGTGTGTGTGTGTGTTTACTAATCAAACAAAAGATATTATAGAGAGAAAACAGTACTCACACGTGTAGGATGAATGATAATAGTACAGACCCACATGAGAAAATCCAAGGTGAGTCCCTAAAAGAAAACAAGCTTTGGAGGCATTAACGATGTGTACAATTCTAATAAATCCTAATATATCTCCACTCGTGAGACCCACAGCGAGTATTATTATTTGTACTATGAGGATCAAATTTTCATAAAGGCCAAAACTGATTTACTTAAATGCACAAAGAGGGGTCAAAGTCTTACACACCACCACCGTTTTTAATGTTACATATGGATTCATTTCTCCCACACTTTGCTTAGCTGTAACCAAGATAGATTCCAGTTACTGTAAAAAAAAAAAAAAAGGATGCAAAGGTGTCATAGTAGAAACAATACAAATCTTTTTAGTTCTTTACTTTTTTCACCACAGATGATACTTAATCTCTGCTGCTTTGTCATTTTCCTCAAGAATAGAAGTAAATGCACCAAATAAATACTAGAAAAACAAAATCCAGTTGCGTTTACCTTCAATGCAAAAGAAAACAACTATTTTATGGGGGAGAGAGAGAGAGAGAGAGAAGAGAGGAACAACAAAAGGCTGCAACACTTTTTATGACCAAGACAGGACTGGGGAGGGAAGAAGAGTATTAAAGGAATGAGGAAGAGGAACAGCTCCTAACCTAATTAAGAAAATGGGTTTCAACATATTCCTTCTTGTTTGTTGAGTGGGTCTTATCTTATTTCCACCTCAAAAGCTGGTCTTTTATAGTTGTGAGATTTGATTACAGCCCAGTGAAACAAAGAGAGAGAGAGAGAGTGAGAGAGAGGGAAGTAAAAACTAGTAAATGCATGTTGTAGCTATCCCCTCCTATCATATGGCTATTATCAATAAAAAGAAACAAAAAAACAAGTGTTAACCAATAAGCATTGCTGCTTACACATCACTTATAAGAGCTCCAAACAGATAAAACTTTGGTTTGGTGGGTATTGATGTTTTATGTCTCTCTCAACCGTCTGTGTTGTGTGTGGTTCGAACCTTGTTTTGGGAACTATAATATGCTCAATTCCCTATATAAGAAAGAGGGCTAAAAGAGAATTTATATATAGGGCTATAAATTTATTATAGAAGTGTACTATATTTATTTTGAACAAGGCGCTAATTTAACCAACCTTTTTTTTTTCTCTCCTTTCATATATATCTGAAATGGCTTGTCTTGTAGTACTTCAATTGAGCGAAAACAATGGTGCTAAGATTGCCATGTGGTGATACTCACTCCTGGTATTCAATTATATGAGTGTGATTCCATAGGCTCCGGCTTTTCCTGATACTCAAACACAAGAAAGGAAAAATATAAAATCAGACAAAAGAGGACAAGCTATTTATTGATGGTCTGAAGAGACAAAGCCAAACCAAACCGAGAGGCTATATCAGAGGTTAATAGGCTGGGAACAAGAGCTAGGTACGTAAAACGTTAAGTAAAAGCTAAGTTAACCTTTTTTGTGTTAGCCATGGAGTCTCCAAGAAGAATCCATGGAGGTGCTGAGGAGAAGAGTAGCTGTGAGTCAGGATGGACTATGTACATAGAAGACACCTTCCACGGAAACCATCACTCGGAAGTTGTCTATGATGATGATGACGATGATGAAGATGATTTCCATGTAAAAGAGGTCGACCATGATGGTGGTGATGACGACGACGATGATGATGGTGATGATAGTAGTAACAATGAGAGTGATGACTCAATGACTTCTGATGCATCCTCATGGCCTAGCACTCAGCATCCAAGAAACAACAAGAATCATGCAGCTTCAACAAAGAATAGTAATGCCAAACAACAACAAGTCAATCATGAGAAAGAGAACAGAGTTCGTGACAGATTCAGCGACCAAGGTGAGGAATCTGAGCTCAAGGCTAGAACAAGAACCACTGCAACTAGTCGTGTTAAAAGTAGAAGCAAGGTGAGCAAAACCAAATAAAGTCTATCATACTGGTTTTTAATTTCTTTAAGCAAGCTATCCAATGTTCTCTTCTGCTCATCAAGGGAAAAAAAAAACTTAAGCAGTTGATACAAAGTTCAGACCATGTAGTTTGTTTCTACTCTTTTCTTTTAAAACAGGATTATGTTTTTGCTTAATGCAAACTCCGTTCATGTAACTTGTCTATGTGGTTTTCCGTTTGGAGCTATGCTAATAATATCTACCTTTTTACACATATACTCCGTTCTAACACAAAACGGGAACATGTTTTTCTAATCTACCTCTTCAACAAAAGAGCAATCAAGAAAGGTAATGCCAGGAAAAACAAAATTCAATAATAAATCCGTAGCCATTGAAAAGCAAACGTGTTACGAATTTTGACTCATAAATTCGTATAAAACTCAGATCCAAAAACGATTGAATTTGGGATAAAACAAAGAGGCTGATGACAAAACAGGAGTTTCTAAGGTTACCAGATTGTTCCCATAGGTGTGGCCCCAAAGTAGTAGCTAGAACACACCATAGCTTTTCCTGTTAACAAAGACTCCTGCTGCTTTCAATGCCNTTTTTTTTTTTTTTTGTTAAAGAAAGAACAAATTTCAATCATTCAATATATGTCATAATCAACACTTTCACAAAAATTTCATAAATTACTATTTTTCGCAACAGGAATCACAACAGTAAATAGAAAAAGATCTTAATCAACCTGTTTGTGATATTCTTCTCTTCCTATTTCACAACAGTAAATAGAAAGAAATGTATCTATCAAAGAAAAATTCCACAAGCAAACGAAGCGTCGGTCTTTTAGAAAGTCGAAGATGGTCATTTGACTCATTTCTATCAATAATACAGTTTAGAGTGTTGGAAAATGACTGAAAATTTAAGTTTAAGATTATTGAGGTTAATAATGAATTTGGGAACAGAAAACAACAAAAGAGTTTTAGCTGGCAGCTTGGCTAAGAGAGGACCGTCCTCAACGTAGATGTGATTCTCAAGTCACTTTCCACATTGTAATCTCAAATCAACCATGCACGTGCATAAGCAATAAACAGGTAGATGATAATGAAATAAGGGTCGTCCAATCTAATTCTATGACCCACAAAATGTGAGAGAGAATGTGACTTAGTATAATGCACAACACATTGGACCTGGTCTACCAAGTTTCAACTCCAGGATGACCAAACAAGCAAAGGTGAAGAACCAACCATTCCGGTCAAAGAATTAGTCTGCACATGTTCGATTGATAAATCGAAAATGACATCCAAGGGAAAGATTAACAAGAGAAGCGATACTGTTGTGAAACACAAAGCAACCACCATTAGTTTATCAAAAAAACATTGTATGTTTGAGAAACTGTTACAATCAACTAATTTTACTAAAAATTCCATAGTTATAAGAGAGGAGTTATGAGAGGAAGCCACATCAGTATAGTAAAGAGTTATGAACGAGTGAAAACTAAAACAGTTTACGTATATTTATCTAAAACTGTTTGAATTGGAAACTTAATTAACTTAAAACATTTTAGTATCCTTAATCATCAACTCCCTAACAACGCTATCATGGACTCCTCATTATTCAGCCTATACGTACGGGTTCTCTTTTAAAATATACCAATGGAATCGATATGCTTGCTCACTCTGGAGTTAAATTCTTGTTTCAATGCAATCTAGAGCTTAAGCTAGATAAAACCTGAAAATATACGTTTGTCTTGTCTCAAGCACTATTGATTTTTTATTTTTAATAGGATAGTAAAATAACTTGAAAACAACTAATAAGTATGCCAAACTAACAATATCCTTAAATTCCTCCCTAAAACGTTACCACGAGACCCTTATTTCCAAAACAAATTCACATTACATTGCCGAGTTTTTTTCTGCTCCTATTACTGATTAATGAAAAAAGCATGACACCATATTGACAACTATATACATTTATGATCCTTCCCAGCCTTCAACTATTAACACCAAAAGAAGCAAAATGACAGAACTCAAATGGATATGTATTTCCTTCTCACTAACACTTTTGCTAAGCTTATCAGTTGGAGGAGCCCTTAACATAGACCAGAAATGGTCTGGTGGAAATCATTTTGGTTACCAGGGCGGGTTCTGTCTTCCCGGTCTGTGCATTGGAGGATCTGGTGGTAGCAGAGTCCACTTCGGCAGGGACAATTACGGTGGTGGATATAGACAGGCCTTGTATTGCAAACCGCTAACATGTTATGGTGGCTCATGTGATGCACTCCATTTACATTTAGACAAGGGACTGTATGAATCTCTCGTAAGCAAGAATGCCGAAAAACTCCCAGCAACTGTTGGTTTCAACATCCCAGGGTCCTTTAAACAAAATGTCAACAGAAACTATGAGTTCAAGGAGGTGAAAGAAGCTGCAATGGCACCACAGTCTAACTAGCTAGCTGATGAGGCTTAGTCTATATTCTATAGTTTGTATCAATATATTAACATCCTATGTATCTCATCATACTGAGTTGTTATCACGGTTATAGTAATAATGTAAAAAAGGCAACTAAACTAGTGAGTAGACGTTCCGACGGTTCCGTAGTTTAATATAATGATAAAAATTTGACAATTACCAAGGAAAACTTAGTGTATACAAAATATATCATGCTTATAAGTGTGTTAACTAGTGTTACATTAGTAATGTGTAACTTTATTTGTTTATAAAACAGTCGATATGTCCGAGTGGTTAAGGAGATAGACTAGTAATATTTATTATTTTCCCCAACTCCAACCAATTTTAATTATCAAAAAAAAACTTTATTTGTATTTATTATTATTTAATTTGCGATTACAATTTATTTCACATTACACATTCCTTGTAATGTGAACTAGTTTGCTGAAAACCAAATTTAACGTTATCTAAAACAATACATATGGATATAAAACCTAATTACCTGTATAGATATAGAATTATAGTTTATAGAAAATCGACGAAGTCATTTGATTGACATGGTCGGGATTTAACGTGACCGGATCCATGCATGTAAAAAGGGATAAACTAAGGAACGTCTCGTACTAATTTATCTCCGGCGGGAAATTAAAGCGGTAGAGATGGGATGGGAGTGGCGAGTTTGACGTGGTGGAAGAAAGCGACGGAGAAGAGGACAGAGGCAATGAGAGCAAAGAATCCAAATCCGATTATAAGAGAGAAACCGGCGAAGATCAGGTCCATCGCCGTTTGAAAGCTCATTATTCCCATCATCGATTTTTGAGTTGTGGGATAGTTTAGTTAAGTTAGCTTTAGAATTGCTTTGAATTATGAAACAATTGAGAGAGGGTGCATGGAACAGAATGCGTTGATATTGTGAAACTCGCATGGCCACGCAAATCTACGACATCTTGAACTATTATTCTCTTAAAATAGAGAAAAGAAAAAAACAATAATTAAACTCCGTCTGCTGCAAACAAACAAAAAAATCCATCTAAATTAAACCATTTTTTTTTTTCAGATTATGGACCATTGATTTGTAACCCTCGTAGCCCGAAGTAATTTTTGTTAGTCTATTTGTTTGTAGTGAGATTCGAACCCGTAATCCTTTTGGGCAGGGGATCAAGAATATGTTAAATCAAAACTAGCCATGATGGATTCAATGAGCTGCACTCTAATTGTGTGTTTTATATAAATGAATAAATGAAGAAAGTTGTAATCGTGAGCTTAATGAGTCATGAAGCACTTGAAAGTTGAAAGTAAAGTAGAGAGATTGAAAGATTATATCATTAATTATTCTAAGAAAGCGTGAGAGGTTAGTTGAGGTAGCGACTCGTCGATGCACCATGTTTCTTCTTGAGGAACCTTTCAAACTATATATCTCAATTTTTTTTAAAGAGCATACTTAATTAATTGATGATCCAATGGATTTTGAAGTTTGTGAGTAATAATTTAGCATAAAGTGACTTTATTCCCTATACATCATCATTTCTAGTTTATATAGTCTGCTTGAAGATTAACAATCCAACTAAACTTTGTCTTTTTACTTGGAAGTATAATTAAACTTAATATATCAAATTTCGAGATCGTAAAAGTGTGGATTGATGGCATTTGTGGCGGCCCTTGCATAGTAGCGGAGGAAACAGTACATCATGTTTTTGTTCCAACTTTTCTCAAATTATTTTATTTATATCTAAATAAACATAAATATTAGACTTTATAGCTTATTTCATCGACCAATATATTCAAATATTTGATTTTAGTTAATATTTTTGAATTTTAGTTTAAAAGTACTAATCGAAGTAATCATCCTTCAGCTGGTCGAAGGGGCGACTAATGAAAGTCAATTAAAGCTTTAGAGTGACAGTTTCACATGCTCACAATGGAATTATTTTGCTGATGCTACGGACCATTATGGTCTGCATTGATATTAGAAAGCAAAATATTATAATTTAGAACGTAACTCTAACTAGTGCCTAGTGGTAGAGGTTTCTTGTTTGTATTCATTCAATATTATTGTTTCTAAGGTTTCTTATCTATTATATCATTTTTTTTTTCAAAGAAAATAGTACTAGCTAGCAAGATTGATAATTTTGAGTAAGTATATGATAATTTACTAAAATGCTAGTATTAGCAAATGAGAGAAAAGGGTTTATTTTATTTTTATCGAATGTACATTAAAATATATATTCATTGAATATTCTTGTAAATAGATATTGTCATGATGATTTTCCAAAATACATTTGCAATACGTGGATTATGTTTGTCAGAAAACCAAAACAAATATTGTATGTGAATTACAAAGAGGATTCGACACTTTCAACTTCTAAATTAATTAGTCATCCATTTGCTAATCATGATTCAGGACAACAAAAAGAGGTAATTTAAATTACCTCTTATGCCTCCCCTGTGCAACCACCTCCACCAACATCTCCTATGCCACCATGCAACCTCCTCTTACGCCTCCCTTGTGTAAGTAACATCCTCTTACCACCTCTTATGCCTCCCCTGTGTAAGTAACATCCTCTTACAACCTCTCTTATGCCTCCACTGTGTAAGTATTACCACCTCTTATGCGTCCCCTGTGTAAGTAATCTCCTCTTAAGTATTACCACCTCTTATGCGTCCCCTGTTCCACCATCACTACCGCCATATATATAACTTCCTTTTGTCTCCACGTCGTAACTACCATTATTGCACCTGTTTTTTAGGCATGAAGGTACCGTCGATCCCTGGTGGGATGTGTTACTAGTTAGGAAACACAACCACTTTAGACAGGATCGACTGGTGACATAACCTCAAATTTAATTATACTTAAACATTAAAAAAGGTAACCAACGGGTTTTCCTTTAGACCGATTTCCTCAATAATGTGTTGTGAGTTTATTGGTTCACTCCCGGTTTGTAACTGTCTCTTGGTTAAGTCATTAAAATAATCGGTAATTCATTAATAAAAAAAACCATAAAATCATAATCTTGTGCGCCTTTTATCCAAAAGTAACTTTTAAAAACCCTCTCACCACCCATTGATTCATTCACACAATCTTAAATTCACTTCGTTTTCTTCGTTACAGTTTCAGAAACTTTACGTAGCAGAGAACACTCTTCTCCATATATAGAAAAACAAAAACACAAACTATTCCGCTCGATCAAACGGTCCAGATCTTATCGCCGTCTACGTTAAGAAACCTATTAAGCCTGATCTCACCAATCATCTTCCTTGACTTGGAGTTTTCTTCTCGAAGTTTCATGTTCTCTTCTATAACCTTATCGTAACCCTCCTTGGCTCGGCTTAACTCATCGACGAGACATTTGTTCTCGTTGATGAGCTGAACAAGCATAGACCACAGTTCGTCCATGTGTCGCCGTTTCCGCATACGCGATCTCCGAGCTGACTCGCGGTTCGATACCTTCCTTCTCCGCTTCCGCTCATCATCTTCCGCACTCCGGTTAGAGTCTTCTGACGTGGCTGGCAAGTTTACAAGTGGAACGCGATCGCCAAAGGTTTTGAAAAAAGACTGCGGACTAGGGTTTGCACTTGGAAGGTTATAGACAAAACCAGCCATATATACAAAACAAACAGTTATGTGTTCTTTTGTAACCTTTCTTAACAAGTATGATGGTATAGATCCATAAGATGCACTCTAATTTGGTATTTATAGATGATTAAATTGAGGGTAGTACTGTGACCTTACAGTACTAACAGCTAATCCAAGTGGCTATATAATACACGTAAACTTTTAATATAATACTTCTCATGTATGATGAAGAAAAAGAGAAGTTGTAATCGTGAGATTGACGAGTCACGAAGCACTTGAAATATGGCATGAAGGGTACCATTGCGAGACAAAATCAAAGTTTATATTATTAGTTATTCTAAGAAAGCGTGAGAGGTAGCGACTCGTCGACGCACCATGTTTCTTTTTCTCGAGGAACCTTCCAACCATATCTAATTTTTTTAAGAGCATACTCAATTGATAATCCAATGGTTTATGAATACTGTGGGTAATGATGTACCACAAAGTCACTTTATTGCTTATACATGCATTATATATAGTGTTAAATAATGGACAATGGAGAGATTTTACCAAAACTAATATAGTTCGTGAAGCATAATTGCGAGAGTGAGTTGTGGTCGAATAGCTAAAGTAGTAAAATTTGATATTAGCGCATTAGGCCAATTATCTTAGTCAATTAGAGTGGATTTCACTTGGGGTTGGGGGATCGGATTGGTTAATTTTGCAGCTCTAGCTAGCTTTATTAGGCCGTAATTAAGTAGCACTTATAATAGTATTTTATCTAAGTAAAGATTAGATTATCGATGTTTAATATGTAAGTAACGAAGTTTCCTTGATCCGCTTTAAGCCAATCATCTTAATGTCATCAGAGATGAAAGTTTAATTGCAAACGAGTCTTTTCATATAATATGTACGGGTGCTTGCCGTGACTGAATCATGTGACTTCTTTAATGCCTTGTGAGAAGATCTTAATTGTACAGTTTTAGCCATCGTGACATTGTTTAATTAGCTAACAATTTTGCGACTATAAATTAATTCAATAACATAAATTAATAATCATGTTATTTATAATTGTAAATTTATCGATTATTTTTTATAATTTAGATTATTTTCTTAATGATCGCTAACTCATTGGTAGTATAATAATCAATAGACATATTTCATATGATATCAGTTTTAGAAGGAAAAAAAAAGCACTTGTGATTGATCAAATTTTCTTGTTTGTATTATAATTTTAAATTCTAGTGGTAGAGATTTCTTGTTTGCATTTTACTAATTAAGTTTCCACCTAACTAACTGTACTCTTGTTTGTTAGTTTCAAAAACTTTCACCATTCCAAAACATAAACCTTTCGAGTCCATATCAATTTATTAAAATTTTCTCACTAATATACACAAAAAACGTCGATAATTTCCTTATTACTTGTGAAAGAAGCTGCTAATTATTTTTTGTCCTTTGGCAGATTTATTGTGTTTTAGAAAACAATCCAGCCAAACCGGAAAAACTCTCTTGGGATGATTTTGCACTAACTGTCAAATCAGGGAGAAAGATTATGACAATTAATCCTTCATTCACTTTTAATAGACTAACCATGCATCACGACAATGTTAGGCATCTCGATCCAAATAGAAATCGCAAAGCATAGGGAATTGAATACTAAAAACATTGTAAGAAATGAACAATTACTTTGACTTTTGCAACTTTCAATTTTCATAATATTTTACCACTTACATGTTTATATGCTTTAATAAAGTGTTTTTGAGAAGTGCTTTTTGTTGTTTTATTTCTTTCCAAATTTTATATTATATGATATGACAAGGTTTTTTCTAACTTTGCCTAACAACACGATAAAAGATGCTCTATTTTTGTACACATATCTTTGTTATCAATTTTATATTTTAATTTTGACATCATTTTATTTGTAATTAATATAGTGTATAGTTTGCTTTTCGTTTTTTTTCTTTTACATTGTTATATAAATATATTTCTTCCACTTTTAGTTTTAACATCTATATACCATATAATCTAAATATAAAAATTACTGATCAAACCAATTAAAATATATAAAAAATTGAAACCAAATTAATTTAGGGTACCCTAACTTAAAAATGTAGAAAATTTTCTAATATATGAAAAACTCACATTATATTCAATAATTATATATATTGTATTAAAGACACAACTCACAATAAATTTTATGGCATATATATAACAATAAAATAAAGTAAGGTTTTTTCAAGTACATGTTAATAGTAATCATAATCACAACTTATTCTATATTAATTCTTGAAAATGTAACTCCCATGATATTTGACAAAATTAAAAAAAAACTCATCATATTAATACCTTAATGTATTAATTTCCATATAGTTTATGTTTTACAAAAAAGAAAAAAACCACAAAATTTTTTTCTATAAATACCAAGGCAAAATCTTCACCACACATTTGGTTGATAAATTTACACTCAAGATGACACTTAAGATCACTTCGTCATAATATTTGTTTATGAGTAATATAAATATCAATAACTATTACAATGCTTGTTACTTTTTACAATATTTTTTCATACAATATCTTATACTTATAATACATACAAATTCTTTAATAATTTGCTTATATGTAAGTAGGGTTGCCTCAATTCATTATGACTTTTCATTTAATAGTTTTTAACTAGGGTTGAGTCTTTTTACCATATTATTTTTTTATAATAAATTTTTATTTTGATGGTTGTGTTTTTTAAACTCACAGTTATATATGTTTAATATTTATGAAGTTTTAACTCTACTTATTATTTTCTTTTTTTGAGATAATTTTTAATTTTAATATTAGCATATATTGAAGATTCTATAATATATAATTCTAAATTTAAAATTTAATTTAATTTTTTTTTGTAATACTTCCCCTGCGATATCGCAGGGGTCTGAGTCCTAGTACTATTAGTAATACACACTTCACTTTTGACGTTTACACCTTTCATAATTTTTAACCACTTACCAGTATACATGCTTCAATAAAATGTTTTTAGAGACTTTCGATAAGGTAGCATGTGACACATCCTCTAGCTCGGTTAAACGAGCAGAACTGGCCAAATCACATAACAACTGCATCATAAAAAAAAGAAGCAAAAGTGTTTATACTACTATGACTAGAGTAATAAAAAGACTTTACCTCGAGGTCTTTGGTATTGTAGCCAAAGGTCACAGTAGCCAACATCTTTAAATCTACATCCTCACTCAGTTCAAAGTCTTTCTCAAGACAAAGCTGATTCATAATTAGGGTTCTGACCATAGTACTAGGGGATGAATCATTACTCTGTTCGAATAATAAACCAATAAGGCAAGAGTTATAGTAAACAGGAAAAAGGAAAAAAGTAGAGCAAGAGTTAGTAAAGGGATGTGTTTTATGTTGTTTTACCTCTCCCTAATTAGTCTTATATATTTATCTCCAGTGTCCTTAGGACTTAAACATGCTACCACCATTACCATTTCCTTCTTACGAGATGGTAAGTAAGCACACAATTCAGCAAAAGCATCTCCTAGGAGTACTCAAACCATGTTTGCAAACTAAATAAAAGCTATTTATGGATTAAAGCAGGCTCCCCGAGCATGGAACGCACGCTTTACAAAGTTTCTAACTAAGTTGGGTTTTGTAATGAGCAACGCTGACAACTGTTCGTCTATAAAAAAGGCTCACAACTGACATATATTCTGTTTTATATTGATGACATCATGTTAAGTGCTTCTTCGGTGGATCTACTGCAAAGGATAATAGACTGGCTAAAAGCTGAATTTCCTATGATGGATTTAGGTAAACTTTGACACTTTTGGGGTATCAAGGTCGACTACAACAACCAAGGATTGTTTTTGAGTCAACATACTTACGCTCAAGACATCATTAACAGGGCTGTCATGGCTGAGTGTAAACCATGTGCGACTCCGGTTGATCTGCAATCCAAGCTTTCGGCAACAGAAAGAGATACGATACCAGACCCAATGACTTACAGAAGCCTAGCTGGGGCTCTTCAATACCTAACCTTCACGAGACCAGACATTGCTTATGTCATTCACCAAATCTGCCTCTACATGATCCTCGCATCCCGCATATGAATGCTCTCAAACGTATCATCCGCTACTTACAAGGCACGATAAAACATGGTTTACAGCTTGTGCAAGGTAACATTACAGCGCTCACAACATATACTGATGCTGATTGGGCAGGCTGTCCGAACACACGGAGATCTACATCAGGTTACTGTGTCTGTCTAGGCTCCAATCTGGTCTCATGGTCTGCAAAACGCCAACAAACAGTTTCAAGGTCGAGTTCGAAGGCTGAGTATAAAGGAGTGGCCAACGTCGTTGCTGAACTAACGTGGATACGCAACTTAATGCGTGAAATACATCTATCACTACAAAATGCTTCTATTGTTTATTGTGACAACATCGGCTCCGTATACTTAGCTACAAACCCAGTCCAGCATCAAAGAACAAAGCATATAGAACTCGATATACTTTTTGTCCGAGAAAAGATTGCTATAGGCGAGGTAAAGGTGATACATGTACCATGTTCTCTTCAATATGCAGACATATTTACCAAGGGTCTACCGACTTGCCTCTTCAACGAGTTTCAAACCAGTTTAACCATCCAAAGTCCAGATGCTTCAACTGCAGGAGGGTGATAGAATATAGAAATATTTGGTTCAGCTAGATAGCTAATATCTTGTATATATTGTTTCTTGTATCCTGAAACAACCTGACCCTTTTTTTTTTAATAATTAAATACAATGTAAACAATTATGCAGCCTATACTACTAAATTAAACCAACCCAAACCACAATTCCTCATTAAACCAATAACAACCAGTACACACAGCGGAAACATACCAACCATAAAAAACCATTACAACATCAATTCAATAACAATCCTAAGCATTCTATCCATCAACCTAGCATATCTCTATCCAAGGTTCCAACAACATATCCGACAATCCAATAACACACAAACGAGACCCTAGAACATCCTCCTCCTCATCGCCATGATTCCACAACACAAACCTGCACACCACAAACAACAATTGAGATGCGTAAGTATTATCACAAATACTTAGTGAGGCAATCCTCCCATCTACTGGGCTATACACACAAGCAACTGAGAAACCAATGCTTAACAAATGACAACCAAACACAAACAAACCAGGAAAAATCACGAAACAAGCAACTTGGTGTCGACCGACACAAGAGAGGTGTCGATCGACACTGGCCAAACATGGTGTCGACCGACACCTAACTGGTGTCGATCGACACTCCCTTCGCAGACGCGAACTGCACGAATCCGAACGACGAACCTCCGTTTCCATCCGCCTAAAATCTGTCCCAAACTCTCCCAAAAGCCTCAGGAACCTATAATAACCATAACACAACCACCACAAGCAAGAACAACACCACAAAACACAACAAATCAAGCAAACAAAGGATTCTCAGGCTTAGATAAGCCATGGTCATGCACTCACCTTATCAACTGATTATAACAACCAATACAACCAGTTGAGACCCTCCTAACGTCTGAAACAGCCCAGAAACGCCCTACAACAAGCCACACAACCAAAAACGACTTATAGCAAAACTGGACAGAAACATCAGAAAAGAACAGTCTCAAAGACGAAACCCTAAAATGAAAACCAACCGTTAACTACCAAATCGCTCCGGTGAAAAGCTATCCCTAGACGTCACAAAGCTTCCCACAAAAATTTCAGCACGATCAGGAACCAGACGAGACCTCGATCTCAATTACAATCCCCGATGGTTCCAACTCGCGTCTGAGAAAACGTGACTCACGAAACTGCCAATAACTCATCGAGTTTAAATTCAAAACTACTTCTGTAAAAAGAAGAATGACGATGAAAGAATTGGGAATAAACCTACCAAATTTCATTACCTTTGAGAACGATTTGATATGCCGAAACTATTTCCTCCCAAACCCTAACGATTCTGCTCTTTCTCCTTTAATCTCCTTCACAACACAATAGGCTCTCTCCTCTCTCTCTATCTCTGCAAACGGCGACCAGACACCCTAAAACCCTTAATTTTTCGCTTCTCCACTTATATACTCGGTTTAGATAACTAAACCAAACCAACCAAACCAAAATCACGAATTAAAACAAACTCGACGAACCCATAAATAGTAGTGTCGATCGATACCACAAGGGTATCGATCGACACTCCTACCAAAACCGCATAATCCGGTTCGTGGATGTTACATATCCCACATATATAGGGTAATCTATGTAACCTCTTTGGCTATTTAAGGTATGCTAAATCAATGAACCTCCTCAAGGGGATTTCATAACTTTCAAACTGGGATGGAGTGAATTTTCCCCCAAGAACACAACGACTCACATAGGTGACGTAGCTACCGTCATTCACGGCCATCAATAGCTCCTGCAACTCTTTGTTTGACCAGCGTAGAGGCATTTTTACGTTCTTCTTTCTTCTTTCTTATTTCTTCTTTCCGTATACCTGTTGGATAAGCTTCAACATTACTTAGAGCTCAAGTTAGTCTTATCAAGTTGGATAAGGACTATAGGAGCTCATCATTATCTTATTAAGAATTAGGAGGTATCTAGTTCATAATAGGAATAGGATTAGTAAAGGATTTCTAGTTCTATAAATAAGGTTGTTGAGTTGTGACAATCCTTAAGAAACATAAGAGGTGTTTAGTTTTTGAGTTATATTTCTAAACATCAATAAGAAGAGTTATTTCTTTAAAGTCTTTGTATTTCTGAAACTTTATTTGGTATCAGAGCTTTAAGGTAAGTCGATTTTATAAGCTATCAACAGTCGAGATATGGCAGACGGTGATAAACTCGTTGCAGCAACCCTCGGACGTTAGGAGAGTGCTCCTTCATCGCTACAATGTCCTATGCTGACAGCTACTAACTACACTGTATGGGCTATGCAAATGAGGATTATGCTGCGTGTAAACAAGGTTTAGGAAAATATAGAACTAGGGTCCGATAATGCTGATTTGAATGACATAGCAACGGCATGGATTTTTCAATCTATACCCGAATCCCTTATTCTCCAGGTTGGTGATCAGAAAACTCCAAGAGATATTTGGAACATGATCAAGAACCGAAACCTGGGTGCAGATCGTGTCAAGGAGGCTCGACTGCAAACACTTATATCTGACTTTGAGAAGCTGAGGATGTCGGAGTCAGACACAATTGATGACTTTGCCAGTAAGTTATCACAAATCTCGTCAAAAGCAACCTCATTAGGAGTTCCAATAGAAGAGTCAAGGTTGGTTAAGAAGTTCCTGAGCAGTCTTCCGAGAGAGAAATTCATACAGATTGTTGCTTCGCTAGAACAGGTTCTTGATCTCAATACAACAGGGTTTGAAGAAATCATCGGGAGGCTTAAGGTTTACGAAGAAAGGACTCTACGTAACAGTAAGCAGGATGATACACAAGACAAGCTTATGTATGTGAGAACTGATCAACCAAACTTTGTGAACTCAAGAGGTCGAGGTCGTGGACGAGGAGGCAGAGGAAACAGAGGTCGAGGCAGAGGAAGAGGCTATCAGCAGGATCATCCTACAAATCAAAAGGAACAGAATCAGAACAAGGAGAAAAAGGATAAGGTTCTGATCTGTTTTAGGTGTGACAAACCGGGTCATTATGCCTCTGCCTGTCCAGAAAGAAATCAAAATCAACAGGAGGTTAACAAAACAGAAACAGAGGAAGCTGATGCAGTCCTTTACATACATGAAATCGTGTTTCTTAATGAAGAAAAGCTGTTACCGAAGAAGTTCGAGCAAGAGAAAGTCGATGAAGGAACTTGGTACTTGGACAACGGTGCATCAAATCACATGACTGGAGTTAAGTCTTTCTTTTCGGAGTTGAATGAGAGAATTAAAGGTAGAGTGAGGTTTGGAGATGGTTCATGTGTTGACATCAGTGGTAAAGGTTCAATTCTATTTGAAGGAAAAAATGGAGAACAACAGTTAGTAAGAGACATATACTACATACCGGAACTCAAAAGCAACATTCTAAGTCTAGGACAAGCAACAGAGCATGGTTGTGATGTTAGAATGAGGCAAAACTACTTGACACTACATGATCCAAGAGGAAGACTCTTAGTAAGGGTACTAAGATCTCAAAACAGACTCTACAGAATCAACCTGAAAATTGGTAACCCTATCTGTCTGCAAACAAGACCCAATGATGATACATGGAGATGGCATGCGAGGCTTGGGCACATAAGTTTCAAGACCCTTCTGAACATGTCAACACAGCAGATGGTTTATGGACTACCGAGAATCGAAAAAGAAAACCAACTATGCGAGTCATGTCTGGTTGGAAAACAAACTCGTCGAGTTTTTCCTACTGCAACACAATATCGAGGTTCTAGGACCTTGGAGATTCTACATGCGGACATGTGCGGACCAATAACACCCGCTACGTTGTCAAGAAACAGGTATGTGTTCGTGATAATTGATGACTGCACTCGATATTTGTGGACCATACTACTAAAGGAGAAGAGTGAGGCGTTTGAGAAGTTTAAAGCTTTTAAAAATCTTGTTGAGAAAGAGTGTGATAAGTTGATCGTTACTCTGCGTACTGATAGAGGAGGGGAGTTCACTTCAAGAGAATTTCATGAATTTTGTGAAAAGAATGGAATAAGGAGACACTTGACAGCCCCCTATACTCCACAACAAAATGGAGTTGTTGAAAGGAGGAATCGTACGCTAATGGAGATGACAAGGAGCATATTAAAAGCTATGAATGTTCCAAACTATTTCTGGGGAGAAGCAGTTAGGCATTCAACATATTTGATTAATAGAGTACCTGCAAGAGCTCTAAATAATCAAACTCCCTATGAGTGTTTTCGAAACACAAAACCGAGTATAGATCATATTCGTGTTTTTGGATGTCTTGCTTATGCAAAAATTGAACCGGTGAACTTGAAGAAGCTTGATGACCGGTCTCAAACACTTGTTCATCTTGGGATTGAGCCAGGAACTAAAGCTTATAGGCTTTATAATCCAACAATAAGAAGAGTTGTTGTAAGTCGCGATGTTGTTTTCAATGAGAAGGATGGTTGGACTTGGAAGGGAGCTAATGAGATAGTCGAGAAAGCACCAGGTATGTTCAATATGACTTGGGGAGGAGTTGTAGATGATGGACATGCACCATATGTGAGTAACCAACCAGAGAACAATCATGAAAACAGAGCTCAAGTCGAGCAAGATGAACAGGAGGAAGACATAAACGAAGATGAATCTGAGGACGAAGAGATTTAGTATGATAATCAGCCTGCAGATGTTATTCAACAACCAGAACCTAGGAGATCTGAAAGACAAAGAAGGTGTCCTGGTTATCTCGATGATTATGCACTTCTAGCAGATATCGAATGTGAGAGACTTCTTTTATCAATCAATGATGAACCATTGAGCTATGAGGATGCAAAAGGTTTAACTGTTTGGACGTCAGCGTGTAAGGAAGAAATTAGTTCGATTGATAAGAACAAGACCTGGATGTTAGTTGAGAAGCCAAGATGAGTGAAGGTTATTGGTCTTAAGTGGGTTTTTAAGATCAAAAGGAATGCAGACGGATTGATCAGTGAGTACAAAGCTCGTTTAGTAGCAAAAGAATATGCTCAACGAGAAGGGATCGATTTTGAAGAAGTTTTTGCTCCAGTGGCTCGACTGGAAACAATCAGGCTGCTTGTCGGACTTGCTGCTTCTCATGGCTGGGAAATCCACCATTTGGACGTCAAGACAGCGTTCTTACACGGGGAGCTGAACGAGGAGGTTTATGTGTCACAACCCGAAGGTTTTGAAAAGAAGGGAGAGGAACATAAGGTTTTCAAATTGTTTAAGGCTTTATACGGTTTGCGATATGCTCCACGCGCATGGAACACAAAGCTTGATCAGATTTTGAGAAGTTTGAGATTCAAGAAGTGTTCAAAGGAGAGTGCCGTTTATTACAAAATAGAGGAAGCAAAGTTGTTGATTGTTGCTGTTTATGTTGATGATTTATTCATCACAGGGAGTTCATTAGCGATTATACAAGAGTTTAAAGCTTCAATGTCTAAGTTTGAAATGACAGATCTTGGTAAGCTCACCTATTATCTTGGGATTGAGGTGTTGCAGAGGGAAGATGGCATTGAGCTTAAGCAAGAAGGATATGTGAGAAGAATTCTCAAGGAAGCTGGGTTGGACGAGTGTAACTTAACTCATATACTGATGGAGTTTGGTTTAAAAATGTCCAAAGCTCAAAAGGAAAAGCCTATGTCTGATCCTACCTTGTATCGTCGCAAAATTGGATGTTTGAGATACTTGCTGTATACGAGACCTGATCTTGCTTTCTCAGTTGGAGTTGTAAGCAGGTATATGCAGGATCCGCGAGCTTCACATAATGCTGCTCTTAAACAAATTCTGAGATATGTGTAGATTGTTGGATACTGTGATAGTAGTCACAACGTGGACCTTGATGATGGTAGAAGCACCTTTGGTTTCATGTTTTATTTCGGGGAGACACCAATTACTTGGTGTGTGCAGAAGCAACAGACGGTTGGTATGTCTTCTTGCGAGGCCGAGTTCATGGCCGCAACAGAGGCTGCTAAACAAGCCATTTGGCTTCAGGATTTGTTAAGTGAGATTACGGGACAGAATACGAAGAAGGTAACTCTGTACATTGACAACAAATCCGCCATTGAACTCTCCAAGAACCCAGTGTTTCACGGCAGGACTAAGCATATACACAAACTGATGTGATCGCAGGACACGACCTCGACCAAGAGGACCAAGACGCATCGGACGCGACCAGGGCAACCTCGTCAGACGCGGCCAAGGCTCCAACGATCCTTCCCGGAGCCACCACACGTTCCAAGAGCTCAGCAAAGGCGGCCAAACAGCGGCTCAACCTATTTGTCCGAACCTACGTCGAACACCAGCCACCCCACGAAGACTCCGAAGGCTCAGTCCGCTTAGTCTTCACTCTTACCCAAGAGTGAAGATGGTCAAGTCGTTAAGCAAGGAAGTGTACTCTTTTCCCTCACTCCGGGTTTATCCCAATGGGTTTACCGGAGAAGGTTTTAACGAGGCATGGAGCTAAACGCAAAACGCCTAAAGGCTAAGTTGCTTCACGCGCAAGGCCAAGGCGGTTATCTCTTTCCCTCTTAGTTTTTTGGTTTAAATTTGAAACTTTGAGAATATTCTCTTTTGATCCTTTAGCTTTTGAACGTTGAGAGCTTAGCGTTGAAAGTCAACAGAGGCGACGTGTTTCATTTACAAGGGAAACACGTCTAAGGACGATTGTGCGGACCATTAAGAGTCCGCGTGTCCCTAAGTCCTCACTTGACCTAATGTATTTAAACTCTCTCTTAGCTTTGTTCCTCTTTAGACTTGTATGAAAATAAAACTTTTCCTCAAGAGAGATTCTTGAAACTTGTCTCACTCTTCTCTTTCTTCAATCCGGGATTGAACCTTGAGAAAACCCTAACAAGCCTCGAACCGGGTTCGACCTTGTTAGAGACCGTATCAAGAGGAGAGCCAAACCTCTTGTGTCGTCACTCGATCCATCCGTATTTCCCCTCACTTCGTTTCCATCTGTCCTCTTCTTAAACTCGAGTCCTCTTTCATCAGTTCACGAGTTCCCCACGAATCACCTCAAATCATCCCTGCTATCGTTTCCCCTCGTAGACGTCCACCCGCTCGTTCCGCATCCGTACTGTCCAATTGAACCGTTCGTGCCTTCTCGACGTATCTCCCGAACGGCTCGTTTGAATTCCTTCAAACTCCGTTTCCCTCGTTTGATTCTCTCCTAGATCCGAAGCCCAGAACCTCGGCCGAGGAAAATTTCACCGACTGAAAGTTGACCGAGAGCTCAAGCCGCGTCCGTGTCGCGACCGTACCGTGACCGTGTCTTCGGGTCACATCAGCTTGGTATCAGAGCTCTAAAAGCTCCTACAAGGTTGTTTCTTTCCAGAACTTTCTGTTCCTTTAAAGTTTCAATCTTTGAGTTTAAAGTTGCATCTTTTAATTCCATGGGACTCGCTTGTTCTTGTTGGTTTAATTTGGTGCATGCTTAGGATTGTCTTTCGTTCGCTTAGGTTGTTAGAATTCGAATTTGTTCGTCGTGTTCATATCTTTGTTCCTTTGTGTTCTTGCGAGCTCACTTTTAGATCCATAAAGCTAGTTACGCGTTTTATTTTTGTGTTTCCGGTCTTAGGCATAAAGCAGTTCTTGTCGCGTAGTACTTTTACTTTTGCTTTTGCTTTATTTGTTTTAGTCGTAGGTTTGAATGTGTCATAGCTGTCCTCAATCATTGTTGGTGAAACGAATCTTTGTGTGGTCCTCTTGAGCGTGTGAGACTCACGTGTGGTATTTCTTTTTTTTTTTGCGAGGTTTAAATTCAAAACTTATACCGCGGAGCCACGCCACGTCACCAGCAACCAGTCCGTACGATGGCCGAAGAAGTTCCACCAGCGCCACCAAAGATTGGTGTCACCCTCGCCGCATTACGAACCAGCCTAGAGCAACTAGCTAATCGTCTCACGAGGATTGAGCTTATGAATCCTCCTCGCAAAGATCCGTTACCCGCGAGGCGACCACGACGCGAGCCAGCGAGTGATCAGTCCGATGAGGACTTTGAACCAAGGCCTAGACGACGACACCGCTATGATGATCAAGACGACGAAGGCCCGAAACGCTACGAGCCAAACCACAAGATGGTTCCACCAACGTTCACAGGCAAGTCAGACCCTGAGGCCTATCTTGAATGGGAAAGTCGCATGGACCACTTATACTCGTGCCATGCCTATCCGGAACTGCGAAAGGTCCAATATGCGGTAGCACAATTTACCGATCACGCCCTTACTTGGTGGGATCGACTGGAAGCTGAACAACGACGCAACCGCGACCGACCTATCACTGTTTAAGAGGTCTTGAAAGCAGAGATGCGAAGGCGCTACGTGCCTCCATACTACCACCACGAGCTCCAGAAGAAGTTTCGGCGACTAACGCAAGGCGCACGGAACGTGGAGGAGTATTACGAAGAATTTGAACACTTGCGCAACCGGTTGCAAGTCGATGACTCCGAAGAGTCACTCATGGCTCAGTTCTTGGACGGATTGCAAGAACGCATTGCACGCAAGGTCGAGCGCCAACCCTATCAAACCTTTGAGGAGTTATTGCATCTCTCGGTGCAAATTGAAAATCAAATCAAGAAGAAGAGCGCCTCTGCGCCTCGTGGCCGAACTCAAGGGACTACCAATTGGACTCCTAACGCGTCGCCATCAAACCGATTGCCGGAAAAGCCAAAGGCGACCAGCNTGGTGGGATCGACTGGAAGCTGAACAACGACGCAACCGCGACCGACCTATCACTGTTTGGGAGGTCTTGAAAGCAGAGATGCGAAGGCGCTACGTGCCTCCCTACTACCACCGCGAGCTCCAGAAGAAGTTTCGGCGACTAACGCAAGGCGCACGGAACGTGGAGGAGTATTACGAAGAATTTGAACACTTGCGCAACCGGTTGCAAGTCGATGACTCCGAAGAGTCACTCATGGCTCAGTTCTTGGACGGATTGCAAGAACGCATTGCACGCAAGGTCGAGCGCCAACCCTATCAAACCTTTGAGGAGTTATTGCATCTCTCGGTGCAAATTGAGACTCAAATCAAGAAGAAGAGCGCCTCTGCGCCTCGTGGCCGAACTCAAGGAGCTACCAATTGGACTCCTAACGCGTCGCCATCAAATCGATTGCCGGAAAAACCAAAGGCGACCAGCGCGGACTCAAGGTTCAAACCTAGGGAGCCAGCCACCAATGAGCGCCAAGATCCGCGACGCAACACCACCGACGTCCGGAGCCGCGACATTGTATGTTTCAAGTGTCAAGGGAGAGGCCATTACGCTCGTGATTGTCCGAACGCACGGACGATGATACTGACTGAGGCTGGCGAGATCGAGTCCGACGATGAGGCCACTGAAGAAATGGTGCGAGGAGAAACCGAGCTGGAAGAAGCTGTTGCGGAACCCGAGGTCGGAGAACTGCTCATGATACGCCGCATCCTGAACGCCGGTGTAGCCACGGATGACGCCAACCAACGTGACAACATTTTCCACACGAGATGCACTGTAAGTGGTCGCGTTTGTGGCTTGATCATAGATGGAGGTTCTTGCACTAATGTGGCAAGTTCCAGTCTTGTCAAGAAACTTTCTCTTGAAACCACAAACCACCCTCGCCCTTATCGCTTGAGATGGTTAAATGATAAGACCGTGATCCAAGTAAAGGAACAAGTCACGGTCCCATTCAGTATCGGTCCGTATAAGGATCAAGTCCTTTGTGATGTGGTGCCTATGCAAGCTAGCCACCTCTTATTGGGGCGCCCATGGCAGTTTGATAAGCGCACCACACACTGCGGCCATACTAACCAATACTTTTTCATTCATGACAACAAACGTATTTGCTTGAAACCCTTGAGCCCCACGCAAGTGCATGAAATGCAAGACAAGTTGTCTAAAGACTCGAACGATAAAAAGAATTTCCTGATTCAGTATGGTGATGTTAGAAAGTCCCTTAAGGACTCAGCCCAAGTGATTTTGATGTTGTTTCGAGATGCATTGCTTTCAGGTCTTGATGGTTCTCTAGAGGCCTTACCGGAGGTCATACACGGCGTCCTCAAGCGATTCGCCGATGTGTTCCCCGAAGAACTCCCCGAAGGCCTACCACCGATCAGAGGCATCGAGCATCAGATCGATCTAGCTCCAGGAGCACAGCTTCCCAACCGGCCAGCTTACCGTGTCAACACCGAAGAGGCGAAGGAGCTTGAGCGACAAGTCAAAGAACTTATGGCGCAAGGCTACGTCCGAGAGAGCTTAAGTCCGTGTGCCGTGCCAGTGCTCCTAGTTCCGAAGAAAGACGGATCATGGAGGATGTGCGTTGACTGTCGAGCCGTCAACAACATCACCATCAAATACCGCCATCCCATTCCGCGCCTCGATGATATGCTGGATGAGCTTAGTGGCGCCAGCATCTTCTCCAAGATCGATTTGAAGAGCGGTTACCACCAAGATCGTATGAAGGAGGGNATGAAGGAGGGTGACGAGTGGAAAACGGCCTTCAAGACAAAACAGGGTTTGTACGAATGGCTGGTAATGCCATTCGGTCTTTCTAACGCCCCCTCTACCTTTATGCGTCTTATGAACCATGTTTTGAGGTCGTTTATCAATAAATTCGTAGTGGTTTATTTTGATGATATATTGGTATATAGCGTTAGCTTGACTGAACATGTTAAACACCTAGAGGCTGTCTTGTTTACTCTCCGCGAAGAGCAACTCTACGCAAACTTGAAAAAGGGCGTGTTTGCTGCTAATGAATTGGTCTTTTTAGGCTTTGTTGTGAGTTCGCAGGGCCTCAAGGTCGATGGAGAGAAGATACGCGCAATAGAGGAGTAGCCCACGCCAACGAGCATCACTCAAGTCCGGTCGTTCCATGGCCTAGGCAGCTTTTACCGGAGGTTTATGCGAGATTTCAGTACGATCGCCGCGCCTCTCACCTTCGTGATCAAGAAGAACAGCGAGTTTTGATGGAGAGAGGAACAAGACAAGGCGTTCACCGAGCTCAAGAAATGCCTCACGCAAGCACCCTTGCTTATATTGCCCGACTTCAACAAAACTTTTGAAGTCGAGTGCGATGCGTCGGGAGTCGGGGTCGGAGCTGTCCTGACTCAAGGAGGCAAACCGGTGGCGTACTTTAGTGAGAAGCTTAGTGGAGCCACGCTCAACTACCCGACGTATGACAAGGAGTTATACGTCCTCGTTCGTGCCATGGAGGTTTGGCAACATTATTTATTGGCGAGAGAGTTTGTGATTCACACTGATCACGAAACTCTCAAGCACCTCCGCGGCCAGACCAACCTCAAGAGACGTCATGCGAAATGGTTGGAGTTCATTGAGTCGTTTCCATACGTCATTAAGTACAAGAAGGGCAAGGAGAACGTAGTCGCCGACGCCTTGTCGAGACGGCATGCACTAATCACCACAATGGACGCGCGCGTATTGGGTTTTGAAAGCATCAAAGATGCTTATGCTGGAGATGCTGAGTTTGGAGATTGCTTCCAGAACCATGGGAAAGGAATCTACACCGAGTTCTACATTCACGAGGGTTTCCTGTTCAGAGGTCGAAGGCTGTGTATACCAAATGGTTCTATCCGGGAGTTGCTAGTTCGTGAAGCCCATAGTGGAGGTTTAGCGGGTCATTTTGGCATCACCAAGACCTTGGCCGTGCTCAAGGAGCATTTTTACTGGCCAAAGATGCGAAGTATGGTAGAGAAGCACGTCGGCCGTTGCATAGTTTGTCGCACCTCCAAGTCGACAACTCACCCGCATGGCCTCTACATGCCTTTGCCCGTGTCCACCGCACCATGGATCGATCTCTCCATGGATTTCATCCTCGGCCTACCCTTCTTGGCGCATAAAGATAGTATCATGGTGGTTGTTGATAGGTTCTCGAAGATGGCTCACTTCATTCCATGCAATAAGAACAATGATGCTGTGCAATTGGCGAACTTGTTCTTTAGTCAGGTCGTAAGGCTTCATGGCGTTCCGCGCACCATCATATCCGATCGGGATCCCAAGTTCCTTGGTCACTTCTGGCGAACTATTTGGCGCAAGCTCGGGACAAAGTTACTGTACTCCACCGCGGCTCACCCTCAGACCGACGGCCAAATGGAGGTCGTCAACAGGTCAATAGGCGCCTTACTCCGCACAGCTATCGCCAGCAACAAAGGCTCCTGGCTCGAGTGCATTCCGATCATCGAGTTTGCATACAACCAAGCGGTGCATTCAGCTACGAAAAGGTCGCCATTCGAGGTCGCATACGGATTCAAGCCTTTGACGCCCCTGGATCTCCTCCCTATACCACCGAATGAAGCCGAGAATCAAGACGGAGTCGCACGAGCAGAAATGGTCAAGGCTTTGCACGAGGAGGTCCGAGCCAACATAGAGCGAAGGAACGAGCAGTATGCACGCTTTCTCAACCGAGGACGTAAACCGATGCTGTTCAAGCCTTGTGATTGGGTCTGGTTACACTTAAGGCCGGAGAGGTTCCAGCAGAAACGCAAGGACAAGCTTAGCCCGCGAGGAAAGGGCCCATTCCGAGTCATCGAGAAGATCAACGACAACGCCTACCGACTCGAGCTTCCAGGTGAGTTTGGTACGTCCACCTCATTCAATGTCACTGACCTCGTTCCGTTTGATGTAGGTGAAGACGAAGATGTTTTGGGGACAAAACCTTTTCAAGGGGGAGGGAATGATGTGATCGCAGGACACGACCTCGACCAAGAGGACCAAGACGCATCGGACACGACCAGGGCAACCTCGTCAGACGCGGCCAAGGCTCCAACGATCCTTCCCGGAGCCACCACACGTTCCAAGAGCTCAGCAAAGGCGGCCAAACAGCGGCTCAACCTATTTGTCCGAACCTACGTCCGACACCAGCCACCCCACGAAGACTCCGAAGGCTCAGTCCGCTTAGTCTTCACTCTTACCCAAGAGTGAAGACGGTCAAGTCGTTAAGCGAGGAAGTGTACTCTTTTTCCTCACTCCGGGTTTGTCCCAATGGGTTTACCGGAGGAGGTTTTAACGAGGCATGGAGCTAAACGCAAAACGCCTAAAGGCTAAGTTGCTTCACGCGCAAGGCCAAGGCGGTTATCTCTCTTTCCCTCTTATTTTTGGTTTAATTTTGAACTTGAGAATATTCTCTTTTGATCCTATGTTTGTGAACGTTGGAGAGTGTTTGTGGCTAAGCGTGTTAGTCAAAAGGTGGCGATGTGTTCTCTTTGTAAAGGGGACACGTCAAAAGGACGATGTGCGGATCAAGATGAATCCGCGTGTCCTTAAGCTCCTATCTAGACCTAGCTATTTAAACTCTCCTTAAGCCCTTGTTCCTCCTTAGACTTGTATGAAAATAAAACTTTTCCTCAAGAGAGATTCTTGAAACTTGTCTCACTCTTCTCTTTCTTCAATCCGGGATTGAACCTTGAGAAAACCCTAACAAGCCGCGAACCGGGTTCGCCCTTGTTAGCGACCGTATCAAGAGGAGAGCCAAACCTCTTGTGTCGTCAATCGATCCATCCGTATTTTCCCTCATCTCGTTTCCATCTGTCCTCTTCTTAAACTCGAGTCCTCTTTCATCTTTCTCGAGCCCCCTCGAACCACCTCAAATCATCCCCGCTATCGTTTCCTTCGAAGACGTCCACCCGCTCGTTCCGCATCCGTACTGTCCGATTGAACCGTGCGTGGCTTCTCGACGTATCTCCCGAACGGCTCGTTTGAATTCCTTCAAACTCCGTTTCCCTCGTTTGATTCTCTCCTAGATCCGAAGCCCAGAACCTCGGCCGAGGAAAGTTTCACCGACTGAAAGTTGACCGAGAGCTCAAGCCGCGTCCGTGCCGCGACTGTACCGTGTCTTCGGGTCACATCACAAACGATACCATTTCATTCGAGGTATGTCGAAAATGGACAAATTGAAGTAGTGTTTATTCCAGGAGAAGAACAGAAGGCTGATATACTTACTAAAGCCCTAGCAAGGATTCAATTCAAGGAGATGAGGAGCTTCATTGGAATGCAAGACCTCAACAAAAAGAATTTGAAGCTTAAGGGGGTGAATGTTGGATAAGTTTCAACATTTATCCAACATTACTTAGAGCTCAAGTTAGTCTTATCAAGTTGGATAAGGACTATAGGAGCTCATCATTATCTTATTAAGAATTAGGAGGTATCTAGTTCCTAATAGGAATAGAATTAGTAAAAGATTTCTAGTTCTATAAATAAGGTTGTTGAGTTGTGACAATCCTTAAGAAATATAAGAGATGTTTAGTTTTTGAGTTATATTTCTAAACATCAATAAAAAGAGTTATTTCTTAAAAGTCATTGTGTTTCTGAAACTTTAATACCCTCATCCATTTTCTCTCTTCTCTCCGCCTGAAAAAATGGGAGTTATGAAATTTGGTGAAGTGGAGATTTTCACCAGTAATATAAAATTCAAAACAGAAAAAACAAAGTTACAATTCTGAGTGGGTAATTTTTTAATTGATGTTATTTATTAGTTTTTCTTTGCAGTCAAAAGGAAAAAAATATATATATATATATATATAAAAGACGTTATTATTATTGCTTATACATTATTTAAAGTATTAAATAATTGACAATGGAGAGATTTTAGTATTTTACCAAAACTCTGTAGTTCGTGAAGCATAATTACAAGAGTTGTTGTCGAATAGCTAAAGTATAAAATTTGATTTTAGTGCATTAGGCCAATTATCTTAGCTAATTAGAGTGTATGTCACTTGGGGTTGGGGGATTGGATTGGTTAAACTTGCAGCTCTAGCTTGATTAGGCCGTACTTAAGTAGCACTTGTAATAATATTTTATCTAAGGTAAAGGTTGGAGATTATTGATGTTTTATATGTAAGTTATCGTGAAAAAAAATAAAAAATTATCTTCTACCTCTCTCTTCTTCATCTCTCTTCTTCAGCCAAAAACCCTAGATTTATTCATCCATAGCCACCACTTCAAAAACCAAAACTTTCAAATTTTCTACCAAATCTAACAATATTTATAGCAAATTATATGATATGAATAATATTAATCTCTGTTTCCAATCTTACTCACTCCTCAAAAGTCAAATACCACAAACTATCAATCAGTTTTTTAGATTTGCTTATCATATTTCTCATAAAATTGATCTGGGTAATGAAAATATAAATTGATTTAAGGGATTCTAGAGTTTTTCCGTTGATTGAGAAGAAAAAAATAAGTCAATTAGGAATTTTAGATTACATATGTATATATCTATATATGTATAGATAAATATTTAATGTTTTCATACTAAACATAATAATTAAGCTAGTAAAATGGTTTATGATGCACCAAATAATGTATAAGGTACTTGGTTTGAATCCACTTAGGTGCATTTTTGTACTTATTTTGGATCAATTCGGATCTTATTCGGGTATCGGGTATTATCCGAACCCGATCGGATATCCGAATCTCAGAAAAACTAAATCCGATCTTACATGCCACCCGAATCCGAACCGAAGTGCCTATTTTGGATCGGGTTCGAGTTTCGGATTTGGTTAAAATGCCTAGGCCTACTGGCCTAGACTTGTGAGAATCTCTTAATTATACAATTTTAGCCATCGTGGCATTGTTAATTAGCTAACAATTTCGCTATATACTCTAAATTAATTCAATAACATAAAGTAATAATCATGTTATTCATAATTGTAAATCTATCAACTACTTTTTATAATTAGACTTTTTTCTTAATGATCCCTAACTCTTTGATAGTAAAATAATCAATAGACACATTTCATACGAGTCCATTAAGATATCCAGCAAAAAGAAACTCTCCCAGACACGATTCCCAAGAAACTCCCATTAACCAAGTTCTCCGATGCCGGCGGAGCTGTTGCTCGCCGGCGTCGGGATTTCACCAGTTCTGTTCTTTTTTGCTTTCGATCCACTTCTCTTAGTATTTTTCTTTACAAACTTTTTCCCCATTTTTTATCTTTGTTTAACCCTTTTCAGAATCTTTTGCCCCCTACTCCCGAACCAACACCCAGCTGTTGTCCGCTCCCGCTGCTCTGCCATTCACCGGAGAAGTCTTTTGCTTGGCAAAACTCTCTGCTATTATCGGGCACCCACTTCAACCCTCCCCTACTTTTGTGTTTGATTGAGAAACTAGGATTTTCCCCAGTGGACTTAGTTTCGAAAATTGATTCAACTCACGGCCACTGTCTGGCTCCGCTGATCTTTCAAGCACCGGAGATGTTATTTGGACTGCAAATCTCTCTGACAGTTTCGGGCAGACATCTCATTCAATCCTCATTTAGGCAAGCGGTTGTGCTTCTAGGGTTTTCCCCAGTGGACCTAGAATCAAACCTTGAATCAAGTCATGACCACCGGCTAGTACCGTCGATCTGCCACTCCACGGAGCTGCTCCCTGCCTCGCAAAGCCCTCTGTTTCCTACGGTCAGCCGCCGCATTCAGTCTTCTCCTTGGTTTCCATTGGTGAAACTAGGGTTTATTCGGGTGGGCCTTATCTTTCTTATCGGCCCGTTAAGCTCTCCAAACACAAAGCCCTTAACCTCAACCTTTAAACCCAGGTGCAAACTTTCTGAACTTATGCTAAGCCCATTCTCAAGGATCTTTAGATATTTTGGATGTAAGAAACGACATAACTTGCATCTTCTATCGATACCTCTGTTTCGGGTTAACTATTATCATCTGCAAATCCTGGTTCGGATTAAGTACTCGAAGATTTCTGCTCATCAAAGCTCAAAGATTTCGGGAACCCCGGTTCTAGTCTCTATCCACACCAAAGGATTGCGAAAGATCTGCATCTTGGCCCTGATTCCACGGAACAGTGGTTACCGACACTTTCACAATCCTCTGCCTCCATACCCCGAGTCCACAGAGCCTCCTCATGTTTTATCTATTAACCTCGGGGATTCCTTCCAAACAACTGCGGTTACATATCTAAATCCCTGTAAGTCCAAATCTGATCTTTTGCTCCATGTGTTGAAGCCATATTTTAGCCAATGGTGTGATCAAGATTACGCACTCTATGGAATCCACTTGAGTAGTAATTCATCATTATTGCTTTGGCTTCACTTTAATTCTCTAAGAATCATGGCATTTGCATCTTGTTTGGCTTTGCCTGTTGAACCCTCTTGTTGGATGCTGTTTGACATATGGACCATGATAAATGACCTCCTTGGTTACGGCTTTGCCTCGTCAAAGGCCAGTCTTCATCCTGTGGCAACTATAGCATCTGTATGCAAGTCTCAGAGAACTCCAAACCACTCTCGACTCATTGCCAAGCTCCTTCTCCGGGTACACCAATCGGTAAGAAGGCCAGCTTTGACACCTTCTACAACGCCAAATTGTCTCATGACTATGGCTATTTCCTCATCCATTAACATGTTCATGGAAGAGCCTATCGGCAATCTTGACCTCACATGTACCAAGTTTCTCCAAGAAGTTGGCTCAAAGCTCTCAAGAAACCTTTGTCGATTAATCCTATCCTTGCTTTACCTTATTGTTGTTTTGGCATTGGGGAATGCCTGTTTACTTTGTAACTTAAACAATGCTTGTAGAATCCTTATCTCTTTTGAGTAATGAAATTACAAGTGGTTTGACAAAAAAAAAAAAACACATTTCATACGATATCGGTTTTAGAAAAAGAAAAAACACACTTGTGATTGATCGAATTTTCTTGTTTGTATTATAATTTTAAACACTAGTGGTAGAGATTTCTAGTTTGTATTTTACTAATTAAGTTCCAACTATATAACTACTCTTGTTTTGTAAATTTTTCACCATCCCAAAATCTAAAACTTTCGAGTCCATATCAATTTTATTAAAAATTTCTCACTAACATACACAAAATTAAACATCAATAATCTCTTTAATTTACTTGTGAAAGAAAATGCTAATTTTTTTTTCCTTTGGCAGATTTATTGTGTTTTTAGAAAACAATCCTGCCAAACCCAAAAACAACTCCCTTGAGATGATTTACACTAACTATAAAATCAAAGAGAAATATTAATTACGTCTATGCCAATTAATCCTTAGTGCCGGACTTGAGGGCATTTTTTTGAAACATTGCAATGAGGCCCCCACTTTAGATGGGCCCCGCAAAAAAAATTTTAGTTCAAATTTTAGAATTTTTTTTTGGACTTCAAAGAAGAAAATAAGAAAAAAACAAAATTTAAGAGAATAAGAAAATGAGAGAAAAAAAAAATTCTAAAGACATTTGTATTAATTTTTTAAACAGTTCTTTTCAAAAAAATTCTGAAAGTATTATGACTTTATTCTATAAGTTTTTGAAAAATTGTGATGCAACTTCTTTTTTTAGATTCTTTAACAACAAAAAAATTTTAATCCGTTTGGGGCCCCGGATTTTGTTGGTCCGGCTCTGTTAATCCTCATGAAGAATGTATATGTGAAAATACAGTTTTAACATAGATCTCTAACCATGCACACCACGACAATGTTAGGAATCTCCAAATAGAATACTAATAACATTGTAAAGAATGAACACATTCATTGTACCACAATGACTAGAAAAAGAAAAAAATGAAAAACTAGACAAGTAGGATGAGAGCCACGCAACCGACAACTTATTAATAGATGATCATGAAAAATATCTCATATTAAATCTGAAACTTGAACTAAAAAAAATTGAGACAAAAGAAGTCATATAATGTGACAATAAAATCCATTTTCAAAACTTGAAATTAACTCATAGAGGGAGAGACTAAACTTGGAAAAAAAGGAATAAGGACACTGGCACCAAACGGAAAGAAGAACAAGACAAGATGTGATATGTAGAGTTTAGGGGTTCAAATAGGAGGGGATCTTGGAATTGTTCAAAGAGCATTACCTTGTTACCATTCTTAGAAATTGCACTAGGGTGGAAGAGCCTAGAAATATCAGGGGGCATATAAGTGGGGTTAATCTTGTTCAAGTCAATGGAGAACATTTTATCCATTTTTAATAATGCCCCTCCGGTGTTGTGGTTAGTGAGCCTCCAAACGTGTTGCATGCCATCTCCATTTGTCTCTAAAGCCCACACAAGACGACGGTCATCGCCTATGCTGCCCAAGTCCATATCAACAACAGATGACGATGATGTCTCAATAATAGGATTTGGAATGACTTGAAACATCTCCATGTGAAGATCAAAAGCAATCAACTTGGTCGCGTCTAGGTGGAACCAATAAAGCCATCCGTTTGCAAAAGTTGGTAAGTTGTCATGGTTTAAGCGATGCTCAGGAAGAGGTGGAGTCACCAGCCTCCATTGCTTGACTCCAAAATCGAAAATCTCGCATGATAAGGTGGTGTCGTAGTTGCTAATGCTATGTAACCACACTATTTTGTATGTTCCTGTAACGTAGTCTTTTCCAAATCCTGGTGAAGGGATCTTTGACTCTGAGTCATCGTAGTCTATTTGAATGTTGGGAAGAGGCAGCTTGTAGGACCATTTCGTGGCTGGGTTCATCACTGTAATTTCTCTTGTGAAGGCATAGAAGCAGACGAGACCATCAATACTACTGGAAATTACCCCACTATCATCTCTAGTAGGTCTCCCTTTATCATCGCTAATAAAATATCCTTCTTCTTCTTCTTCTTCTACTAAACAAGCCGAAGACCACTCCAACCTCATCGTTTTATAAGCATATTTCATATAGTAACTTCTTCTATAGCTTCTATAAGAATAGAAAAAACGGACAAGTTTGGGTTCTTGAGTTTTCTGATGCAACATGTGTCTTTCCTTAAATGACATGGACGTTATCATACGTCTCCAGTGTTTAGACACGGTTTGGAATCTCAACAGGGATTTCACTGGAAGTCGCAACATAACTTGTTCTAACACATCGTGGTTAAGTATCTCATCATCAGTTCCCAGCTCCCTTCTTCTTCTTGATATACCATCGTAGTATTCATCTCTTCTCATCTTGCTCCGGCTTTGAGACACTGTCTCTTCACTTCTTCTCCTTCTTCTCTCTGAAGACGACGTTATCTTTTCTTTTTCGTGGCTCTTCCTCTCCTCCATCGATGATATAAATTTACCCTTCGATGTGTCTTAATGCTTCTTTTCTACGTAGTTTTTGCTTTCTCTTTCTAAGTTCTAACGAAAACGACGATCTCTGTCTTCTCAATTCTCATGATCTCTGTCTTCAATTTATAGACGCTTCTCCTACAAATATTCGGACTGGAGTTCTTTCTAGTTTCATATAACTCCAAAACCCTAATGGATCTCAGCGGTATATATTTTATTTATTTTGTATATATCATGCTTCTGTAGTTTTTGCCCTTTCTCTTTTGTATCAGTTTTTATTTAATATGTATATATATTTTTTTCGTTACGTGATAGATTTGAAAATCATACAACAGATAAATCATAACAATGGGTCAAATTAAATATGCACTATGAAATGATGAAATGACTTGAAAAGGTAGGACACGTATGACGTATCCATTCGCTGGGAAAATTAAAATTTTGTACAGTTTTGTGAGAAGATCAAAGTTATTGGCTTATTGCCAATTAGGAAAGGTATTAATTTTAAAGTTTTTGTGTACGTAGTTTTGTTTTGTGGTGTATCACACCACAGACATCTTAGCTATAAAACATAAGTCATTGATTTATTGATTCCCATATTGGTACAACTAGTAAACAATCAAAATTATCTTGCTCTCGGAACCACCGAAGTATCCAAGCTAATGTTCAGTTCTTCATATTCCAAGCCTCGAGTCTTGCTCATCCCTGAGTTTTCACACACAATACACTCTTTTAGTTCGTTGATAACCTGAGACATGGTTGGTCGTTTCGAGGAAGAAGGATCGGCGCATGACATTGCCAGCTCAAGAGCTCTCCACACAGAATTAGAGTCATAAGCCCCGCCAAGGTTTGGATCAATGATCTCAGTAATATTACCTCGGTTAAGCTTAGAGCCAACCCATTCTGTTATGTGATACTTTTCAGAGATCACGGGTTGGTTTGTGATCATTTCCAATAACACAATTCCGTAACTGTAGACATCACTCTTTGCAGCTAAACGACATGTAGGGTAATATCTACAAGCGAAGAACAGGGTATCTTTAATCACTGAAGAAGCAATAGTAAGTTTTAGAACATTAAAATACTTACTCGGGGTCAAGGTATCCAAGAGTACCAACAACCAGTGTGGAATCATAAGATTCGCCTCTAACTTGGAAAGATCTTGAGAGACCAAAATCAGCGAGTTTGGCCTTGAAATTCTCAGCTAGCAATATATTGGCAGTTTTGACATCTCTATGAACTATCGGTGGGGTGCATCCAATATGTAAGTACTCCAATCCTATGCAATAGTAGTCACATCGATCAACTAAATTACCGTAAACCTGAATGACTCAATATCTTATTCTACGGTATTACGTACCTAGTGCTGTGTCCAAGGCTATTTGTAGCCTCAAACTCCAGTTGATGATGGACTTACCTCCTTTTTCTGTATATACATAGATCCATATAACCATTCGAGTTTTATGAACTAGTGCTACACGTGAAATAACTAGAAATACAAAAATACCTGACAAGTGTTGTTTTAAGTCTCCATTGGGCAGAAACTCATAGATGAGGGCCAAGTGATCTCCTTCATAGCAATACCCAACGAGACTAACCAAATTTGTATGGTGCACTCTCACAAGGAGATCAACCTAAAAAAGATTCATGTCAAGAAAATGTTTTTTTTTTTGGTAAGGGAGGGGAGATTCTCCCACATTTATTCAAAAACTAAAAATAAATTACAACCAAACATAACGCTGGACCGCAGTCCCATTCATGTCCGCTACAAGAATAGAAGTCATAAAACTGGGACAAGCATCAAAAGCATGAAAGCCCAAAGGCAAAGAAAAAGCATGGTTAGCCAAGCTATCAGCAAGATAGTTCGCCTCCCGATAAATGTGTGTAATACGGACTAGCCAGTCCCTTGAAATAAAGCCATAGCACAAGCGTACTAGGAAGGACAATGGATGTGAATCACATATCCCTGTCCGAAGAAACCCCACCACCATCTCAGAATCCACCTCCAACTCTAAACACGGAACCCGCCTCTCCCAAGCCAAATATAACCCATAGTACACGCCCAACAGTTCTGCTAACGGTGCAGAGCATACCCCAATATTAAGCACAAAACCCGCATACCAATTTCCATTACCATCTCTAATAACCCCACCAGCAGCTGCATTCCCCGGGTTTCCTCGAGACGCTCCATATGTATTTAATTTCATCCACCCCGCCGGTGGTAAACTCCAAGAGATAAGTCTATCAACCCGTGCTACCGACTCTGCATTCCCTCTTTGTTTCACATGCGCCTGCAACACCTCCCCGGCCGCATCCTTCACAAACTGCACCCTATCTCGACACTTCCTATTCTCACCAAACACATTTATACATCTCCACTTCCACCCCCACCAAACACATGTCAAGAAAATGTTGAAACATATCAATAGTATTAAATTTGGGCTTATCTTGGGTTTCTAACTAAAAACCAATTGGCAATTAGTAGATTGACCCTAACCCTTTATATATTAATGATAGTCCTTTTAAACTTTAAATGTGTGGGACTTGAATTGTATCCCAACAATCTCCCCTTCAAACCAAGGACCACATGTGGGATATTAACACGCCTCCTCGAGATGATAACTCCATCTCAAACTGATGTCACTTGGACTGATAATAAACCCCTTCTTGGGCCCCCATTACTCGGGTTAACAAGAGGCATGTCCGTATCCACTTTTCTAGGTCCACCAGAATTTTAAGATTGGGCTCTGATACCATGTTAAATTTGGGCTTATCTTGGATTTCTAACTAAAAACCAATTGGCAATTAATTAGTAGATTGACCCTAACCTTTTATATATTAATAATAGTCCTTTTAAACTTTAGATGTGGGACTTAAATTGTATCCCAACAAATAGTATAGTTGGGAAGGGTTACAAAAATATAGATACCTCTGCTTTGAATTGTCTATAGCCTTGAGATGACGATTGAGAGAGTACTTTAACGGCCACTTGATCAGAGACCTTGATAGTACCATAATATACCATGCCGAACCCTCCTTTACCTAAAATTCTTTGGAAGTTATTTGTCATCTTGATGACTTCGGAATATGTGAACCTTTTGCTTTCTTTATCAGCAAATGTAACACCGTCTACCATTGATGTTCTCATTGGCATGTGTACACCTAAACATCAGAATAAAGATGTTATTTTATCATCAGTTTTGTCGTACCACTTTTTTAATGCAATGGAACAACGACATTTGCAAGATTTGATAAAATTTTCTTATTTAATGCCTCTTTGCAAGTACCTTTCAGAATCGTTAACTTTTTCTTTCTGAAAACAAGAAATTGAATTAGTAAAGCAATGACAATGGCTGCAGAAACAGCTGATGCAACAATTGGCACAAGAACTTTCTTCTTAGGTGGGTTTCTACATGAATCAGAGACACAAAGTATTGGGTTTCCTTCAACACTACAAGAAGAAAAAGATTATTCATGAGACATCAAAGGCACAAACGGGTAAAAAAAATTCAAAAAGTATGTAAGAAAGTTTCTTACAATAGTTCTAGTCCTTTCTTGCGAAGAACTTGAGGTATTGAGCCGCTAAGATTGTTCCCTCTCAAGTTTCTGTTCAAAACGACCATGATAAGAGGTTGAATCATAAAATAATTAGATAGTATGTTGAGATAAACTTACATAACTAACAACGATTTCATGTTGCCTAGAAACTCCGGCACTCCTCCGGTCAAACTTATTATTTGACAAGTCCCTAATATTAGAAAGAGAATTTATATGATATATACATCTAATACCTTCAAATATATATATAATAATTTTTTGCCGTGGATCAAAAAATGGACATGCTCACATTTCTTCCAGCTGTGTAAGATTTTGAATGGCAGCTGGTATGTTTCCAGTTAAACCACTCGAAGACAAGTTTCTGGTAAAAAAATTAAAACCACATTGTAAGTGTTAACGATCATGACTACTAAGGGATCATCTTGAAGAGTGATTGTGCATATATGTGTACTGATGAACTTTTGACTTACAACTAAATAATTCTTGGTGGTGTGGAGATATCCGTGTTGGTGCAGTTTAAACCATCCCAGATAAACTGTTGAGGGACGCATGGATCACCTTGCCAGTTGATTTTATTCGATCCATAGGTGGCTTCAATGCTTTTTATAGCAGCCACTGACATTAAAGTGTTCATGATGTAAGAAACTAATACATGAAAAAATGTCACGAGTGAAATATTATACATACCGTCAATTTCATTTGTTTCGGATTGCGGAAATTGGATGACTATATAGATTTCCAAAGCGTTAAGTAGAGGTGGAAGAGTTGATCTGTTGGTTCTTGTTAGCTGCAAACTGCATTTCCCTTCTTGACAAGTTTTTGGGGTCACACTTTGGACAGTTGTTATGTCAAGTTTCTTAGGAATTATAGGGTCAGCAAGAACTTCTCCGTTCAACAGGATGTTAAATTCTCTGGTATCATTTTCTTGCACGTCTTCGATCTCAGCAAAGTGTGCGTACACGTAATATTGGTCTCTAGGACTTCCTAAAGGCAATTCAATCGTCAATGGTGCACTGACATTAGTAGGCGTTGCAGCATTTTTTAGCGCATCTATTGGTGGAGCATAATTGTTGGAATTGTTCACTTGGAGAGCTGTGGAAATCTGAGTCCAACCCGGCTGAAATTTGGCTCCATATGATACCCATGTGCGATCATAGACATCTTTCATGTACCTATGGATGGGAACAATGTTGTTTCAGTAGTAAAGGACATTACCATTTTTAATTAGTAATATTATTAGCTTGTGTTGGAAACAGAGCAAAAAGGTGAAAAAGATAAAAGAGAATATACATAAGCAAAATAAGAAACAGTGATCATACTGAAGTTGACTTACCGGAGATCAGATCCTGACTTGCTAAGATATGTCCGGGACAAACGTTGCAAGGAACCAGACTTAGTGATATAAGAACCATTTCCCATTGGGCGTAATTCCAAAGCCGTTATTAGCGGTGTAGTTTCACCAGTTTTAACAAGACAAATCTGCAACGAGTTTGATGTTGGGATGTGTAAGATCTCTTCTGATGTACCATTCACTAGTGTTTGCAAATCTATTGTGGTCCATAGATTAGGTCCAAGATACATATCAAACTTTGGCTTATGGTCAAAACCATCATAATTTCTATATACAAACCTAGCCACAATTAAATAAGTCCTGCCCTTCTCAACGTTTAGATTGTAGCAGTTCCTTATTCCATCTGGAAAATATCTCAGCGTCTTGTATGGATTCGCATATCCCTCAGGATTTTCTCGGATTCGACCAATTTCTCCAGTTCTTATTAACTCTTTATCCGAAGAGAACCGTAGTCCAGTAAAAGTCTCTTCATAAGGAGACTGTTCATTCGAAGGAAGCCCGCAATCCAGACTGATGAATCCTATTCACAAACATTGTGGAGATTATCAGTTAAAATAATGCTTTTCTGAAAACCAAAACGTTTGTAATAGCTATGGCAGATCTAGAGAAAAATTTAGTCTAGAGTGATATTTATTTATTTATTCTATATAATTTTTTTGATTATATATACACTGTTTGCCCAGAAAAAGGTATTATATATAGTAGTTGTCATAAAATATTTAATATCCGAAAAATTATGTTCATCAACATATAGGTTATTTATAACAAAAAATATGGAAATATTGATGTAAACTATAACTATAATACACCTATATGTATATATAATATTCTATAAAGTAAAACAAGAAATACTAAAGAGAGGGAGAAGGAGGAGAGGCTACGAGAGTGGGGGAGAGTAAAAAGCTTTTTATTATTATTGTGTCACTTTCTCATGTTGTACAATTCCTATTTATAGTGGAATAAAGAAGTTATGAATCATACCACTTATTAACATGGTAATGACAGTTGTAAAAGTGTGATGACATGTGTTGATGGATTAATCACACTTGTTTTACAACACTCCCCCTTGATTATCCATCACTAGAGAATTACGTACTGCCTCGTTAAAAACCTTATCATGGAAAAACCCATTGGGATAAAAACCATGACAAGGGAAAAAGAGTACAATGACGTAATCTCCCCCTGGAAAAGATATTAGTGGTCTTTTCTTCAAAGATCTCATAGATGACGCATTCCGATGCTATGAATATGCTTTCTGAACATGGTAGTCAGAAGCGATTTTGTAAAGAGATCTGCTGCGTTGTCACTTGATCGGATATATTGGATATTGACTTCCTTGTTCTTCTCGAGTTCTTGAATGTAGGAGAAGAATCTTGGAGGAATATGTTTTGTTCTGTCGCTCTTGATATAACCTTCTTTGATTTGAGCGACACAAGCTGCATTGTCTTCGTATAGCGTCGTTGGCTCCTTACTGCTGACCATTCCACTTGCATCTTTTATATGGTTTAACATGGATCTGAGCCATACACATTCTCTGCATGCTTCATGAAGAGCTATTAGCTCTGCGTGGTTCGAAGAGGTGGCGACCAAAGTCTGTTTTTGTGAACGCCACGAGATTGCAGTTCCTCCAATTGTGAAAACGTATCCAGTTTGGGATCGAGATTTATGTGGATCCGATAAATATCCTGCATCTGCAAAACCAACTAAACCAAACGCAGAGTTTATACGATACAACAATCCCAAGTCAATTGTACCTTGAAGATAGCGTAATATGTGCTTAATTCCATTCCAGTGCCTGCGGGTAGGAGCTGAGTTGTATCTTGCAAGTAAATTAGTTGCAAATGCAATGTCTGGTCGGGTACAATTTGCAAGATACATAAGTCCACCGATAGCACTCATATACGGTACTTCACAAGGTCTGAATGGATCTGTATCAACATTCAGGGACCTACCGACCATTGGAGTACTCAAAGGAGTCGCTTTATCCATATAAAAGCGCTTTAAAATCTTTTTCGTATAATTTGACTGATGCACAAATACTCCATCTTGGAGATGTTCTATTTGAAGACCGAGACAAAATTTTGTCTTTCCAAGATCTTTCATTTCGAACTCTTCTTTCATATGAGTTCTAGCATCATCAATCTCCTTTTGAGTTCCAATTATATTGAGATCATCAACATATACAGCAATGATCACAAATCCCGATGAGGATTTCTTTATAAAGACGCAAGGGCATATTTCATTATTTACATACCCTTTCTTCAATAAGTAATCGCTTTAGCGATTATACCACATGCATCCGGATTGTTTTAATCCGTAAAGTGATCGCTGTAATTTTACCACATATATCTCATTAGGCTTTTCCTTTATAGTCTCAGGAACCTTAAATCCTTCTGGAATTTTCATGTGTATTTCATTATCCAATGATCCATATAAATACGCTGTCACTACATCCATAAGGTACATTTCTAAATTATTAGAAGCTGTTAGACTCATTAAGTACCTGAATGTAATTGCATCCATGACCGGAGAATATGTTTCCTCATAATCAACTCCCGGCCTTTGAGAAAAACCTTGTGCAACAAGTCGGGCTTTATATCGTGTTATCTCATCTTTCTCATTTCTCTTTCTCACGAAAACCCACTTGCACCCAACAGGTTTTATATCATTAGATGCAGTGACAATAGGTCCGAAGACATTTCTTTTATTAAGGGAGAACAATTCAGTTTGCATTGCACTTTTCCATTTCTCCCAGTCAGGCCTTTGTTGGCATTCTCACACAGACTTTGGATCAGGATCATCATTTTCATAATAAATCTCTTTAGATACAGAAAAAGAAAATATTCCATTATCATCATCGATTTCATCTCTAGCCCATAATTTTCCATCTTGGGCATAGTTAATAGAGATCTCATAATTTTCTGTATCGTCTTCCTGATGACTTTTCTCTTCACTTGGTTCCTCTTGAACCTTTTCATTTCCGTCTCCCATTTTCTTTTTCTTTCGGAGATTTTTATCTTTAGAACATATTGGCCTCCCCTGTTTCAATTGAACTTTAGGCTCATTAACCCTTTTCCCATCGATTTCCTCTCTAGGAATTTCAACTCTTGATGGTGCATTTGCAGCGAGAATATGTGATTTTGTCACCCTTTTTGTATCTGTGAACGCATCTGGTAATTGATTTGCCAAATTTTGTAAATGTACAATTTTCTGAACTTCCAGCTCACGTTGATTCGTAGGGGGATCAAGATGTACCAAAGATGGTGTATTCCATGTAATCTCTTTTGGTACCTGTTTAATTCCTCCCCCTAACGCTGGAAATTCATCTTCATTAAAATGGCAATCAGCAAAACGTGCTGTAAACATATCACCAGTTTGTGGTTCAAGATAATTTATGATACTCGGTGATGCATAACCGAC
>NC_025689.1:30603342-30605408 GCF_000633955.1 Camelina sativa
ATAAAATAACGAAATGGCCCGCATGAAGGGTGAATAGGTCCACATATATCACCATGTATTCTCTCTAAGAATATTGGCAATTCATTCCCGACTTTGGTTGGCGATGGCCTAATTATGAGTTTTCCTTGAGAACATGCATCACATGAAAACTCACCAGAACAATAAATTTTCTGGTTTTTTAACGGGTGGCCATTAGAATTTTGCACAATTTTTCGCATCATGATTGAACCAGGATGTCCAAGTCTCTCATGCCAAATCTTAAACGTATTAGTAAACTTTGAGTTTACTGTAACATACGATGCGAATACATTTATTTTTGTGCAATATAATCCAGAGGATAACATTGGTAACTCTTCCAAAATATGTTTTTCCTTGGATTTGATGCAAAGATATTCAATGCCATTCTTATTCATAGTCTCTATATGATATCCATTTCTTCGGATATCTCTGAAACTTATCAAGTTTCGTTGAGACTTAGGGGAATATAATGCATCTTTTATTTCAAATTTTGTTCCCCTTGGCATTGAAAAATTGGCTTCGCCAAAGCCCATTATAATCTTTGCATTTCCAGATATAGTGCTCACGCCTTTAGCGGAGTCATTCATTTTGAGAGAGGAGAAATATTTTTTATCTCTAAATATTGAGTGCGTAGTAGCACTATCTGCTAGACACATTTCTTCGTCCTCAATCTCAAAAGTTGACATTTTCTGGAGATAAAACATTCATAAAATATGCATTAATATATAACAAAGTCTTAGGAGATTTAAAATATATTACAAAAAGACTTTAAACACCAAAAGTTTTACAAGCATTATTTTACATAAAGATTTTAATCGCATGATTTTCCGCTCTCTTGATTGACGAGGAAATCTGCGATATCCAGATGAGTTTCATCATTGAGACCATGGTAGGAAGGTCCAGCTTCATTTGAGATGAGATTGGTCTCAACGTCTCTTTCTTTTTCCTTTTGAGACGCTTGATATAGATCGGCCAAATGCTTTGGTATACGACAAGTTTGGTACCAATGACCTTTCATGTCGCATCTGTAACAACTACTCTCATCTTTTTTCTTTATAACGCGGCTGGCATCATTTACATGAAGATCGTTGTTGGCTTTGCCAGCGTTGAAGCTATTAGAATAGTGACCTCTTCCTCTACCTCGGCCACGACCTCCTCCACGCCCACGACCACGGCCACGGCCTCGACCGCGTCCGCGTCCTCGTCCTTGCCAATTATAACTGGATGAAGCAACATTCACTTCTGGAAGTGGAGCTGATCCAGTTGGACGAGTTTGATGATTCAGCATCACGAGTTGATTATTTTGTTCAGCAACAAGAAGAACGTGCATTAACTCAGAATATCGAGTGTATCCTTTGGTCCGGTATTGTTCTTGCAGGATTACATTTCCAGGATGAAAAGTTGAGAGCGTTTTTTCGATCATATCATAATCGCTCACTTCTTCACCACACAAAGCCATCANCCACACAAAGCCATCCTGGAGGTGATTCCGAACATAGCGGAATTAAATTCACCAACACTTTTGTAATCCAAGAACCGGAGATTTAACCACTCATGTCTAGCCTTTGGTAAGATCACATATTTCTGGTGATCAAACCTATCTTTGAGTGATTGCCAAAGATCTACAGGATCTTCTTCCGTGATGTAANAAACTCACCAGAACAATAAATTTTCTGGTTTTTTAACGGGTGGCCATTAGAATTTTGCACAATTTTTCGCATCATGATTGAACCGGAATGTCCAAGTCTCTCATGCCAAATCTTAAACGTATTAGTAAACTTTGAGTTTACTGTAACATACGATGCGAATACATTTATTTTTGTGCAATATAATCCAGAGGATAACATTGGTAACTCTTCCAATATATGTTTTTCCTCGGATTTGATGCAAAGATATTCAATGCCATTCTTATTCATAGTCTTTATATGATATCCATTTCTTCGGATATCTCTGAAACTTATCAAGTTTCGTTGAGACTTAGGGGAATATAATGCATCTTTTATTTCAAATTTTGTTCCCCTTGGCATTGAAAAATTGGCTTCGCCAAA
>NC_025689.1:30605759-30612987 GCF_000633955.1 Camelina sativa
TTGGCCTTATCCTCATCTGACGTCGTTTTCGACGGATCGATGGTGCTTAAAAGCCCATCCGATCTCAGATGCATTCGTGCATCCGATGCCCATGTCATATAATTTTTTCCAGATACATCAAGGGCAAGGATTTCGAGTCTGGCGAGATTTGACATAATTATCTACATGAATAATAAGTCCATTATTAATTTATTCATGAGATTTTGAGGAGGCAGAGCCTTCCATAATATAATATAAATCTTAACATATGATCGAGAAGGCAGAGCCTATCTTTCTGATCAAGAATGTAGATCTATATGATCAAGGAGGCAGAGCCTATCATTATGATCAAGGAGAAGACATAGTCTTGAATTTAAAGGAATTTAAAGAAATTTGAAATAAACAAATTCGACATAAATTAGATGTTACCTCAAAAGAGTGATCTTGTATAGAAACGGTTGGATTGGTTGGAGCAGAGAGACGATCGTGCTGATAACGTGATGTAAACTATAACTATAATACACCTATATGTGTATATAATATTCTATAAAGTAAAACAAGAAATACTAAAGAGAGGGAGAGGGAGGAGAGGCTACGAGAGTGGGGGAGAGTAAAAAGCTTTTTATCATTATTGTGTCACTTTCTCATGTTGTACAATTCCTATTTATAGTGGAATAAAGAAGTTATGAGTCATACCACTTATTAACATGGTAATGACAGTTGTAAAAGTGTGATAACATGTGTTGATAGATTAATCATACTTGTTTTACAACAAATATCAAATAATTAATAATTGAGGTAGAAGAAAAGGCTGCTTGAACCAAAAAAGCATATAGCACTCGTTGCCTACACTCAAACCTGGCTTTGGAGACAAGGATGAGAGTACACATCCAAAATAGCTAAACCATTTTTATTTTTTTGGCAACTAGCTGAACCAATTTTAAGTGAACAAATCTACAAACTAGTTTTTATATATTAGCATGGGGCACATGCCCCAGCCCCAGCCCCAACCAACCTAGATCCGCCCATGTGGTAAAAGAATATGTCTAGAAAACATTAATAAAATATTTAGAAATAAAGGATGAATAAATAACAAATAAGATTTCTGATACCTTGCTGGTCTTGTCGTTGAGTTCTACCCAAATGAATGATGGCAATTAGCTGTAACAAAACCCCAAGAAATTTCTTCATATTTTCTTACCTCCCAAAGAAAAATTAAGAAAACCATTTGCCACACCGTGGAGGATAAAGGGAGAAGACATATAAAAGCAAAAAGAAAGACTTTGTCAAGTCAATAGAAATGAGTAAAGGCATTTACTATTCAACCAGGGAAGAAGAACTGAAGAAGAGTACTAGGAAGAAAACAATGTCCACACATCACTATCATGATCTTATCTATGGAATATATGGAGCAGACCAAGAAGCACGTTAAGCGATAAACTGTTATATCATAGAATAATCAATTATCTAAGAAATAGTCTAAGAAGAATTTTATTTTTTTGTCCAATGACTTTGATTTGTGAGTCTAATTATTATGTGTGAGAGTACAAATAAGTGAATGATAAGAAATCACAATCCATAATCTGTTTCTTTAGTTATCTAGAGAGTTTGATTTTGGAAATTATACCACAATCCCTTATATATTAATAGAGAAATGTCGCTGTTACAGAGAGTTTGAGACACCAATTTGTAAATTGGTTTTACTTTTTCTAAAAATTTATATCTGAAATTTGGATTTTTTTTCTAATTAAAACAAATGAAATTTGGATTTATTATAAATTTTACATTAATGGCTAAACTTGATTTGTATGTGTATTCTATTTAAATTATTTTAAAAAATATAGTTGCCATTACTTTGGATGGACAACGGATGGTGACGGTGTGGCGGCTACGTAGAGACGAGCACATGATCAGAGTCGCCGGAGGTAATGGACCCTCATAGACACGCTACACAGAGATTTCAAGACAGTGAACCCTAGGATCTCAGATTTCTTCAAGCAGGAGCTCTCTACTTGGAAGGCAGCACCGTGCACCGTCGACGATTCCACCGGATATGGTACATCTGATGGTAAACTTAAACTGACATATAATCTCGTTTAATTGTAAAATTTAAACTCTCATTTTTTTATAAACCTAAACCGATATATAATTTCATTTAAATGTAAAATTTAAAACTCTAACTTTTCTTTATAAATCTAAACTGATATATAATTTCGATTAGTTATACAATCTAAACTCTAATTTTGTTTTATAAATTCAAACTGGCATACCACATCTTTTAATATCGTTTAATTATAAAATATAAATTTTAGTTAAAAACTCAAACCGACAAATAACTTTGTAAAATCAAAATTCAATATTATATGATTAGTTTAATAAAATATATATTATTAAAAAAAATTTCTTTTTTCTTTTATTATGTGACAGATTCATGGATGAATACAAGGGTCTCCAAATATGTTTCTTCTACCTATAATTATAGGCTTACAGCAATAAAGTTAGATATGCTTAACCGTTAAAAATCCCAAAATAATTCCACAAACCAGAAACAAATTGAAATAATCAATATGTTGTGAGTTTTGGTTAATTCCCGGTATGTAACGGTCTCTTGGTTCGGTCATTAATCATAATCGTAATTAATTAGTCATAATAATCCTGTGCGCCTTATCCAAAAAAACCTTGTAAAACCCCTCTCAGTCTCACCATCATCATCCACTGATCCACAATCTCAAAATTCACTACGACGAAGAAGAAGATGCGATCTTCGTTTATAGTCTCGAATCCTCCGTTTCTTCCTTCTCTAATCCCTCGTCACAGTTCCAGAAACTCCTTTAGACGTAGCAGAGAACGACGCTTCTCCTCCTTTGCTGAGTCTCTTCGTGTTTCTCTTCATGGAATCGGAAGAAACATCCAGGTTTGTTTTGATTGTTTCCTCTTGCCTCCCAATTAGAACAACATCGAGGTGTTAATTTGGTTTTTGTGTTGTCTAGGTCGTCGCTCAAGGAGTTCAATTCGATGGTCCGATTATGAGTAGAGATGATGCTTTAGAGGTTAATTTGGATGATGATTTAATGGTTCAAGTGTGTGTGACTCGTACCTTGTCTCCAGCTTTGACTCTTGAGCTTGGACTCGAGAGTCTCAAAGAAGCTGTGGACGAATTGAAGACTAATCCTCCTAAGTCATCTTGTGGCGTCTTGCGATTTCAAGTATTGAATCATCATATCTACGCATTTGCGTGTTCCTTTTTGATTCTGTGGATGCAGATTGTTAATGTGCGTTCAATTAAATTTGTAGGTGGCTGTGCCTCCAAGGGCAAAAGCTTTGTTCTGGTTTTGCTCTCAACCAACATCTTCCAGTGTGTTTCCTGTTTTTTTCCTCTCCAAGGAAACCGNCGGATATGGTACATCTGATGGTAAACTTAAACTGACATATAATCTCGTTTAATTGTAAAATTTAAACTCTCATTTTTTTATAAACCTAAACCGATATATAATTTCATTTAAATGTAAAATTTAAAACTCTAACTTTTCTTTATAAATCTAAACTGATATATAATTTCGATTAGTTATACAATCTAAACTCTAATTTTGTTTTATAAATTCAAACTGGCATACCACATCTTTTAATATCGTTTAATTATAAAATATAAATTTTAGTTAAAAACTCAAACCGACAAATAACTTTGTAAAATCAAAATTCAATATTATATGATTAGTTTAATAAAATATATATTATTAAAAAAAATTTCTTTTTTCTTTTATTATGTGACAGATTCATGGATGAATACAAGGGTCTCCAAATATGTTTCTTCTACCTATAATTATAGGCTTACAGCAATAAAGTTAGATATGCTTAACCGTTAAAAATCCCAAAATAATTCCACAAACCAGAAACAAATTGAAATAATCAATATGTTGTGAGTTTTGGTTAATTCCCGGTATGTAACGGTCTCTTGGTTCGGTCATTAATCATAATCGTAATTAATTAGTCATAATAATCCTGTGCGCCTTATCCAAAAAAACCTTGTAAAACCCCTCTCAGTCTCACCATCATCATCCACTGATCCACAATCTCAAAATTCACTACGACGAAGAAGAAGATGCGATCTTCGTTTATAGTCTCGAATCCTCCGTTTCTTCCTTCTCTAATCCCTCGTCACAGTTCCAGAAACTCCTTTAGACGTAGCAGAGAACGACGCTTCTCCTCCTTTGCTGAGTCTCTTCGTGTTTCTCTTCATGGAATCGGAAGAAACATCCAGGTTTGTTTTGATTGTTTCCTCTTGCCTCCCAATTAGAACAACATCGAGGTGTTAATTTGGTTTTTGTGTTGTCTAGGTCGTCGCTCAAGGAGTTCAATTCGATGGTCCGATTATGAGTAGAGATGATGCTTTAGAGGTTAATTTGGATGATGATTTAATGGTTCAAGTGTGTGTGACTCGTACCTTGTCTCCAGCTTTGACTCTTGAGCTTGGACTCGAGAGTCTCAAAGAAGCTGTGGACGAATTGAAGACTAATCCTCCTAAGTCATCTTGTGGCGTCTTGCGATTTCAAGTATTGAATCATCATATCTACGCATTTGCGTGTTCCTTTTTGATTCTGTGGATGCAGATTGTTAATGTGCGTTCAATTAAATTTGTAGGTNTGTTGTGAGTTTTGGTTAATTCCCGGTATGTAACGGTCTCTTGGTTCGGTCATTAATCATAATCGTAATTAATTAGTCATAATAATCCTGTGCGCCTTATCCAAAAAAACCTTGTAAAACCCCTCTCAGTCTCACCATCATCATCCACTGATCCACAATCTCAAAATTCACTACNACGTCTATGCCAATTAATCCTCATCAAAAATGTATATGTGAACATACAGTTTTAACATAGAGCTCTAACCATGCACACCACAACAGTGTTAGGAATCTCCAAATAGGAATCGCAGAAGATAGGGAATAGAATACTAATAACATTGTAAACAATGAACACATTCATTGTACCCAGAAAAAAGAATATGATAAACTAGACACGTAGGATGAGAAGTTGAGAACCAAGCAATGGATGAATAAAAGTTCTCCAAATATGTTTATACCTATAATTATAGATAGGCTTACAGCAATAAAGCTAGATATGCTTAACCGTTAAAAATCCCAAAATAATTCCACAAACCAGAAGCAAATTCAAATAATCAATGTGTTGTGAGTTTTGGTTTATTCCCGGTATGTAACGGTCTCTTGGTTCGGTCATTAATCATAATCGTAATTAATTAGTCATAATCTATAAAATAATAATCCTGTGCGCCTTATCCAAATAAAACCTTGTAAAACCCCTCTCAGTCTCACCATCATCATCCACTGATTCACAATCTCAAAATTCACTACGAAGTAGAAGAAGAAGAAGATGCGATCTTCGTTTATAGTCTCGAATCCTCCGTTTCTTCCTTCTCTAATCCCTCGTTACAGTTCCAGAAGCTCCTTCAGACGCAGCAGAGAACGACGCTTCTCCTCCTTCGCTGATTCTCTTCGTGTTTCTCTTCATGGAATCGGAAGAAACATCGAGGTTTGTTTTGATTGTCTCCTCTTGCCTCCCAATTAGAACAACATCGAGGTGTGTTGAATTCGATTTTTTGTTGTTGTTGTTGTTGTTGTTGTCTAGGTCGTCGCTCAAGGAGTTCAATTCGATGGTCCGATTATGAGTAGAGATGATGCTTTAGAGGTGAATTTGGATGATGATTTAATGGTTCAAGTGTGTGTGACTCGTACCTTGTCTCCAGCTTTGACTCTTGAGCTTGGACTCGAGAGTCTCAAAGAAGCTGTGGACGAATTGAAGACTAATCCTCCTAAGTCATCTTGTGGCGTCTTGCGATTTCAAGTATTGAATCATCATATCTACGCATTTGCGTGTTCCTTTTTGATTCTGTGGATGCAGATTGTTAATGTGCGTTCAATTAAATTTGTAGGTGGCTGTGCCTCCAAGGGCAAAAGCTTTGTTCTGGTTTTGCTCTCAACCAACATCTTCCAGTGTGTTTCCTGTTTTTTTCCTCTCCAAGGAAACCGTGGAGCCTTCTTATAAATCACTCTATGTTAAAGAACCTCATGGGGTTTTTGGGATTGGGAATGCATTCTCTTTCGTTCATCCATCGTCAATCGACTCCAAGGGACATAGGAAAACGTAAGCATGTTCTCTAATGGTATTAGGACTGGAATCTCTTTTATACTTAGTTTGGTTAGTAAGAATGTGCTTTAGTCTATGATGTATGCATGTTCTAAAGTGCTACATTTCACTTCAAGTAGTTAAGCTAACTAACTTCTGCAGATTCCTCTCAGATGAATCAGCTATGGTGACGGCCTATGGATTTCTAGATATTGATTTCAACGAGCACTCTACTGTAAATAGCAAGGATGGCTCTTCTTACTTTTTCGTTCCTCAGGTGAAGTAGCATTGACTCTACTGTAAATAGCAAGGATATCAAGGATGGCTGTTGAACTGTGTCACTTTACTTGATTTACGTGATACTAAATTTGGGTTAGGGTGGTCGTTAATCTGATCTCATTGTTTTTGGTATCTAAATTAGATTTAGGGTAGCGGTTAATGTGCTTGTAGCAGGGGTTCTTACATTGTAAATAATTTGATTGTCAAAATTTCAACAGATTGAGTTAGATGAGCGTGAGGAGATCTCTATATTAGCAGTTACACTGGCATGGAATGATTCTCTCTCTTACAGTTTCGAGCAAACGATTTGTTCATATGAGAAATCCTTTTTTCAGGTATGCTTATGTTCCGACATGAAACGAAGATTCTGAAAACAATTCTAATCATTTAGTTACTCATGTAGCATTGTGTTACCTCCTTGAAAAAACTAAACAATATACGCAAAACTGTGCCAAAGTTGATTACTAATTTACCCAAATCAGGGAACTAAATCTTCACATTCTTCATCATTGTGAAAAAAGTGTTCCTGTACCGATTGTGTTCATCTGAATTCTTTAGTTTAGAATTGATTAATTTAAACCTTCTTTAGTGTAGATTTGTTTTACATCTGTCACTCAACTGAAAAGTTAAATACTTTTTGGTTGTTGCCATTGGTTCCTATGCAATTCTTGGATATGTCTGTTTCTTCTTTGTCCTGTTTTCTTTTTCTCACTTTTGGTTCATTTTCTTGCAGGTTTCTTGTCATCTCTGCCCAAATTTAGAGGAGCATTGGTTCAAACATTTAAAAAGTTCTATTGCAAAGTTTAGTGCAAAAGAGATACATCCAATTGA
>NC_025689.1:30618470-30642703 GCF_000633955.1 Camelina sativa
CGGATATGGTACATCTGATGGTAAACTTAAACTGACATATAATCTCGTTTAATTGTAAAATTTAAACTCTCATTTTTTTATAAACCTAAACCGATATATAATTTCATTTAAATGTAAAATTTAAAACTCTAACTTTTCTTTATAAATCTAAACTGATATATAATTTCGATTAGTTATACAATCTAAACTCTAATTTTGTTTTATAAATTCAAACTGGCATACCACATCTTTTAATATCGTTTAATTATAAAATATAAATTTTAGTTAAAAACTCAAACCGACAAATAACTTTGTAAAATCAAAATTCAATATTATATGATTAGTTTAATAAAATATATATTATTAAAAAAAATTTCTTTTTTCTTTTATTATGTGACAGATTCATGGATGAATACAAGGGTCTCCAAATATGTTTCTTCTACCTATAATTATAGGCTTACAGCAATAAAGTTAGATATGCTTAACCGTTAAAAATCCCAAAATAATTCCACAAACCAGAAACAAATTGAAATAATCAATATGTTGTGAGTTTTGGTTAATTCCCGGTATGTAACGGTCTCTTGGTTCGGTCATTAATCATAATCGTAATTAATTAGTCATAATAATCCTGTGCGCCTTATCCAAAAAAACCTTGTAAAACCCCTCTCAGTCTCACCATCATCATCCACTGATCCACAATCTCAAAATTCACTACGACGAAGAAGAAGATGCGATCTTCGTTTATAGTCTCGAATCCTCCGTTTCTTCCTTCTCTAATCCCTCGTCACAGTTCCAGAAACTCCTTTAGACGTAGCAGAGAACGACGCTTCTCCTCCTTTGCTGAGTCTCTTCGTGTTTCTCTTCATGGAATCGGAAGAAACATCCAGGTTTGTTTTGATTGTTTCCTCTTGCCTCCCAATTAGAACAACATCGAGGTGTTAATTTGGTTTTTGTGTTGTCTAGGTCGTCGCTCAAGGAGTTCAATTCGATGGTCCGATTATGAGTAGAGATGATGCTTTAGAGGTTAATTTGGATGATGATTTAATGGTTCAAGTGTGTGTGACTCGTACCTTGTCTCCAGCTTTGACTCTTGAGCTTGGACTCGAGAGTCTCAAAGAAGCTGTGGACGAATTGAAGACTAATCCTCCTAAGTCATCTTGTGGCGTCTTGCGATTTCAAGTATTGAATCATCATATCTACGCATTTGCGTGTTCCTTTTTGATTCTGTGGATGCAGATTGTTAATGTGCGTTCAATTAAATTTGTAGGTGGCTGTGCCTCCAAGGGCAAAAGCTTTGTTCTGGTTTTGCTCTCAACCAACATCTTCCAGTGTGTTTCCTGTTTTTTTCCTCTCCAAGGAAACCGTGGAGCCTTCTTATAAATCACTCTATGTTAAAGAACCTCATGGGGTTTTTGGGATTGGGAATGCATTCTCTTTCGTTCATCCATCGTCAATCGACTCCAAGGGACATAGGAAAACGTAAGCATGTTCTCTAATGGTATTAGGACTGGAATCTCTTTTATACTTAGTTTGGTTAGTAAGAATGTGCTTTAGTCTATGATGTATGCATGTTCTAAAGTGCTACATTTCACTTCAAGTAGTTAAGCTAACTAACTTCTGCAGATTCCTCTCAGATGAATCAGCTATGGTGACGGCCTATGGATTTCTAGATATTGATTTCAACGAGCACTCTACTGTAAATAGCAAGGATGGCTCTTCTTACTTTTTCGTTCCTCAGGTGAAGTAGCATTGACTCTACTGTAAATAGCAAGGATATCAAGGATGGCTGTTGAACTGTGTCACTTTACTTGATTTACGTGATACTAAATTTGGGTTAGGGTGGTCGTTAATCTGATCTCATTGTTTTTGGTATCTAAATTAGATTTAGGGTAGCGGTTAATGTGCTTGTAGCAGGGGTTCTTACATTGTAAATAATTTGATTGTCAAAATTTCAACAGATTGAGTTAGATGAGCGTGAGGAGATCTCTATATTAGCAGTTACACTGGCATGGAATGATTCTCTCTCTTACAGTTTCGAGCAAACGATTTGTTCATATGAGAAATCCTTTTTTCAGGTATGCTTATGTTCCGACATGAAACGAAGATTCTGAAAACAATTCTAATCATTTAGTTACTCATGTAGCATTGTGTTACCTCCTTGAAAAAACTAAACAATATACGCAAAACTGTGCCAAAGTTGATTACTAATTTACCCAAATCAGGGAACTAAATCTTCACATTCTTCATCATTGTGAAAAAAGTGTTCCTGTACCGATTGTGTTCATCTGAATTCTTTAGTTTAGAATTGATTAATTTAAACCTTCTTTAGTGTAGATTTGTTTTACATCTGTCACTCAACTGAAAAGTTAAATACTTTTTGGTTGTTGCCATTGGTTCCTATGCAATTCTTGGATATGTCTGTTTCTTCTTTGTCCTGTTTTCTTTTTCTCACTTTTGGTTCATTTTCTTGCAGGTTTCTTGTCATCTCTGCCCAAATTTAGAGGAGCATTGGTTCAAACATTTAAAAAGTTCTATTGCAAAGTTTAGTGCAAAAGAGATACATCCAATTGAGATGGTACACGCTTTACTTAGGTTCTTTGTCCCCCAATTTTTAAATAGCTAAACAAGATGCAAAGAAGAGATCTGATTATTTCTTTCTTTCTTTATCAAACTGTGTCCTGCACAAATTTTATCTTACTCATATTTGGAGAGTCACTTAAACCTCATTAAATATTAAACATCTAGCAATCCGTGTTCCATTTGAGTCTGCTCTAGGTGACTCTCAGTCTCAGGTGAAATCACTGAAGTTTCTTTTACAATATAGTTTTACCCGCTTGACTCACATGGATTTTACTTACAAATTTTTATGGACGAAGCATGTAAACTTAGTTTCCTTTTTCATCCACTCATCATTATGTTTCTCTTTTCGCAGGAGCATATGAGGTTTTTCACATTTTCTGAGATAGATCAGGCTGACGCCAAGGAACTGGTATCTTCTTTACCCTGGTAATTTTCATCCCTGTATTTCAGAATTTAATTATCGTCCTTGATCGTCCGTTGTTTATTTTCTTCAGATGTTTTGGATTGTTTATGGTTTGATTTGCCATTCTTTTGTTGCAGAAGAATATCCGCTCGTCATGTCAGTTCCATTGCAAGCTTTCACCTGGCGTTTTTTTCTCTAACAACATGGTACGTAGAGCTATAAATATGGCCATTAGATGGTTAGGCTTAATTTTTGTATTGCTTGTGAGAGACTGTTCACCATACTCTCATGGTAATTAAGCTCAGAGATTTAGAACTGTCTGTGGTTGGTGACTTTTGAACCTTGTGGCTTTTCGAGTTAGCGTCAAATTTTTAAGAAACAAACATAATTAGGATGCATTGGAGTGTCCGAAAAGTGAGAATCTTGGAGGGTATGAATTCTCAGGTTTTTACTTTATATATATATATGTTTTGCTATCAGCTGAATCCGGAGGCTGAAGTGAGTAGCTTCTTGAAAGATGAGGCTAACATCAATGCTGTCTGGGCGTCAGCTATAATTGAAGAATGCACTCGTCTTGGTTTGACGGTGAGCTGAATTTGTCAATCATCTGAAATAAAATCTCAAATTTAACTTACTTTTGTCACAACATACTGCCACAGTATTTTTGTGTAGCTCCTGGATCGAGGTCTTCCCATCTTGCAATTGCTGCTGCTAACCATCCCCTTACAACGTGTCTTGCATGCTATGATGAAAGATCTCTTGCCTTTCACGCTATTGGTTATGCTAAAGGATCCCTCAAACCAGCAGTCATTATAACATCATCAGGAACTGCCGTTTCAAATCTTCTTCCAGCGGTCAGAGTGTACTCATTTATGCTTCACTAAATTATTTTATTAGCTTGTTGCATGCTACATACTTCACCAAATGCAGTTGTGCTCCCTTTCGGGTATTTATTTTATGATTTTTGACAAATATAGGTGGTTGAAGCCAGTGAGGATTTTATACCACTGCTACTACTTACTGCAGATCGTCCTCCTGAACTCCAGGGTGTTGGCGCGAATCAAGCAATTAATCAAGTAAGGTCAAGATAAGACCTTTCTTCGAGATTATACACTTGCGGTAGCCCAGTCTGTTTTTGTTTGCGTGTTCCGTTTCTTATATTTTTCAATTTCTTATATTTTCTTAACTCTGTCCCAGGTAAACCACTTCGGTTCGTTTGTCAGATTCTTCTTCAATCTTCCTCCTCCAACTGATCTTATTCCAGTCCGGATGGTCCTTACTACTATAGACTCTGCTATACATTGGGCAACTGGTTCTGCTTGTGGACCAGTACATCTCAATTGTCCTTTTAGAGATCCACTTGATGGTAGTCCAACAAATTGGTCATCAGACTGCTTAAATGGATTAGACATTTGGATATCTAATGCTGAACCATTCACAAAATATATTCAGTTGCAAAGCCTTGAAAGCAATGGTATAACAACTGGCCAGATTAATGAGGTTTTACAAGTAATCAAAGAGGCTAAGAAGGGTCTCTTTCTAATTGGTGCAATCCATTCGGAGGATGAAATTTGGGCTTCGCTTCTGTTGGCTAAAGAGCTGATGTGGCCTGTAGTTGCAGATGTCTTATCTGGCGTACGGCTGCGCAAGCTTTTTAAACCTTTTCTTGAGAAGTGGTCCCCTGCTTTTGTTGATCATTTTGATCTTGCCCTGCTTTCAGATTCTGTTAGGGATTTGATGGAGTTTGATGTTGTTATCCAGGTAAACTTACCGTTCTTTAATTTTTGCTTCATGCATCTAAGATTAAGGTACTGTAGGGGATTTTGTGGTACATCTCAATTCAAAATTTTCTTTGTGGTTTGGAATGCCTTGAAGAAGTTTCCAATAAACATGAGGAACTAGGAACTATGTGAAACATTACTAGATCGTTTATCTGCATCTCAGATTAGGGTTGTTTTTAACATATGCTAACTTCAAACTGAGATTTCAGTGATTTAGGTATTAATTACATCGATGTGTTCTGACTGAGTTTGTAATATGATATAGGTTGGAAGTCGGATAACAAGTAAAAGAGTTTCTCAGGTGCTAACGAAATGCTTTCCGTTTGCATACATTTTGGTTGATAAGCATCCATGCCGACATGACCCATCACACCTGGTCACTCACAGGGTCCAAAGCAACATTGTTCAGTTTGCTGATTGTGTGCTTAAATCTCGATTTCCATGGAGGAGAAGCAAGTTGCATGGTCATCTACAGGCATTGGATGGCGCTGTATGTCCTCCAGAAAAACTATTTTCTTAAAATGCATTAACAGATCAAACATGACTGCTATCGATACGTCGGAAACATATGCTTCCTTGTAGATTGCATGAAAGATTAATTTAACTCTTACTGCTTTTGATAGTTCAATCTTTTATGCAGATTGCCCGGGAAATGTCATTTCAAATATCTGCTGAAAGCTCCCTGACCGAACCTTACGTTGCACATATGCTTTCTAAAGCACTAACTTCCAAATCTGCTCTTTTCATCGGGAATAGCATGCCAATAAGGGATGTGGATATGTATGGATGTAGTTCAGAAAATTATTCTCATGTGGTAGATATGATGGTGAGTGCAGAACTACCATGTCAATGGATACAAGTAACTGGAAATAGAGGAGCTAGTGGCATTGATGGGTTGCTCAGCTCGGCCACTGGCTTTGCTGTTGGATGCAAGAAGAGAGTAAGATTTTTTTCCCTTTAATGAGTGAAGTGAGAGAAGTATCAGAACCATTTACTCATGTGTTTTGTTTACCATTTACATATATCAGGTGGTCTGTGTGGTGGGGGACATCTCTTTCCTTCATGATACAAATGGATTGGCGATTTTGAAACAGAGGTAGCCCTTTGCCTCTGCTTTATTGTTGTAGTTTCGCTGTTGGTGGATTTTTCATACAACGAACAGATAAGCCATGGGTTTTTTTTTGTTCACCAAATATGTCATGGTTTTTATAAGTCAGTTTAGCGATTAATTTTTGAAGTTCAATCTGACTTGTTAGGATTTCAAGGAAACCAATGACAATTCTTGTGATAAACAACCGTGGTGGTGGAATCTTCCGACTTCTCCCTATTGCAAAGAGAACAGAGCCTAGCGTGTTGAATCAGTATTTCTATACATCACATGACGTTTCCATTGAAAACTTGTGTTTGGCACATGGGTAAAAACATATTAGCATTTTTTACTATGTTTTCCTTTTCCCACTTTGCTTATTTTAATGCTCTTTGGCTCTACAAAATGTAGGTTTTGGAGAAAAGAAAAATGGATAAGATTTGTCTGGACTTTGAAGTTTTACATGTTAATTTTGTTTCATATACGCATGACCATTGCACAGATATTTATAGAACATACAAGAAAAAATAATCCAGTATTGGTAGCGTAGATTGTCATTTAATTTGTTCACTGCCTCTATTTCTTAGCTTATAGTCGAGTCGGTTCTCCATTATTTACGATGTCCTTGATTATATAGGGTCCTCATGGTTTATAATAAGATAATAACTCAGCCAACTTGCTAAATATGCAGTGTGAGGTATGTACACGTTGGGACGAAAAGTGAACTTGAGGATGCTCTAGTTGTACCCAGCGTGGAAGAGATGGATTGCATTGTGGAGGTTGAAAGCTCTATAAACGCTAACGCAATCGTTCATAGGTTATTTTGGGCTTTTGTTTTATTATTATGTTTAACATGTCCTCACTTCTCGTGCACTTTTGTTGACATTGAATACTCGTTCACAGCACTTTGGAAAGGTTTGCACGCCAAGCTGCAGAAAATGCGCTGGGCATTATCTCGGCCAGTTCTCTTTGTCATCCGATGATTGGAAATGTACTTGTTTGCCAAGTCTCTGGAATACAATATTCGCAGTACAGGTAGAACTCGTCAGAGACTATATCTGAATATTACTGTTTTTTTCTTTTCTTTTTGTCTAATAAAAACTCTGTTTGCAGAGTCAAACTGTGTGACAGACCTACCATATGTTCTGATGAGTTCTCTCAATTCCATCGAGAAGGGTTCATACTCTCCTTGACTTTGGAGGATGGGAGTATTGGCTACGGAGAGGTTGACTATTTTATTATTTTTAATTTTCCATCACTAAATAGTACTGCCAGGTAATTAGCTTATATTAAACTTACATCTCGTGTTGTGTGTTTCATGAGCAGGTTGCACCTCTAGACAGTAATGTAGAGAACTTAATGGATGTTGAGGGGCAACTTCAGTTAGTTCTTCACCTCATGGATGGAGCTAAATTTTCTTACATGCTTCCTTTGTTAAATGGCTCAATTTCTTCCTGGATTTGGAGTGAGCTTGGAATTAATGTAAGCTTCCCTAGCCTTAGTTATGTCAGAAGAAAATTCGTTTACTCCATACAGCTGCTCTCTGTCAGGAGAAATTGCAAAGTAGACTATTGTGCAATAAGTTCTTCATTTTTCATTCTTGCTACGTGCAAAAAGTTCTCGATCTTCGTAGTCTTCTTGTTAAAGAAATAGAAAACTATCTACAGACGAATAATTTCCTGGGAATTATATTTGAATCCTTCTTTTTGTCAGGCATCATCGATTTTCCCGAGTGTCAGATGTGGTCTTGAAATGGCTCTTCTAAATGCAATGGCAGTAAGACATGATTCTAGTTTGTTGGGGATACTTCATTATCAGAAAGAAGAAAATGGTTCTGCTCAACCACACTCTGTTCAAATATGTGCCCTTCTTGATTCTGAAGGTACTCCATTGGAGGTCGCATACGTTGCTAGAAAACTTGTTGAAGAAGGGTTCAGTGCTATTAAACTTAAAGTAAGCCAACGGTTTTTAATCATACAAACAAGATTACACTCAACCATCAAATAATAAGATAGCTGGATTATTATTTTACTTTATGCTGGTTACGTATATAGCATTTTTCCTGCATAAATTGAGGTGGTTGGCTTTCTCACTGTGAAATTTTTCAAGCTATTGATTATTGACTGGGGGATAAACCTGCCTAAAATGACAGGTTGGTCGTCGAGTAAACTCTGTTCAAGATGCTTTAGTTATGCAAGAAGTAAGGAGAGCCGTTGGTGACCAAACTGAACTCCGTGCAGACGCAAATTGTCGCTGGACTTTTGAAGAGGCTACAAAGTTTGGTTTATTAGTGAAAAGCTGTAATTTAAAATATATTGAGGTATGGTACAGTCTGAATTTTTGCAATCTGATTTTGTTCTGAAGTATACTCTAAAATAACTGATTTCTCTTACCTATATTACTTCAGTGATGAACTTTTTGTATATCTCAGGAACCTGTCCAGAATAAAGATGACCTTATAAGGTTTTACGAAGAAACTGGATTACCAGTGGCACTTGATGAGACTCTTGATGATTTTGAGGAATGTCCTCTACGTATGCTTACCAAATATGTCCATCCTGGAATAGTTGCTGTTGTAAGCCCCTGGTCACTCTTTACATAATTTACATATGCCTGAGACTGTCAGAAACATGTTATTTCTTGTGTGCTAAATTTCCACACAAACATAAGATCGATAATATATCAGCTCTATCTTGGTAAATTATTTCATTTTTGCTTGTATATTAAATAGTTTTGACATTGTCCTATCATACTTGGAATTCATAGGTTATTAAACCAAGTGTTGTGGGAGGGTTTGAGAATGCAGCACTGATTGCTCGGTGGGCACAGCAGCATGGAAAGATGGCTGTTATAAGTGCCGCATACGAAAGTGGCCTAGGTTTATCAGCATATATTTTATTTGCATCATATTTGGAGATGGAGAATGTCAAAGCTTCCACAGAGCAGAAGCAAGGAACGACCCCTTTTGTAGCCCATGGTCTCGGAACGTACCGGTGGCTTAGTGAAGATGTAATGATGAATACTTTAGGAATATTCCGTAGCCCTTACAGCGGATTTATCGAAGGATCTGCTGCTGATGCTAGTAAAAATCTAAAGGATGTTGAGATAAACAACGATGTTATTGTGAGAACCAGTAAAGGGGTTCCTGTCCGGAGGTATGAAGTGAGGGTGGATAGAGATGGTTTCTCTCATTTCATAAGAATCCACGACACTGGAGAAATTGCGGAAGTAAGCTTGTCCTTGTTTTTGATTTTGAATGTCCAGAGCTAAAAAGACATAAAGCTGTTCTTGGTCAATTTCTTGTTTTTCACTCTGCTGTAATGTATTTCAGGGAAGTGTAGTTTTGTTTCTTCATGGATTTCTTGGAACCGGTGAAGAATGGATCTCCATCATGAAGGGTATCTCGGGATCTGCGAGATGCATTTCAGTCGATATTCCTGGTCATGGAAGGTCAAGGGTACAAAGTCATGCTAATGAGACCCAGACAGCCCCAACTTTCTCAATGGAGATGGTAGCAGAGGTCTTGTATAAGTTGATCGAGCAAATTACTCCTGGGAAAGTTACCGTAGTTGGATATTCAATGGGAGCAAGAATCGCACTGTACATGGCTTTGAGGTTTAGCAACAAGGTGAGTATTCTTTGTGTGGAAATTGAACGTTTGTTTAACAATCTTTATAATGGAATTTTGATGCTGTTCTATAGATCGAAGGAGCTGTCGTGGTATCGGGAAGCCCCGGGATCAAGGATCCAGTGGCAAGGAAAGTTCGAAGAGCAACAGATGATTCTAAAGCACGAATGATGATTGACCATGGACTAGAAAACTTTCTGGAGAGCTGGTACAATGGAGGCTTGTGGAAGAGGTAACTTTCTTAACTGATCTTTTTGTTCCCCGCACCTAAATTGATTACTCACATGAGCGACTTTTGCAATGACTAGCTTGAGAAGGCACCCCCATTTTAGAAAAATAGTTGCTAGCCGCTTGCTACATGATGATGTCCTTAGCGTTGCAAAGCTCCTCTCGGATCTAAGCAGTGGGAGACAACCGTAAGTTCATCTTTGCAACCTTTTATCCATCATTTGATTCAAAAGCAATGAACTTTGGTGACGACGATGACTTTTTGTATCACTTAGGTCATTGTGGGATGAGTTGGAGAATTGTGATACAAATATTTCTCTTGTCTTCGGAGAGAATGATGTCAAATTTAAACAAATCGCTACAAAAATGTACCGCGAGATGAGTAAAAGCAAGAAGAGAGAAAACAATATCATCGAGATGGTTGAAATCCCAGAAGCTGGTCACGCTGTCCATCTCGAGAGCCCTCTTGGCGTGGTTCTCGCCCTTAGAAAATTCTTAACAAGAGTGCACAAAAGGTATACAGAGACGGAGCTTTCTGAGAAGCTTCTAGTAGCACTAAAAGAAATTTAAAACAGATTTTGATTCATATGGTTGGACCTGTTTCAAATTCCAATTGTATTGAAAATACTAGCTTCAGAGATATGTTTTCAAAATAATAATAGTAAATTGATGTTTTAAAAAAAAAAACAAAAAATTGATTCAAAATACTATTTTTATGGTATCTCTCTCTTTCCTCTGCATCTAATAAGTAGTAAGTAGAAAACTATGGTGGTACAAAATCTCCTAAAAACTCAACAACAGGTACATGTACAACCAAAATCACACCTACAGGAACAGGTTCCAGGCTTGCATTGCGGAGGACAGAACTTGTAACAGTCTTTAGCTGTATCGCAAGGCTGACCGTAATCATTTCCCTCTATATGTGCTGTTAGCGGCAAGCAGTTACAGTTCTTCATTCCTTGAGGACATTTGCCTTCGATGCAGTACACTTGCTCCACCATCATCTCTCTTGCATCACCTAAAGACGAACCTTTGATCACAAATAATCACAACAAACTTTTAATATATACAAGACCAAAAGCCAAAAAATTTATATAACAAAGAACATATATTTATTATAGAAGCTTACAAAATACTATGACTATGAGGGATAACAAGAAAACAAGCTTGAGAGACGTTTTCTCCATTGCTAATGGTAAATTCTCAAAAATCTTTTCTTAGTTTATTTTGATTGCACGAGTAATGAAGAGAAGAGAAACCATATTGTCTTATTTATAGAGTTCTGTAAGTTGAAATGCAAGAAAATCTTTTGCGTGAAGGTTAAATCCTATACAAATCATTTTAGGAAATCACGTTTATTATTTATTGACTTTGTATTTTTTGTAGAGGGAAATTAACAAAAAGTTGAGATACACACATATATTGAGTATATATAAAATAGTGAATGCTATTGCCACGAGCATCCAAAGAGATTTTCAAATAATGGAAGATAAATATCCTTTTAACGATTAAAGAAATAGCAAAAAAAACTAGGGCCAAAATACAAACATACTGTATATTGAGTATTTCTAAAATAGTGAATGCTATTGCCAAGAGCATCCAAAGAGATTTTCAAATAATGGAAGATAAATATTCTTTTAACGATTAAAGAAATAGCACAAAAACTAGGGAAACTATAATCCGTATTAAAAAAAAAAAATTAATAACTAAGATTTTTAATCATAAACTATTATAAATAACATTATAATAAAATAAATTATTACAAATTTTTATTAAAAACATGTTCAGCCCGCGTTTCTCCACGGGTTAGTACCTAGTATATATATATATATTTGAAGTATATTTTGGGTTATACCCTTTTATTTGTACTTATTTACAAAATTGGTCCCTAATAAATTTCAAAATTTTAAATAACTTATTTTTTATGAAACCAAAATTTTATTTGGATCCTACAAAAACAAAATCGTTTTAATTTTTACATAAATCTTGGATTACAAATATATAAAACATCTCGGTTTTAGAAACTACATTAATCTCAATTTTGTTTAAGAAAACTATAAGGTTGAGTATATTGGCTTAACAAATTATAAAATTATTATTCGGATCAACTAGTATTAATGTACGCGCCAATATACCAAATTATACGTATTTGTTGAAATAATAAATTCGTATTTTCGTAGCACAATAAAATAAAAATTTTATACAAATATTTACACTTATTCAGATCCTATATAAATGTGTTTTTATATATTAACAAACAAATACAACTTAATTTATAAATACGAATATACGAATTTATTATTTCAACAAATACGTATAAATTTCACAAAGTATATTGGCTCAAAGGTATATTGCACGCAGTGTACCGGCCTAGATGTTTTGATTTTTTTAACACTTTTAGATGTATACCAGGTAATAAATGTATTACTAGACTATACATATACTACGGGTTAAAACCTTGAAAACATTACAAAATTATATACTTTGAATACTTATATCAAATATCTGTAAGATTTTATATTTTAAAAATCGTTTTATGGTACACTGAGTAGATCCAATAAATATTCATAACTATACAATCTAAAAATTAATAAAATAAAAAATAAATACAATATAAATTTTATAGTTTTAAAATTAAAAATATTATCTCGCATGTGTACCGCGGATTAAATCCTAGATTATAATAAATTACTATTACTCTAGATTCCAAATAGAGTAATCAACTGGTCTTGCCCATGCGAGTGGTTAATTTCGATCATCTCTACAAGATGTCTAAACTAAACAAGAATGACCCTATCTCTGATTCCAACTATTTACACTTGGCTAAACGGTCGGTTATTTATTCCTTTGTCTGATGAGGCATAAGAGCTACTTCGAATTATTATTTCAACGAATTAAGCTTCACCTATGAAGCAAAACATTTGTTAGTTACATATCAGTTAGAGAAAAAAAAAATGTCTAACTCAAATAGATAATGAGTATTTATCTTTTATGTTAGTAAATAATACTTTATTGTATGACATGACTGAGTTTGCTACTACAATTTGTTTAATTTTAAAATATCATTAATTCAGTACTATTACAATTGGTTTAAATAATAAAAAGTCATAAATTTATACAAAATATTCTTCCCTTCACGGGTCAATCCATAAGTTTTGAAAATAATTTATTACTAGACTTTAACCCACCGTACACCGTATGCATATAATTTTTATTATTATTTATATTTTATGTTGTAATTGTTTGTTAAATATTGAATGTTTTGTAAATAGAGGAATAACTAAATTTTTCGGCTATTTGTGCGGCTAAATATTTTTTTAAAATTTTTTAACCCGCTATACATTTCATGTCATTTGTTTGTTATATTTAGTTTGTTTTGTTTAGTGTTTGATAATCTATTTTAATTTTTAATTATTATAACAAAAATAAGGGATCTAAATACATAATAAATAATTTGTATGCTGTGATTTTTTTATTTTTTTGGACAAACATAGGTTTCCATTCATTCAAATAGAAACATTACAAAGGAAAGAAATTGGAATTCCAGAGTTCAAAAGGTTAAGAAGGTTACAAAGGTAGACTTTCCCCAAAGTCATAAACAAGAGGATAAAAAACGAGAAAAATATCCTAAAAATCCCCAACTTTCAAATTTGGGACGATTTAATCACCAACTTTCAAGATGTCATTTTAATCACAAACTTTTTGTTGACTTGACCATAAAATAGCAAAGTTCTATTGACCTCGCCATTTTAGGCACGACGTTTATTAAATCCCTAATCCTAGATAGAAAACCCCAAATTCTCTCTATAATACCCAAATCTCTTCTGCAATCTCTCTATTCCGATGAGTTTAAGCTTAAGGTTTGACACATCTGGTTGCATCGGTGAGTGTGGTGTGTCATCGATGGTGTAGAGAGAATTTGGGGTTTTCTTTCTAGGGTTATGTATTTGTGAAATTGGAATCGATTTGGGGATTTAGTGTCTTCAATTTGGTAAGCGATGTTGTTTTTGGCGTTAAAAACGTGGTTGTTTATGCTAATCGATAGCAGATAACATGCAATTTACTCTGTTTTTGAGATCTTTAACAGAGAATAAACGACGTATCTAAAACGGCGAAGTCAACAAAACTTTGCTTTTTTATGGTCAAGTCAACGAAAAGTTTGTGATTAAAATGGCATCTTGAAAGTTGGTGATTAAAACGTCCCATATTTGAAAGTTGGGGATTTTTTTGACATTTTTCCCGATAAAAAACATCAAGAAATAATCCAAGAGAGCTGTGAGGCAGTCGCTAAGAGCAAGCTGAGACATGTGAGATCATGGTTGCAAGACTGATCAACATCGAAGAATCCGATAGCTGACAAAGTAGTCACGGTCATACGACTTTGTGACGTTGGGAGGTGAATCAAGGCCAACAAGCTCTCCGATGAGAGGGGCAGAAGCAGCAGCATTGCCTTGGCAGGGATTCGGTGGGTTGTAACCCGAGTGGTGGTGGTGGCTCTGAAGATGTTATGCTTCGGTGTAAAACGCTGATAGTTGTAATGGTAACTCCCACTCCATGGAGATGGGGTCATAATGCCATTGGACTTCAGGTTTTTAGGAGGACACTTCAACAAGTTGATACAAAGCAGTTTAAGGGTCTCTATAAGCATATGGGGTGAGGAATAAGGGGGCCTGAAGAAACAACGGTAATCACAGCGCCATATGGTCTGGATCATAATGCCGAGTTCATTCAAGCTTCTAACCTCAAGAGCAAAATCAAAATGTCGATCTAAAAGCAGGTTTCCTACAAAAATCCTGAGCCAAACTAGCAACAATGGTGGTTCACCTTCCAAATGCAGTCTTCGAACAAATGGTTCCATAAATCCACACACATAATGACTAGAATGGAAGAGATTTGAATTCCACTCAAACCTGGATAACAGCAAGGAAAGATCGATGAAGACATCTTTTGGTAACGGGCTCAAGAACCTTAACGGGCCGAGGAAGATTGGGCCCAACAGTGGAAAACCTAGTTTTGCGGTCGGGGGCATCGGAGGGTTCATGCAGCGGTAGGGTTGAGCAGATGTCTGATTCAGGGGCTCAAGCATCTCTGTTGAGGGGAGGGAAGGAGGTTGGGGGTTTAAAGTGAGGCTTGATGCATCAGAAGGGAGCCCTAGGAGCTTAAATTCTCCGGTACAGGAAATCGATACCAAAATGAGGAGACCGTCGTGCACCATCGACAACTCCACCAGGCAAGGCGCATTTGATGGCCCTAGAGGATCTACTCCTTCCATCAAAGGAACCTGGTTTAAGATCTCCTCTTGGTGAAACAGAAATCCAGATCTGACAAAGTTTGGGTCTTCAGATATCATCTCCGGGAAAGAGTTTTTAAGCGGTACAGAGTTGGGATACTCCGGCCAGCAGCTGTCCTCTTTGGATTGCAGATTGGCTAATGGAGGCAAGTGGGTAAGAAGGGTTAAAGAGAGATAAAAGGGGAACATAAGCTTAAACAAAAGAAAGAAGAAAACAAGACTACGAGAGTGAAGACAAAGAGGATGGATTCGGGTTAAGTCCCGACGCCGGCAAAGATTTCCTTCGCCAGCGTCGGAGGAGAGTTGCAGTGAGGGTTCCTCGATTATCGTGTCTGGGAGAAAGCTTTTTACTTGAAATTCTTTATATGATGTGATCAAGTTACATTTTTTGTAATGATTTAATCATTTTTTGTAAATCAACTTGATTTTATATGTCAAATATTCTAATATTTGTAGTGTTGTTGACAAATAATAAAATAAGGATTTAACCCGTGTTAGCATAATTTTAATAATATTTTGTTAATTCCAACATGTCCTTTTTATAACCCATCTGCTATATAACATGGTTATATACTATTTTAAACTATCTACTATATAACATGGTTATATACTATTTTAAATTTTTTTAATTTTATATATTCGTAATATTTTAAAATTTTACTAAGTTTATATATATTAATTATAATATTTAAATAAATGTGAATTGAAGTTCTTCCTACGTTAAGAATCAAAGCTCACGGGTTTTGGAAAACAAAATGGGAATCAAATTGTTGTTTTCTTTGTTTGCAAAGGATTCAGAAATAAACTATCTTCAAAACATAATAGAATGTGTTGTTAAATATATAATAGTTTCTGTTTTCAAAATGATTGCTGTGATTTTTTTTTGTTAGAATGAATGTAAAATGTTTAGGAAACAAAATCTGACGTAATGCTATTTTTAGAAATTTTTTAGAGATTAACTATGTAAATAAGTACAAATAAAAGGGTATACCCCAAAATGTACTTCAAAATTGTATATATAGATAGAATATTTTGTTAACCTCAATATTTATCTATGCATTTATGTCACATATTATTTGTTCTAAAATTAAAAATACAACTAAAAGTATAAAATCTAAATAATTATGAAAACATAAGCGAAACCAGGGAAAAATACAATCCAAATTTTTAAATCTATATATAATAGCAAACCTACTTTTTGTGTCAACTTTAATCCAACGGATGAGATTAGTTCCACTTTTCCATCTAACCGTTTAAAATTATTAATGATCCCAACATTTGCAAATTATTAATCGTGTCTTTTCGTCGTACCCCCATTTTTCAAAAATCACACCTCTTAATTTTTGCATCTCTTTGTTGTACCTCCATATTTCAAAAGTCACATCTATTTATTTTTACACCTTTTTTATTTCACACCTCTATGTTTACACCTCTTTGTTATACATCTATGTTTCAAAGATCACATCTATTAATTTTTACAAATTTTTATTTCACATCTCTATGTCTTACACCTCCATGTTTCAAAGATCACATCTATTAATTTTTACACATTTTTATTTCACATCTCTATGTCTTACACCTCTTTGTTTATTATATATGAAATTTTCTTGACAACATAAACAAGTTTCAAAAAATTGTTTTCTGAGTATTTTCAAAACTTACAAGTTAATAAATAAAACTAAAGAATTGTTTTATTGAAGTGTTTTTTAACTAACAAGCATCAATCTCTAATTCAAGGTAATTATATATTTTTGTTGCATTGTTAGGTCATGTACAACGGGCTATGCTCACCCAGTTGCTTCCAAGATTTTTTTATTAAAAATTAATTAAATAATATAAAAGGGAGAGAGAAAGAGAGAGAACCGTTCTCAAAATTCTCGGAGAAGCAACGTTGCTCAGTTTGATTCTACACTTGTCAGCTTTCTATTGGTTACACAATAAAATATTATTTTTTCTTTTTTTCTGAGTAACGGAAAGTGTACCGTTGTAAATGCTCTTATAAATATAGAAAGATTTTTGACACTCACCAAGTGACAAAAGCTTACGAATGACCTGTTAGTGTTTCTTCACCGAATCTGTTAATTTTTTTTTGGGTTAGATTATTAAAGCTTATGAATGACCTGTTAGTGTTACTTCACCGAACCTGTTAATTGGTTACTGTTAGATACGGTGGGACAAAATATGAGTTTACGTGGCTTTCTTCTTTTTTGTTCAGTCACAATTTTTTCTTTTTCTAATTAAGTTGGAAAAGAGTATAACATTCAAGCATCCAAAGTTTATTGCAGGACAGTACCCTCCAGAAAGTCAAAAATATCAATAACGTAATCTTCTTCGCCCAGAGTACGACCCGACTCGTGGTCACTCAGAACGGTAACCGGAAAAACCAAAACCAAGATACGAGAGGCATGATGACATGCACTGATGCTAGAGATGCGGATAAGCGAAACTTTTTTTAACAAACATGGTATAATTTTATATATGTTATATTATTCACTTATTTAACCTATTTAATTTTTTTAACAAACATGGTATAAAAGTAATAATCTATTTTTTTTTGTTTTTGTTATGAAGGATGTCCATTGACTAAAAATGATCCAGATTAGTTTCCATTTTTTTGTAAATAAAGTTTTTAAAAAATTTAGTTGAATTTTAATTTCTTATACTTTCTGAGTATCAAACATTTTGATTATATATACAAATATTCCAAATGAGCACGGAAATAGAGAGTGCCTAAGAAAAAGCCAGACATACTTGTGACAACACAAAATCAAATTCTAGAAAGCGTAAGCACGACCAAATGATAAGTCAAGTTAGGAAGCAAAGATCTTCTAAAGGTAACTTATTTACTCTTTGATGACTTTCTAATTTGTACCATGTTTTCAAATCTGTACACAAAAGAGACAAAGGAGGATATACGGAAATATACTTCTCACCACTACTGAGCTAAAGTTATCCATTAGAGCTCTCCGCTTCATCTCTCTCTCTCTCTCAATTTTTTCTGTTGATTCAGCAAATCTGAGTGGTTTGTTTTTTGCGTTTTCATTTTTACGGTTTCACGCTCTAATTAATAAACAAATTGGTTATTTGAATGTAGATAAAAAACCTGTATCATCAAAAAAATTGAAACGGAATCAATTAATAAGGTGTGGGGATTGTGATGCATTAGTATGGCCTAAGGAAAGTACTGCAAAGGATCGGCAAACAAAAAGACCTCTATTTACAATATGTTGTAAACAAGGGCGTGTCAAATTGTCTAACATTCAAGAACCTCCGCTTCCATTAAAAAAACTTTTGTCCGATCCATCTTTCTGAAGACACATTAGAGTATATAATTCTATGCTCTCTATGTGCTCTATGGGTGCTGACATTGATTATTGAAATCAACAAATATGCAATGTAATGAACCGCTAGCGTCGAGTGATAGCAGTATTAAGTTTTATGAGCTTTAAACTCAAGATCACGTTGCAATATTTATTTAGGTCACACATCTCATTTTTTATGTGAAATCAACAAGTCAATAGTATTCCAAATTTATGCAAGAAGGTAAAAAATATGAAGATTGATATACCTAGAACGATGACTTTCTCGTGGTCGGGTTTGGGGAAAGGGTAGGGAACACCGCGATTGGGAAATCTATATATAATAGCAAACCTACTTTTTGTGTCAACTTTAATCCAACGGATGAGATTAGTTCCACTTTTCCATCTAACGGTTTAAAATTATTAATGATCCCAACATTTGCAAATTATTAATCGTGTCTTTTCGTCGTACCCCCATTTTTCAAAAATCACACCTCTTAATTTTTGCATCTCTTTGTTGTACCTCCATATTTCAAAAGTCACATCTATTTATTTTTACACCTTTTTTATTTCACACCTCTATGTTTACACCTCTTTGTTATACATCTATGTTTCAAAGATCACATCTATTAATTTTTACAAATTTTTATTTCACATCTCTATGTCTTACACCTCCATGTTTCAAAGATCACATCTATTAATTTTTACACATTTTTATTTCACATCTCTATGTCTTACACCTCTTTGTTTATTATATATGAAATTTTCTTGACAACATAAACAAGTTTCAAAAAATTGTTTTCTGAGTATTTTCAAAACTTACAAGTTAATAAATAAAACTAAAGAATTGTTTTATTGAAGTGTTTTTTAACTAACAAGCATCAATCTCTAATTCAAGGTAATTATATATTTTTGTTGCATTGTTAGGTCATGTACAACGGGCTATGCTCACCCAGTTGCTTCCAAGATTTTTTTATTAAAAATTAATTAAATAATATAAAAGGGAGAGAGAAAGAGAGAGAACCGTTCTCAAAATTTTCGGAGAAGCAACGTTGCTCAGTTTGATTCTACACTTGTCAGCTTTCTATTGGTTACACAATAAAATATTATTTTTTCTTTTTTTCTGAGTAACGGAAAGTGTACCGTTGTAAATGCTCTTATAAATATAGAAAGATTTTTGACACTCACCAAGTGACAAAAGCTTACGAATGACCTGTTAGTGTTTCTTCACCGAATCTGTTAATTTTTTTTTGGGTTAGATTATTAAAGCTTATGAATGACCTGTTAGTGTTACTTCACCGAACCTGTTAATTGGTTACTGTTAGATACGGTGGGACAAAATATGAGTTTACGTGGCTTTCTTCTTTTTTGTTCAGTCACAATTTTTTCTTTTTCTAATTAAGTTGGAAAAGAGTATAACATTCAAGCATCCAAAGTTTATTGCAGGACAGTACCCTCCAGAAAGTCAAAAATATCAATAACGTAATCTTCTTCGCCCAGAGTACGACCCGACTCGTGGTCACTCAGAACGGTAACCGGAAAAACCAAAACCAAGATACGAGAGGCATGATGACATGCACTGATGCTAGAGATGCGGATAAGCGAAACTTTTTTTAACAAACATGGTATAATTTTATATATGTTATATTATTCACTTATTTAACCTATTTAATTTTTTTAACAAACATGGTATAAAAGTAATAATCTATTTTTTTTTGTTTTTGTTATGAAGGATGTCCATTGAATAAAAATGATCCAGATTAGTTTCCATTTTTTTGTAAATAAAGTTTTTAAAAAATTTAGTTGAATTTTAATTTCTTATACTTTCTGAGTATCAAACATTTTGATTATATATACAAATATTCCAAATGAGCACGGAAATAGAGAGTGCCTAAGAAAAAGCCAGACATACTTGTGACAACACAAAATCAAATTCTAGAAAGCGTAAGCACGACCAAATGATAAGTCAAGTTAGGAAGCAAAGATCTTCTAAAGGTAACTTATTTACTCTTTGATGACTTTCTAATTTGTACCATGTTTTCAAATCTGTACACAAAAGAGACAAAGGAGGATATACGGAAATATACTTCTCACCACTACTGAGCTAAAGTTATTCATTAGAGCTCTCCGCTTCGTCTCTCTCTCTCTCAATTTTTTCTGTTGATTCAGCAAATCTGAGTGGTTTGTTTTTTGCGTTTTCATTTTTACGGTTTCACGCTCTAATTAATAAACAAATTGGTTATTTGAATGTAGATAAAAAACCTGTATCATCAAAAAAATTGAAACGGAATCAATTAATAAGGTGTGGGGATTGTGATGCATTAGTATGGCCTAAGGAAAGTACTGCAAAGGATCGGCAAACAAAAAGACCTCTATTTACAATATGTTGTAAACAAGGGCGTGTCAAATTGTCTAACATTCAAGAACCTCCGCTTCCGTTAAAAAAACTTTTGTCCGATCCATCTTTCTGAAGACACATTAGAGTATATAATTCTATGCTCTCTATGTGCTCTGTTGGTGCTGACATTGATTATTGAATCAACAAATATGCAATGTAATGAACCGCTAGCATCGAGTGATAGCAGTATTAAGTTTTATGAGCTTTAAACTCAAGATCACGTTGCAATATTAATTTAGGTCACACATCTCATTTTTTATGTGAAATCAACAAATCAATAGTATTCCAAATTTATGCAAGAAGGTAAAAAATATGAAGATTGATATACCTAGAACGATGACTTTCTCGTGGTCGGGTTTGGGGAAAGGGTAGGGAACACCGCGATTGGGAAGGATGCCTATAGCACTGTTAACAGTGGCACGGAGCCAGAGGATGTGAGTGTGCCACCAGAGAGTTCCGCATTGGCCGGTCAAGGTGTAGTTGTATGTGTAGGTTGGTGTCCCTTACAAAATTTAAGGAATCTTCTTCTGAATCCTTTTTCCACGACGACGCACTAAGCCAAGTCAATTTTTGTGTCCACTGATCTAGATCATATCATAGCCATACAATTTTTGTTCACATGACGGATATAGCCATAATAATTTTTGTGTTATAGATATTGATCTCACGTCCTTTTGTTAGTCTACTTTAACTTGAAGGAATTAAATGTAAGTGCTATCTTGAGTAAATTATCTAACGACAACATAAAGACAAACAGAGCACTTAAGAAGAACCAAAATTTTCGTTAATCTATAATCTATATATGAGAACGAAATGGAGGAGGGAACAAAACCAATTTTTCGGAATGAACACTAACAAATTCATAAAAATACCTTGATATGAGACTGATGCAGGTTAAAATTTAAAAACACTCCAATAAAACAATTCTTTGATTTTTTTTTTACTTATAAATATACTGTGAAAACAATAAATTCGAAACATGTTTTTGTAGTCTATTGGATAAAAATGGAAAATCCACTTTTAGGGGTCAATTTAAATCTAACGGATGAAATTGTTTTTATTATCTCATCTAATGGTTTAGATTTGTTAATGATCTTAAAAGTTGCAATGTTTTGATCCAACAATTGTGTTTCGTCGTCGTACCTCTAGCTTTCAATGTTTGCACTTATTAGTTTTCGCACATTTTTGTTTCACACCTCTTTGTTTTCATATATATACAGACTTTTATGTTCTTTGAAAAGAATTTTTGTTCTTTGAGTATTATTAATGATCTCACCCTTTGTTTATGATCTCAAAAGTTGCAAAGTTTCAATCAAACAATTGTGTTTCTTCTTCGCATCCCCATCTTTCCTATTGGCACCCGTTAGTTTTCACATCTTTTTGTTTTACACCTCTTTGTTTTTATCTATATATATACAGATTTTCATGTTCTTTGAAAATAGTTTTTGTTTTTTGAGTATTATTAATGATCTCATCCTTTGTTAATGATCTTAAAAGTTGCAAAGTTTCGATCCAACAATCATGTTTATTCGTCGCACCCTCAACTTTCCATGTTGGCACCCGTTAGTTTTCACACATTTTTGTTTTATACCTCTTTGTTTATATAAAGTTGCGATGTTTTGATCCAATAATTGTGTTTCTTCGTCGCACCTCTAGCTTTTAATGTTTGCACTTGTTAGTTTTTGTACCTTTTTGTTTCACACATATTTGTTTCACACCTCTTTGTTTTCGCACCTTTTTGTTTTTATATATATACAGATTTTTATGGACTTTGAAAACAGTATATGTTATTTGAGTATTATTAATGATCATTTTGTTTATGATCTCAAAAATTGCAAAGTTTCGATCTAACAATCATATTTCTTCGTCGCACCCCCAGCTTTCCATGTTAGCACTGTTAGTTTTCACACCTTTTTGTTTTACACCTTTTTGTTTATATAAAGTTGCAATGTTTTGATCCAACAAATGTTTTGTTCCTTTTCCTACTCGAAATGTGAAATTAACAATGTTAATCATTTCAAGTTTTCACTTTCCCGTGCAGCAACGCACGGGCCAACATCCTAGTTAACTATAATATTTAAATTTAGTCTTGCGGTATACCGCGAGTTAAAATCTAGTAAAATTAGCAAAAAAAAAAGAGACTCTGGTTCTTTACATCCCATTATGATCTGTATTTTGCTTCATCGATCTATCATTCTAGAGTCTTCATATGCTTAAAAAGCCTAAACAAATATTTCGTGTCTCTGATTACTTCTTTGATTCGTTGTCATCTAACTAGTTGTCCGGTTCTAAATACTTACAGTTGTGGTCTCAGGTCTGTCCATCCAATGACCCCTTTCTTTGGGTTGTGTACTATTAATTCGAAAGCAAGCACCAAAATTATGTCTATTTAGTATATTACTTAAGTATATTATGACCACTGGTATTCTGATTCTGCAATCTTTTATTTAACTGGTTAAAATCTTTTAAAAAAATATTATGTTATGTAAAATAAGAATACATTTATAATTCCTTAAACTTTGTGAACTAAAAGATCTTATAAAATGACATATGATTGGACTTGTTTCAAATTCCAATTGATTGAATACTAGCTTCAGAGATATGTTTTATTTGAAGAATAATGAATAAATCGATTTAAACACTAGTTTATAGTATCTCTCTTTTTCCTGTGTCTTATAATTAGAATTTATGGTGGGCACCAAATCTCCTAAACACTCGTTAACAGGTACATGTACAACAACCAATATCACACCTACAGTCACATGTTGCAAACTTGCATTGCGGAGGACAGTACTTGTAACAGTCAAGATCTACAGTGCAAACCCGACCGTTATTATCCATTATATGTGCTACTGGCGGCAAGCAGTTACAGTTCTTCTTTCCTTGAGGACATTTGCCGTCGATGCAGTTCACTTCTTCCTCCACCATCATCTCTCTTGCATCACCCAAAGACGAACCTTTGATCACAAGTAATCACCACAAACTTCAATAAATACAATACCAAAAGCAAAAAAAAAGAATATAACAAAGAACAATATCCATACAAGAAGCTTACAAAATGCTATGACTGCGAGGGAGAACAAGAAGAAAAGCTTGAGAGACGTTTTCTCCATTGCTAATGGTAAAACTCAAAAATCTTTTCTTGTTTATTTTGATTGCACGAGTGATGAAGAGAAGAGAAGTCATATTGTCTTATTTATAGAAGTTGAAAAAGCATCCAAAGAATAAATGGAAGATATATTGTTAAGGATACACTCGTATCACACGTCTTGACTACCACAATATCTCTTTCCTTGTTTGTATTCCATTCTATACCTGGCTTAACCTAATATATATTTCCTTTAACGATGAAAGAAACAGCATAAAGATTAGTGCCAAAACTGGTAAGCGTCTCAAATTACTAGAATGGCTCTCTCATCCTCCTGTTGAAAGAGAATAAAGACAATATAAGACTAGCAAAAATAAAGGCTCTGTACTTTATTTCCCACTATAATTTATATCTTCCTTTATCGATGTATCATTCTTGAGTCTTCACTTTTGATGCTTGACAAGCCTAAACA
>NC_025689.1:30644714-30676565 GCF_000633955.1 Camelina sativa
GGACATTTGCCGTCGATGCAGTTCACTTCTTCCTCCACCATCATCTCTCTTGCATCACCCAAAGACGAACCTTTGATCACAAGTAATCACCACAAACTTCAATAAATACAATACCAAAAGCAAAAAAAAAGAATATAACAAAGAACAATATCCATACAAGAAGCTTACAAAATGCTATGACTGCGAGGGAGAACAAGAAGAAAAGCTTGAGAGACGTTTTCTCCATTGCTAATGGTAAAACTCAAAAATCTTTTCTTGTTTATTTTGATTGCACGAGTGATGAAGAGAAGAGAAGTCATATTGTCTTATTTATAGAAGTTGAAAAAGCATCCAAAGAATAAATGGAAGATATATTGTTAAGGATACACTCGTATCACACGTCTTGACTACCACAATATCTCTTTCCTTGTTTGTATTCCATTCTATACCTGGCTTAACCTAATATATATTTCCTTTAACGATGAAAGAAACAGCATAAAGATTAGTGCCAAAACTGGTAAGCGTCTCAAATTACTAGAATGGCTCTCTCATCCTCCTGTTGAAAGAGAATAAAGACAATATAAGACTAGCAAAAATAAAGGCTCTGTACTTTATTTCCCACTATAATTTATATCTTCCTTTATCGATGTATCATTCTTGAGTCTTCACTTTTGATGCTTGACAAGCCTAAACAAAGATTTGGTGTCTTTCAGTCTTTGATTACTTCTTTGATTCATTGTCATCTAACTAGTTGTCGGGTTATAAGTATTTAACAGTTGTGGTCTGCCCATCCAATCACCTCTTTCTCCGGTTTGTATAGTATTAACTTGTTCGAAAGCAAGCATAAAATTTAAAGATGAGCTGAAGAAACCAAATTCAAAGTCTGTGTTAGAAAGAAAGAGAGAGAGAGCTTTCTCAGAAGATATGTAAAACATACTAGATTTTAACTTGCGGTGTACCGCAAGCATATATTATAATTTATATTATATGTTGTGCTTATTTGTTAAATATTGGATGTTTTGTAAATAGAGGAATAACTAATTTTTCCGGTTGTTGTGTGGCTAAAATATTTATATTATTTTTTTAAACTGCAATACACTTCATAACCATTTGTTTGTTTTGTTTAGTGTTTGAGATTTTTATTTGATTTTTAATTATTATAACAAAAAATATGAGATCTAAATACATAATAAGTAATTTATACGATGTGGTTAAGTCACATTTTTCTGAATGATTTAATTATTTTACACAATATTAATTAAATCAACTTGACTTTATATGTCAAATATTCTAATATTAGTAGTGTTGAAAAATAAGAAAATGAGGATTTAACCGGATTAACACAAATTTAATAATATTTTATTAATTCCAACATGTCTTTTTTAGAACTCATCTACTATATAACCACATTGTATAGTATTTTAAACTTTTTAAAGTTTACATATTTGTAATATTTAAAAATTTTATTAAGTTTATATATGTAAATTATAATATTTAAATAAATGTCAATCGAAATTCTTCTTACATTAAGAATCAAAGCTCACAGGTTTTGGTAAACAAAATCGGAATCAAATTGTTGTTTTCTTTGTTTGCAAAAGATTCAGATATAGAATATCTTCAAAACACAACATAATGCGTGGTTACATATATCATAGTTTATATTTCCATATTGATTGCTGTTATTTTTTTAGTTAGAATGGAATGTAAAATATTTAGGGAATAAAATTTGAATTAATGTTATTTTTGGAAATCTTTTAGGGGATAATGTTGTAAATAATTTTTTTAATAAACAAAACTAAAAAGGCATAACACAAAATGTACTTCAAAAATGTAATATAGATTTGGAACATGAAACCCATATGTTGAACCTGTTTCAGGCCTTCAGTACATAATTATATCAAATTTTAATTATATAAAGTGTTACAGAGATATTTTTTATATATGTATTTGAATGTCTTGGTTCCTCTGTCTAATAAGTAGAAATTATTGTAGTTTCTCTTTTAACACTCACAGAAACAGGTTCCAAAATTACAGTTAACAATCTTGCAACCCTTAGGACAGTATTTGATGCATTCCTTATCTCTGCGGCAAGATACATTGGTCTCATAAGTATCCATTGTTGATGCTTCAGGACAATTTCTTCCGATGCAGTTCACTGCCATCTCTCTCGCGTCACCCATAGACAAACCTTCCACAACACATACAAACAAACCGTCAAAACAAAACCGAAGCAAAAATCATATAACACAGAAGAAGTTATCATAGAAGGAAACATTACAAAATGCTATGACTGTGAGGGAGAACAAGAAGACGAGCTTAAGAGACATTTTCTCCATTGCAAATTGTAACCTTCAAAATTTTTCTTGTTTCTTTTTTTTGTTGTACAAGTGATGAAGAAAGAATTCAGATTGTTCTCGTTTATATATAGAAGTAAGTTAAAATGGCAACAAATCTTTTGTGTGAAGGTTATACCAAGTTTAGTCAGATTCTTTCTGATTACACATTGATTTAGTCCAACTTGTGAGATCTCTCCATTTTAAGAATTCACGTTACAATTTGTTTTTTTATAGAGGGAAGTAAACCAAAACTTGAGACACATTGCTTGTAATAAATACAAGATAAATGAGTATATACAACACAATGTACAACTGGCGAATACAAATTGCTACCATTTCCACTGAAGATATTTTTCCTTAATAAACCGAACCAAAGAACGAACAAAATAATACAAAAAGTAAGGCTAATGCTGGTATGTGTTCCAAGTTTCGTGCCCTTGTGATCTTCATGACCGTGCTAAACATAGACTGGTTCTCTGGTTCTTTCCTTGTTCTCTCACCCTCCTTTTGCAAACAGAGCAAAGACCGCATAATATTAGTAACAAGAGAGGTTCTATGATCTATATTTGGGTTATATCAATCATTTTTCAGAAGCAACAAACTAAATTACCTGCCTGCAGACTTTCAGGAAGTGCCTCTATTCCATGACCCTCTCCTTGAAACGGCAGCTCTTTGTCCTCAGCATATGATCCATTTCTTTGGTATGTATTTGAGCATTGGTTCACTCTCAGTATTTTGTTTTCCTTTGCCAAAGAATATAGCTGAGGGAAAACAAACATTAATGTGTCAACAATGATTTGCTTTTGTGTCCCCCTAAAGAAAATAATTATGTGCATAGCCTAAAGTACCTGCTCTTGTATACGCTCCCTTTCACTGGATAATTGCAACAGCATATCCATCAAAACCTTGTTCCTTGTAGTTATTTCTTGTGCATATCTCTCTTTCTCGTCGTTAGCTAGATTCAACATTGCTTCTAAGGATTTGGCTTTTTGCTTCAAAAAGGTCACGTCTCTGTTGAGTTCAGAGTTTGTGGTGGAAAGCACAATGCATTGCTCCTCCACTGTCTCCGTTCTACTCTCGGCTTTTGAGGCTTTAGACTTGAGATCTTCGATTAAGGTTTCCATGTCCCATATTGCTGAATACAACATGTTCTGCTGTTCTTGACTTGCTTCTGATGATACTTTGGAGTTTTGTAATTGAACTTCTAATTCCCTGACTTGCTTCTCCAGAGAGTTCACCTTCTTTGTCTTTTTCTCATCAGCATCTTTGAGAAAATTGAGCTCCTCAGTAAGTTCAAGATTTGCAGCAGTTAGCTCTTTGTTCTTGCTTTCTCCACTCTCAGCTCTGCTTTCAGACTCGAAAAGGCTTTCTTTAACCGACTCATTCGCATTTTCCATTTCAGCAAGGTGTACCAGAATCTCTTGTTTAGAGGCATTAACACTTCTCAGCTCAAGCTCACTATTTCTTAGCTTTTGTTCAGCTGACTTCACATGTTCTCTCAAAGTGAGTACCTCTGAAACTGTCTCACTATTTTCTGCAATTCTTCCCTCAAGCTTTTCCACCAGAACATCTTTTGCTTCGAGTTGTACAGTGCAGTCTTCAAGCTTAGCCTTAAGTTCAGATTCCCGTTGAGCTGACCCATTCAGACTAAACTGGAGAACTTGTAAACGTCCAACAAGTTCCTTTGAAATACCTGTAAGCACCTCTGAAGAATTATCTGCCTCTAGAAACCGTCCCCATATAAACTCTGATGCTTCTTCCATCCGAGAAGATACCTCCTCCGTGTAATGTAGCTTGAGTTTCAGTTGTTCTTCATTTTGCTGGAACTCAATTAACTTCTTCTCAAGCTCTAGCTCTCTTGACAGTGACTTCTCAAGCATCCTCAAAGCATTTTTATGCCTTAAGTCCGATGGTCTCAGCGCATATTTCTGCCTTAAATCTTGACCGTTTCCTGAAAACTCCACTGTCTCCTCGTTTTCACCTGCCAGCATGTTTGTCAAATAACAATCAGAAGCTAAGTAATCCAAAGCACCAATAACTTTAAAATAAACATATGTCAATAAGTGATCTCTTACTTGTTCCATTTCTTATGTAATGAAGTGTTCTTCGAAGCTGAGCTAATTGCAAAGTGATCTCTGAAACTTGTCCCCTAGACTGCTTCAAAGATTCTGCAGATTCAGCCAACTTGCCTTCAACAACAATAGAATTTGCATGTTTGCAACTAGATATCTTATAAGAAGTGTCAACGATTTGAGCTTCCAACACATCCAAAACCTCGTCCACTTCCTTTAACTCAGACTCCAATATACCACATAAAAGATCAAATGTCAAAGCCTTTTCAAAAGATGCAGCAGAAGAATCAGGTGTCCCCATCCCTTCAAGATCATTATCCCATGCCAAAAGATGCATAAGAAGAACATGCAGGTTCAGAAGCTTTTCACAAGTATAAGCAGAGTCTATCTCTAGTTTTGTCAACATCCTTAACATCTCTTGCTCCTCCTCACTCCTAGTAGAAAAATGCTCCTCCCGANGCAGAAGAAGAATCAGGTGTCCCCATCCCTTCAAGATCATTATCCCATGCCAAAAGATGCATAAGAAGAACATGCAGGTTCAGAAGCTTTTCACAAGTATAAGCAGAGTCTATCTCTAGTTTTGTCAACATCCTTAACATCTCTTGCTCCTCCTCACTCCTATTAGAAAAATGCTCCTCCCGAATGACTTCTTCCATTCTAGGCTTAAAAATTCAAAATTCCAAAGCTTAGCTAGGAACAAGGAAAATATCTAATCCAAAGAAAATTGAAATCAAAACAATAACATTGTAAGTTTGTGATTATGAGTGAGTAGGCACACTATCTTTCAAATGGAGTTATCGCCTACTTAAATGACAAAAAAGGAGACCATGCTCATCTCCTAGTTCTCAGTTAAGACATCTCTCTCTCATACACACACATACAACTACAATTGCCTCGAGTTCCAATCCTAGCACTAGTCATAGCTCCAATCTTCTATATGAAACCAATGATTCATCAACTAAAACAAGAACATCCACGCAAATAAATGAAAATGTTATCCCAGTACTCCTTCCCAGAAACACATTATAGAATGTGGTACCAAATCAAATTGCTGAGTTTTTCATAAAACTTTAAAACAAAGAGAACTCAACTTGAGAAGTAAAGTATTCTTGATTACATCCACTTGTCAAGAAAAGACCAAATAAGCCAAGTCAGTTGTGAAAAGACCTCCACCCAAAAAATATTACTAATTTTAGCAGTTTTAGTACAGCAAGATTCAAACTTTACAATGAAAGCAGAAACAAAAGATCAAAATTCAACAAGCCAGACAAAAATGGTAACAGACAAAACAGAGAGTTTCAAGATCGAACAGGATCTGGAAATATTAAAAACCTTACCGATCAAAATCTGTAATACGAGCCCAGACAGAACAAACAGAGAGAGAGGGAGAGAGCCTTTACTCCGTCAACGAACTTCAATTTTTGTTTTTTCAACTGTGGTACCGGTCACGGTGTTTCCTTCCTGGCGTCAGGAAAATGTAGCTAAAATGCGCAGATGCTGTTTTACAAGTCAGCCAACGATAAAAGAAAGAACGCGCATGTTAGTGTTATTTGCGTAGGTTAGCGGGAGTGCTATGTTGTGGTGGACGTTGAATTATTGGTAATGGTACTATAAAGGAGAAGGAGAAGAAGAAACGACTCTCTCTTATTGGTTACAACTTACAGCTATAAAAGGCCTTACAAAAATCTGTTTCCTCTACTCTCGTGATAACTATAACACACTTTGAGATGTAATATAGTTAGACAATTAATGTAATAATAATGTTTCAAAATTCTAAAAACAAAATTTGATTTTGCATATTTTTGTGTTTAACGTGTAGATAATATTATGATACACTTTTTCACCAAAAAAAATATTATGATACACTCACATTAAAGATTATGATATTTTGTATATAATTACAAATTCAAATTATTATTTTTTGTTAGTATACAATTGTATTCTCAAAGTTAGTAGTACAATTTATTATTGAATGGCATGTGTCTAACGGCGATGATTTATTTTTTAAAAATTGATGACATGTATCTACTACTCTAATTCAATTTTGTGACAGGGTGACGGATTAGATATGCGGAATTAATGTATGTGATTGAGATTAAATATTTGTGGTCAGGTCAACATATGGTTGAGACTTAAACTAATTGTGAATGTGTAGAGTAGAGTAGAGGACATGATGTGGTTGCTTTGTTTATGATGATGGTTCGATTGTGTATGTTAATATATATGGTGAATATTACGAGGGTAATTGTGACTGGCTCGTGACTGGCCGTGACTATGTACGGGAATCGCGAACGTATGTATAGAAAGCGTTCTATTGTTTACAAGATGTGATTATCATGTGTTGAAAACTTGAAGTAGAACGTAAGATACATAGTTTGTAATATATATTGACAAGAACGATCGTCTCACTCACACAGTCACACTAACCATTAGTAGTTGTTCAAGCTTATAGTGCAGGTTAAGACACTCGAGGTAAAGAATCTATGCATGCGAGACTACATGATTATCAAGACGTGTCAAAGGTTTGTCTTCAGAAATCTGTGTTTTGAATTGTGTTACCATTTTTTAAGAAAAGGTAATCTTACTAGATTAAATTTTATATATCTCCAAGTTGATTACGTGATCCTAATACCATTTCAAAGCATGTTAAAATAAACTTGGGTTTTATTTTGTAAGATATTTTTAATTATTTGGGCAAAAAAACTTGGTTGTATACCTAACAAAAATTGTTCTACGTACAGCATTTTATGTTCCAAGTGCTCTACAATTTTTATAAACTTACTGATAATATATTTGATGTAAAGTTTGTAATCGTGTTTGTAATAACTGATCTTCGCCATATGTAAACAATATTACAAGTGTTACTACTTACTTTTTTTTTTTTTTTTGGTTCTTTGTCATCTGGTATAAATTAAAATATAAAACGAGTGTTGCTTAAAAACTGATAAAAACTACCATTTTCTTGTCGTCAAACAAAATTTTGTAATGTTAATATATTTTTCATATGCTAAGACGTCCAAAATAATTTTTTAACTAAAATGGGAAGAGTATTACACATGTGGTGATGATGGGTGATTTAGTTAGTAAAATCAACTAAGCTCAAATAATTTTCGAGCTCTTATGTTATGTGTAATTAAAAAAGAAAAAAAAAAAGTGACTAGGTACATAGTGGCAATAATTTATCGAGTAATATTAAGAAGTTAATAATGCAGCATATGCTTAAACTATGGCTTCAAAAAGTAAAACAAAAAACATAAAATTAAACTATGGTTAAATAATATAAGGAATAAAAAAATAGAAAAAGAGAAGATAAAGTGAAGGTGTGGGCTGGAGAGTTCAATTATTATAAGGTTTAATTTCTTATAGGTCTTTGGAAATTGCAAGTCCTAAGGCCAACTAATAATGACCTCGACCTTTGCGCTAACCGGACCGTCCATCTACTACTCTTCCTTTATTTTATTTTAAATCATTTCTTTCTTAATACTAGTTGTTAATACGTTTACACTTGTCCATGACCACATTTAACAAATGCTTTGTGTTAGGCGAAAAAAAAAAAGTAATTTGCGTCAATAATCGTTTACCTAGTTAATAAAGTATACCAAGTTGTTATAGTTAAAAAACTAAATTTACGTAATTTTGGAAAAAGTTATACCAAGAATTTTTATTTGGGACAGATCTTGCGTTGCGTGTGCTTTGATCTTTGACCTCATCGCAAGTTAAATAAGAGAATAGCTCACTACTATATATAATGCAGTGAATGAAATTGTCATCACTTCATTGGTATCATACAAAGGAGCGTTATAGAATATGCAAAAATAGGATTCGTAGGCTCAAAGTAATTACTAGGTCTTTTATTGTATTCGTATGACGGTCGATTTTTGTTTTTTTTAACAATGTAAAACGTAGTGGTTGTCAACAAAACAAAAAGAAAGTATAAAAACAGCTAACTTATTTATTAACGTTTGCTTAAGTAGTGCTTGCAAATTCTTTAAACACTACACTAATGATACATTTACATAGATCCAGTGACATTTTTTGACTAAAGTGATTTAGGGCATCTCCAACTCCACTCTAATTTAGAGTCAAATCTCTATTATAAATCAACATTTACTTCAACCCTATTCTATAATTTATTCTAAAATAGAGAAAATGATAGGATTATTCTATATATAGAGCAACTCTATTTCCACCTCTATTTTTTTACACTAACTCTATTTTAGAGTTGAAAATAGAGTAATACATTGGAGGAAAACAATACTCTATTTTTGAGTTACTCTATTTTAGAGGAAAAAATAGAGATATACATTAGAGATGGTCTTATGTAAGCAAGTTCGAACATACTCTAAATCTTGCTTAAGATGACTGATCTATATATGATTTGATTGGTCAAGCCATGCATTTTAGTACTGACCGAGTTAAACCAGAATCGAGACTGGTTAATCAATGAGTAACAAACTAACAATTATTTGTAATCTCGGCTTAATGTTTGTTAAGCTCAATCAAGTGTTAACCGGAAGTTTTGTCTTTTGTTTTGTTATGAATTTACATATAATGATATAAATAATTTTTATGACATTAATAGAAGGTTTTTTTATTTCTTTTGTGAAAATGCCTAAAAATAAGAAACGATTGTAATATATTTCTAGCTAACAAAATCGTAATATAAGACCTCTATCGACCACGAAGAAGATCTCGTAGATTATTTGACTAACCAAGACGTACGAATAAATTTATAATGAATAAAGAGGTTCTCATCAACTCACAAGTTGTCTATAAGCTGACAGAATGTATAACACAGCTTGAATATCTAATTAAACTATTCCAAGAGACAGTAAAAGATCTAACTATTGTCCAATATTGAAATATTCTTTTTCTTATCATCATAGTAGTAATATTATTATAAGTTTGCTATGAATCTTTTAGTAAGTCGTAGCAGTACGGTTTTACAACTAGACTTGAGCTGCAAAAAAAATATTCTTGAGCGAAAGCAAGCGGTCAAAAGACACAAAAATAACTTTAAGAAAAATATATAATAAAATCTCCAACAAACCGTGCATGAAAAATAAAATTAATATTTTAAGAATTACATATGATTCGGTACAAAATCCAAAACATTGAACATGAAACCAATAATTGCTATGATTATTCGCAAGCATATATTTATTTATTGTTTTTTTCACTATTCAACATTTTTGGCTCACTTATGAATACAATTTTATTGTTACTACTTACTACTAGTACTTTTATATAAAAAAAACATTTGAATATGGAAACTTGAACTTATTCAACATTGAAACTAGCTAATAAAATCATAAAAGTATGCACATGACTGACTAAAAAAGTTAAAAACAAAAGTGTTGACCCAAAAAAAAAGAGTTAAAAAGACAGACTAAAAACAAGTAATAATGAACATGTTAGCAAGCATTAAGCTCACAAAAATGATCTTTACTTATATTTTCCAATGTGTGATATAGAAATAGAATTGAATGAATGATTACTAATGTCGGTAATATTACTTCAATAAATAAATAAATTCGGAATAATTTAAAAATATATTTTTTAATAATGTTATATGAAGTAGGCTTAAGCTAGATGTATTTTTAGGAATTATTTTACAAGACAAAACCTAATTCATTAATTATAGAAACAAGAAAATAAATTAAAAACATAAATAAATATAGAGATAACCCCAAAATGAAAGTTGTCACTGTCAGCAGATTTGTTAGAACTAGAATAATTACGTGTTACAGATTTAACTAATTTAATCACTCAATTTTTAAACTAAACCCTCTCTTACACACACCGAAAAAAAAAAAAAAAAGAGGTCTCTGCAAATTATAATGCTTGGATACTTTGGCTATGGCGGTGTTTATGTTTAATGATCAAAAAGCTCTGTTTTTTATGCAAGCGTGGGTATAAATCCATTACCTTTCCCTAAATTTTTTTCTCTTCTTCTTCTTCTTCTTCTTCGATTCACTTCCTTTTTCTTTTTTTTTGTTTACTCCGTTTCTAAAAAAAAAGGTCACTCCTTTGCTTATCTTTCTCTCTCTCTCTCTCTGCAGCTGAAGAACAGAGAAAAAAAAGGTTTTTTAGTATCTGACCCAAAGGACCCATAAAGCTTTTTCCTTTGTGTTAGAAATTGAGGGATAAAGATTCAAACTTTGTTCAGAAAAAAAGTGGCACAGATTCTGAAAACTATGGGTATCTTTTTCTCCCTGACTCTTTTTTACTTCTAATTATATATATAAGCTTCAATCCAGTTTAGGGTTTTTTGGAGTTTCGTACGGATTTGGGTTTCTCTGATTCTTTAATTTGAAAATCAATTGTATGTACTTGAAGGTGGTGGAGGATTGTGTCTTTGTTCACTGTATCTTCAAAGACGAAGTTGAATGGTTTGGTTTGTAGTGGTTTTGATCTTGGGGGAGGTTCTCTTTTGATTGATTAAGTGGTGTTGTTGTTGTTCATCAAGTTTAGAAGAAGATGGATGTGAGTGAAGAGAAGAGGAATCGTAATAGTAGTAACTATGATGATACGGTTGATAATCCAACTGTAGATTGGCAAGTTTCGGGTTCTAATCCGGTCTCTGCTTCGATTGGTTCATATACTCAAGAGAATCTGATTTCAGCTTGTCCTTCGTCTTGTTCACCATCTCAGATGATGGATTCATTTGGTCAAACTCTTTGGTATGATCCCACTAGTGTTCAGCAGGCTGTGGGTTATGGTGGTGGTTTTAGTGTCCAGAACAGTGGTGGTAATGCTTCGTCTTCTTCTTCTTTTAGGGGTAATATTGATAGATCTCTTGAAATGGGTTGGAACCTGCCTAATTTGTTGCCTCCTAAAGGCAATAATGGTCTTTTCTTGCCGAATGTGAGTAGCTTCCTTCCTCCGAGTATGGCTCAGTTCCCGGCTGATTCAGGTTTTATAGAGCGTGCTGCGAGGTTTTCGCTCTTTAGTGGTGGGAATTTTAGTGATATGGTGAATCAACCACTTGGGAATCCTGAGTCTATTGGTTTGTTTCTTCAAGGTGGTGGAACTATGCAAGGGCACTGCCAAAGTAATGAACTTGGTGAACCTCACAATGATGCGTCTATAGTAGTGAAAGAACCAAATGTTAGATCAAGTGAACAATCTAAACTGAATGTTCCTGGTTCCGGGAATGTATCTGAGGATACTCAGTCTAGTGGTGGTAACGGTCAGAAAGGTGGGGAAACCTCTTCTAAAGGCTTTGACACAAGGAAGAGGAAAAGAAATGGGCAGGTGAAGATTTGAAGTTGCTCTTTTAGTTTTTTGTTCTCTCTCTGCCTTTATAAAAGTTAACACTCGTAACGTTTCTGTTTGTAGAATTCTGAAGCAGCTCAATCGCATAGATCGCAGCAGTCTGAGGAAGAACCAGACAACAAGAGGAATAAAGAGCAAAGTCCAAATTCACCTGGAAATAAGACAAACAGTGGGAAACAACAGGGAAAACAAAGTTCTGATCCTCCAAAAGATGGATATATTCATGTGCGGGCACGAAGAGGCCAGGCCACAAATAGCCATAGTCTTGCAGAAAGGGTACAATCTCTACAACTATCTTGGAAGTTGAAGTTGAATAGAAAGCTATCTCTTCTTGTATTTTCATCTTAATTACTTTTGTGATTATAGGTTAGGAGAGAAAAAATTAGTGAAAGGATGAAGTTTCTTCAAGATCTTGTTCCGGGTTGCAACAAGGTAAGTTCTTTTTAAGCGTTTATAACGATGGATCTTAATATGTAAGAACAGAGACTAATGCAGAAAAATGAATGTGTGTGCAGGTGACTGGGAAGGCAGTTATGCTTGACGAAATCATAAACTATGTACAATCACTACAACGCCAAGTTGAGGTATGACAGTTTCCTAATTCTCGATGAAGTATTCTTTGTGTTTGCTTTTTATGTTCAATTCTTTTTCTCATTCTCTTTTGCTTAAAACAGTTTTTATCGATGAAACTTGCAACTGTGAATCCACAAATGGACTTTAACCTTGAAGGTCTTCTTGCAAAAGATGTAAGATATTTTTGCAAGTCTTTCAACTAATTCTCCTTATCATTTGAATCATCCTACTAAGGTTCTTATAACCTGAATTCTATGCGCAGGCACTTCAGCTACGAGCTGGTTCTTCATCTACAACACCATTCCCCCAAAATATGTCAATGGCTTATCCTCCTCTACCACATGGATTCATGCAACAGACCCTTTCCAGCATCGGACGGACCATAAGTTCACCATTGTCTCCTATAAATGGTGGATTCAAGCGACAGGTATGTATGTATTAGCGGTCTGGAAACTGAACAAATCCGAACTCGTAATCTGATATTGTTGGTGATTGTTTATGCAAAATAGGAAACAACTGGATGGGAGGGTGATTTGCAAAACGTGATCCACATTAACTATGGAGCTGGTGATGTCACACCCGACCCTCAAGCAGCAGCTACAGGTGAAAACTGAAACCTGTTTTAACTCTTTTTCACCAAGTAATAGTAATAGTTTGTTTTGGTAAACCTTCTCTGTAATTTTTTTCTTGTTACAGCATCTCTTCCAGCTGCAAATATGAAGGTTGAGCCATGATATTTCTTCTTGTTAGATAGAATATGAAATTATTGTAATCTTTCTATTTATTTTTATTTAAAGTTACTATGTACTATATTATAATGATGCTATTAACGAATATGATACTACGACTACTAGTACTACTACTAAGCGTTTGAGATTAGTGGAAGAAGAGTATAAATTGTGAACACTAACAATGCAAAATAATAGTTTTGTATAAGTCATAATAACATTTTAGTTTGCCGTCTATCTATTTGTACTTGTACAGTATTGTGTATTCGTTGTGACGCCTGATATATGAAAATATAACTCGTTTTTAAAGTTTGCAAAATAAATGTTATATTGTATAATATAATATATAATAGACAAGATTATGGCTTGTGCTACAATATGGGTTAGATGTTTTTCTCTGCGATCGAAAATTTGGATCATCATATTTAATAGATATTTATCCCTACTTCATGTTAAATTTCTATTTTGGTTAGATTAATTTAGGCTGAATAGTATTTGATTTTATTAAATCCGTGCGTTACCGCACGGGAAAGTGAAAATTTAAAATGACTAATATTATTAATTTTATATTTTGAGTAAAACTTTATAGTAATTCGTTAATATAAAAATTGTAAATAGTGACTAAGATGAATAAACAAATTAGTTAAATAAAATATTTGTTATATATATTAAAATAAAAAATTGATTCAGTGACAATAATAATGTTAAAGATATATACAGAGGATGAGAAGCCAAAATTCTCTGCAAATTTCCTGTTTTATGTTGTAATAAAACATCACGTTCACCAACATCTGAGAAACCACCCACAACTAAACCTGTTATTTCATTAGCTGATGGTAATTCATATTGACGTTTCCTCTTATCATCTCCTACCATATGGATTTTCAGTTCCTCATCATTCCTGCTTTCATAACGATCTCTAGCTTTTCTAAATGTTTTGGCTAGAATATTATTTTCATCAAGCATGTTTATTAGAGCTAACAAAATTTGCTCATCTACTATTTCTTTGCCATTTGGAAATATAGATAACCTATTTTTCTACTCATTAGCGGTATCAAATATATACATCTGTAAAAATTTAGGTTGTTGCCCATCCAATGGTACAAGTGACCCAATACTATGATAATTTTCACCATGCACTTACAAAAAGGACCTGCTGAATTTAAAATTGAATAATCAATGTCAGCACCCATAGAGCACATAGAGAGCATAGAATTATATACTCTAATGTGTCTTCGGAAAGATGGATCGGAGAGAAGCTTTTTTAACAGAAGCGGAGGTTCTTGAATGTTAGGCAATTTGACACGCCCTTGTTTACAACATATTGTAAATAAAGGTCTTTTTGTTTGCCGATCCTTTGCAGTACTTTCCTTAGGCCATACTAGCGCATCACAATCCCCACACGGCCAAACCTTATTAATTGATTCCGTTTCATTTTTTTCGATGATGCAGGTTTTTTACCTACATTAAAATAACCAATTTGTTTATTAATTACCGCGAGAAACCGTAATAATGAAAACGCAAAAAACAAACCAGTCAGATTTGCTAAATCTACAGAAAGAAAATTGAGAGAGAGAGAGAGAGACGAAGCGTAGAGCTCTAATAGAAAACTTTAGTTCAGTAGTGGTGAGCTCTAATGACATTATTCGTTTTGCGTAATTACGTACAGAACCACCATATATTAGGAATTGATTTCCCACTTATGTCTATGAATCAGTACCATCATGTTCTTCAATCAACGACATTGAAAACGAAGTCGATGTGGTGAAACAGATGATAATAATATCTCACCTTTTGACTGATATACATTATGTTTTAAAGGCATTGTATATACATATTAGAAAGTCATCAAAAACAAAATAAGTTACTTTTAGAAGATTTTTTTTTCCTAACTTGATTTGTCATTTGGTCGTGCTTACGCTTTCTAGAATTTGATTTTGTGTTGTCACAAGTATGTCTGGCTTTTTCTTCGATACTCTCTATTTCTATGCTCATTTGGAATACTTCTATATATTATCAAAATGTTTGATACCCAGAAAGTATAAAAAATAAAAATTCAACTAAAATTTTAAAAAACTTTATTTACAAAAAATGGAAACTAACCTGGATCATTTATATCTAATGGACATCCTACATAACAAAAAAAAATAAAAATTTTTTTTACATTTATACCATGTTTGTTAAAAAAATTAAACAAGTTAAATAAGTCAATAAAAATTATACCATGTTTGTTAAAAAATTTTGGCTTATCCGTAGCACTGGCATCATTGCATATCATCATGCTTCTCGTATCTTGGTTTTGATTTTTCCAGTTACTGTCGCTGAGTGACCACGACTCGGATCGTACTCTGGACGAAGAAGACTTTACTGATATTTTTGACTTTATGGGAGTACTGTCATGCAATAAACTTTATATGCTTGAATACTATACTCTTTCCCAACTTAACAAATTAAAAGGCCACATACACTCATATATTTGTTCACCGTAACTATATATACTAATAATCTAACCGAAGAAACACTTATAATCGAACATAACATAAGCAATGCCAAAAAAACAACATCATCCGTTTCGTTTGATGATTTAATCGAGCATTCAGAAGAAAAGTCAAAAAATAAAATATGCACACTGAGAATTAAAAACATTAAGCCATGCAAAAAATATGGCACGCTTAATAGGAAAACCGGAAAAGGTTAAAATTTTATAAGAGACTACAAGTTTACAAAACTAAGATTAATGTATGAACTTAGTAGTGTCGACTAACAATAATAATAATCTAACCGAAGAAACACTAACAGCTCGGCAGCGAAAATATTAAAAAGCCAGGTACACTCATATATAAGAAACATTAATAGGTCATTTGCAGTGAAAATATATAAAATTACCTTGAATTAGATATTAATGTTTGTTAGTTAAAAAACACTTCAACATAACAATTATTTAGTTTTATTTAGTACCCAGAAAACAATTTTTCAAAACTTGTTTATGTAGTCAAGAAAAGTTTATATATAATAAATAAAGAGGTGTGAGACATAGAGGTGTGAAATGTAAAGGTGTAAAAATTAATAGATGTGAAACATGGAGGTACAACAAAGAGGTGTTAAATAAAATGGTGTAAAAATTAATGGATGTGATTTTTGAAACCAAAATGTACAACAAAGAGATTCAAAAATTAAGAGGTGTGATTATTGAAAGATGGGGGTGCGACGAAAAGACACGATTAATAATTTTAAACCGTTGGATTAAAAGTGGAACTAATCTCATCCGTTAGATTAAAAGTATATAATAAATAAAGAGGTGTAAGACATAGAGGTGTGAATTGTAAAGGTGTAAAATTAATAGATGTGAAACATGGAGGTACAACAAAGAGATGTAATACATAGAGGTGTTAAATAAAAAGGTGTAAAAATTAATGGATAGGATTTTTGAAACCAGAAGGTACAACAAAGAGATGCAAAAATTAAGAGGTGTGATTTTTGAAAGATGGGGGTGCGACGGAAGGATACGATTAATAATTTTAAACCGTTGGATTAAAAGTGGAACTAATCTCATCTGTTGGATTAAAAGTTGACACAAAAAGTGGGTTTGCTATTATATATAGTCAAGAAAAGTTTATATATAATAAATAAAGAGGTGTAAGACATATAGAGGTGTGAAATGTAAAGGTGTAAAAATTAATAGATGTGAAACATGGAGGTACAACAAAGAGGTGTAATACATAGAGGTGTTAAATAAAAGGTGTAAAAATTAATGGATGTGATTTTTGAAACAAAAAGATACAACAAAGAGATGCAAAAATTAAGAGGTGTGATTTTTGAAAGATGGGAGTGCGACGGAAAGACATGATTAATAATTTTAAACCGTTGGATTAAAAGTAGAACTAATCTCATCCGTTAGATTAAAAGTATATAATAAATAAAGAGGTGTAAGACATAGAGGTGTGAATTGTAAAGGTGTAGAAAATAAATAGATGTGAAACATGGAGGTACAACAAAGAGGTGTAATACATAGAGGTGTTAAATAAAAAGGTTTAAAAATTAATGAATGTTATTTTTGAAACCAGGAGGTACAACAAAGAGATGCAAAAATTAAGATGTGTGATTTTTGAAAGATGGGGGTGCGACGGAAAGACACGATTAATAGTGGAACTAATCTCATCCGTTTGATTAAAAGTTGATACAAAAAAGTGGGTTTGCTATTATATATAGTCAAGAAAAATTTATATATAATAAATAAAGAGGTGTAAGACATATAGAGGTGTGAAATGTAAAGGTGTAAAAATTAATAGATGTGAAACATGGAGGTACAACAAAGAGGTGTAATACATAGAGGTGTTAAATAAAAGGTGTAAAAATTAATGGATGTGATTTTTGAAACAAAAAGATACAACAAAGAGATGCAAAAATTAAGAGGTGTGATTTTTGAAAGATGGGAGTGCGACGGAAAGACACGATTAATAGTGGAACTAATCTCATCCGTTAGATTAAAAGTATATAATAAATAAAGAGGTGTAAGACATAGAGGTGTGAATTGTAAAGGTGTAGAAAATAAATAGATGTGAAACATGGAGGTACAACAAAGAGGTGTAATACATAGAGGTGTTAAATAAAAAGGTTTAAAAATTAATGAATGTTATTTTTGAAACCAGGAGGTACAACAAAGAGATGCAAAAATTAAGATGTGTGATTTTTGAAAGATGGGGGTGCGACGGAAAGACACGATTAATAGTGGAACTAATCTCATCCGTTTGATTAAAAGTTGATACAAAAAAGTGGGTTTGCTATTATATATAGTCAAGAAAAATTTATATATAATAAATAAAGAGGTGTAAGACATATAGAGGTGTGAAATGTAAAGGTGTAAAAATTAATAGATGTGAAACATGGAGATACAACAAAGAGGTGTAATACATAGAGGTGTTAAATAAAAATGTGTAAAATTAATGGATGTGATTTTTGAAACCAAAAGGTACAAAAAAGAGATGCAAAAATTAAGAGGTGTGATTTTTGAAAGATGGGGGTGCAACGGAAAGACACGATTAATAATTTTAAACCGTTGGATTAAAAGTGGAACTAATCTCATCCGTTAGATTAAAAGTATATAATAAATAAAGAAGTGTAAGACATAGAGGAGTGAATTGTAAAGGTGTAAAAATTAATAGATGTGAAACATGAAGGTACAACAAAGAGGTGTAATACATAGAGGTGTTAAATAAAAAGGTGTAAAAATTAATGGATGTGATTTTTGAAACCAGAAGGTGCAACAAAGAGATGCAAAAATTAAGAGGTGTGAGTTTTGAAAGATGGGGGTGCGACGGAAAGACAAGATTAATAATTTTAAACCGTTGGATTAAAAGTAGAACTAGTCTCATCCGTTAGATTAAAAGTATATAATAAATAAAGAGGTGTAAGACATAGAGGAATAAATTGTAAATGTTTAAAAATTAATAGATTTGAAACATGAAGGTACAACAAAGAGGTGCAATACATAGAGGTGTTAAATAAAAAGGTGTAAAAATTAATGGATGTGATTTTTGAAACCAGAAGGTGCAACAAAGAGATAAAAAATTAAGAGGTGTGATTTTTGAAAGATGGGGGTGCGATGGAAAGACACAATTAATAATTTTAAACCGTTGGATTAAAAGTGGAACTAAATTCATCCGTTAGATTAAAAGTTGACACAAAAAAGTGGATTTGCTATTATATATAGATTCGTAATGCAGTGATTAGTAATATTTTGCTTTGTTTTTGTTAGTTACTTTTTTAATAAAATAGTTATAATTATGTGTGGAACAATATACTTATGAAAATATACTATAATGATAATTGTTTAATAAGTTTTAAAAGACAAAATTGTACCATAAAGACCAAATCTGTATATTATATTATTTTCTATAAAAGACAAGAAAATTTGCGAATTAAGTTGATCATACAATTGTAAATCTATCAATTAAGTTGATAATACCATTGTAAATAACTATTATGTCATGTAATCGCAAATATCTGAAAAAATGATAAAGTCAGTGTAAGTTTAACAACCAATTTTTCAGTATAATCTTTGACAATTTTTATTTAATTTGCCGTATATCCTAATTCATTCCATCTCATCACTTGAGTTTTCTTTCTTTCTTTAATACATAACTAGGGATTGGACCCGCACATACGTGCGGGGATAATTTTAAAAGAACTAAGTTTGTAATTAAGTTTGGATTATGCGGAGTTACATTTGTAATTATGAATGTTAAAAATATTATTAACATTCATAATCTAACTTTGTACCAATTTATTTTCAGTTTGGCTTGGAAAGAAGATGATTAGATTTAAGTACATTAAAAAATAGTAAGAGAAAGATAGTATACAGATCTGTTTATGTGTTTCTGAACCCGTCTCATCCCATACACGGTATGTCCCTTTTTTATCTTATAACCGTAGTTTTAATAATATTTTATCAATTTGAGATTGTATATTCTAGTCCAACAAATAAGAAAGTAGGTAAAAGATTCACATCCACATAACATTTTATTTGTAAATATAATTATTTGGTATAATATTTATAACATAAACTTATATTGGTTTACCTTCATCAAATTTCTAAACGTTTGAAATAATAACCACTTCACCATAAATGTTGGATTCACATAAAGTATAAATTAACTATCGTAATTTTATAATCTCATCTTGATATATTTCTTTTTGTTTTTCTTTCTATGAAAAATAGTTTATATAATGTTTTTTTTTAGATTACCCGTTCCCGTCTCGTATCTTATCTTTTTTTTTTTGTTTTTTTTACAATTATGTATTAGTAAAACTAAAATTATTTGGGGTTAATTTATGTGAAGTAAACCTATGGACCAACCCGCACTTTTGTGCAGGGGTTTTTTTTTTTTTAAATTTGTTTAAATTGTTTATATTAGACAATTTATTAAAAATAGTGAGAAGACCTATAATATATAAATTTTGACAGAAAACATAAATTTGTCTAATTTAATTCAACCCAAAGTCTTTAGGAGCCATAATTATAGAAGTTCATTATAATAAGTATTGTTAAAATAAAAAATGAAGTTAAATATATATAAAAACTAATATTATTATTAGTTTGGTAAAAATAAAAGAAAAATAAAAAAAATGAGTCAAAACAGTATATGCAATTCAATTTGATCATGTAGAAGTAATAAAAAATAATCAAAGTTGTAAAGGTTACATTCATAAAAATTACAGATTCAAAATATAACTTTGTAATTAATTATTTTAAATGAAACTTTCTGATTGTTTGTTTAACTGGTGGATATATGTCATGCTTTTTTGTTTTTTTTGTATCCTAAGTGTGCTCCCTAATTAATATTATAGATATATGATTATTTGTTTCTATTTAATTGTATTAAATTGATTTGTTATTTCTGTAAATATCTCACAATTTAAAATCAAATCAAATATGTTTACATATATATATATATAATTTTCGATTTAAATTCTTTGATTTTTATGGAAGCAAACTTTAAACTTTAAACCATTTCCAAAGTATACGGTAATTTTTATTTTATAATTAATTTCGTAATTATTATTTCCATAAATATTAGATTTTTGACTAACAGTTGTTGTTTACCATATATTGTTTATTCTTTTATTTTTATTTATATAAGTAATTGAACCTGTTTGGCAACATGAATATATGTCATGTTTTTTTATTTTTTTTGTATCCCTAAATGTGCTCCCAATTAATATATATATATATATATATAATTTCGATTTAAATTTTTTTGATTATTATGGAAGCAAACATTAAACTTTAAACCATTTCCAAAAATATAGGGTAATTTTGATTTTATAATTAATTTCATAATTATTGTTTCCATAAATATTAGATTTTTGACTAATAGTTTTTGTTTACCATATATTGTTTATTTTTTATTTTTAATTATATAAGTAACTGAACCTGTTTGGCAACATGAATATATGTTATGTTTTTTTATTTTTTATATTCCTAAGTGTGCTCTCCAATTAATAGTATAGATATAGCTTCCTAAAAAACTGAAATAATTTGAATCGAATTTAACACACGACTAACTTGTTTTAGAAAACTATAAATGTTTAATACTTAATTTAGAAAACTAATTGGAAAACTTAATATTTTCGAAATTATTTTTTTATGGGTTATTTATTACCATATCCAAAATTAGATTTGAAATCTAAGTATCCATTGTTTAACCAATTATGAAAAGTATTAAACTTAATTTTTTCGAAATTAATTTTTTATGGGTTATTACCGTATCCAAAATTAGATTTAAAATCTAAGTATCCATCGTTTAACCAATTATGAAAAGTATTAATCATTTATTTCTTTAAAACTGTTACCATTAGTTTAGGAATTTTTTTTTTAATTATGTAATTAAATGGATCTGTTTAGCAATATGGTTATATGTTATATTTTTGTCTTTTTTTTTATACCTAAGTGTACTCCCCAATTAATAGTATAGATTTTCTTGATAGCTTGATTGATAATAAAGTAAATGGGTTAAATTCATAATTCTAATAAATTCATATATACTAGATTTTAAGCCGCAGTACACCGCGGGACAATATTTTTATAACAAAATACTAAATTTTTAAAAATTGGATTTCTTTGTTAATTTTTTTTCTTTTGTTTAGTGTTTAAGATTGTATAATTGTTTTTTGATTGTTAATTCTAAAATTTTACCAGATGTATACCGCAGAAACGACGGGAAAAGTTTTTAGTTTTATTTATAATAATGTAACATTTTTTTTGTATCAAATTTCTTATGATTATAAAAGTTTAAAATTTTAATGCTTTTTAGATTTAACCCGTGAAAGAATAATTCTTACATTATAATATTTTGAATTTTCTATTTTTTAAAGTTTAACTTGTAAGTTAAATATTTTTTAGATTTTACCATTGAAATAGTAAATTATGGTAATATGGTAAAATTATGGAGATTTCGGAGGATTAGAGATAGACTACTGTTAATATGATAAAATTATGGTAATAAATGACTGGAGAATTGAATGGATAATTGAATTCGATTGTTTGGATTGTACGTACAGCAAATAATTGTGTTTACAATATGATAAAATTATGTGTTTTAAATATTAATTTTTTAAAAAAAATTAATGATAATGGCATGGGATGTAAATAGTTCCCAACTTCAAGCCTTCTTCTAAAAAATGCTGTGAAAATAATATATATATATATATATATATATATATATTTGGTCCACCATTATTTGTATATGAACTAAGATCCACAACTCTAATTCAGATTTTGTCCAAATTTTGACTATTCAGATTCTATCTATATCAGGAGAAGAGATATCAAATTATCAAGAGAGTAATAGACAAGCTCGATTAATTGTGATTATTCTTTGTTTTTTTCTATTTTTTATAAAGTTTTGATGATCAGTAGAATATATCATTTATCAACAATAAATTAAAGGGGATTTTCAAAAATATATTTTTTCCTATGTCACTTTTTGAAACTACCTTTTCATGTTGTCCATTTTCAAGAATACTCATTTTCTAGTGTATAAAACAATTAAATTCTAAGTCCTAAACTCCAAATACTAAACCCTAAACCCTCATAACTATATCATAAATGTAAAATGGATAACTCAAACCTAAAAGCAAAATTCTGACAATTATTTAAACATATTGTAATTGTGTAAAATAGGGTAAATATGAAAATGTTTTTTAAAAAGGGGTATCGCAAAAGGGGTATTTCTAATAAATTCTCTAAATTAAAAATATACAAAAAAAATATTAAAAAATGATAAATTTTGTTGAATAGTAGAAAAAACCTTTAATAAAATTTAGGGCAATTGACAAAAATAGCACCATTTTAAGTTTTTCTTCCACAATTAGCACATGTTTTCAAATGTTCCAAAACTAGCACAAAATTTATATTTATTAAAAATTATTAATAAAAGTAAAATAATGTCGAAATCGTAACATTGCAGCAACCACCTTGTGTTCTCTCTCACTCATCCTTCTCTCTGATTCCAAACCTAATTACCGACAAACCCAATCGGATCTGAATCAAAGGTGATTCATGAAGTCGAAGTCAATGAAATCAGTAATTGTGACACTGCAGAGGAGCCCAGGCATCGATAATATTCAACTCCGGTGAATTTAATTCCGGTAAAAGTTGCATAATCGACGGGAGAGAAGAAGAGGAAGTTGGGTTTTCCTGTGCTAGATCTTTTCTCTCCTCTTGTCTGTTTCATTCTTCTAATTATCATCCTCAATTGCCACACTCTTCTACACTTTTGTTTGATGTGAGTCTTGGTTTTAGAGATTTCTCTAGTGGTAGTTCTAATGTTAGTGATGGTGAAATTGAATCGGAAGAGGATAATGATGTTATTGATGAAATTGGGGTCATTTGTGTTGAATCGAGTACTAATCCCAAAGAAGTAGGTATAAGAGAGGTTTTAGAACAGTTTTGACATGCCAAGAAACCTACAATTAGGTTCTTTTTGTTGGGTTGCAGAGAAACCATAGTTTGCTCATGATTCAAGAACCTGCAATTTTTATGTTGTATATTTGTTAGGCTGCAGAGAAACTCCATAATGAGTATTGTAGCAAAGACTAGACAGTTTGATTGTTTTGGTTCTTTAAGAGATGGGTATGTAATTGTAAGGTCTATTGAATTTGGATATAGTTCTGTGAAATTTTTAAGCTACAGTTTTCATCTTATGGAAAATTCAGGAAGGATTCCTCGAAATTCAGGAAAGGTTCCTTAAACTTCAGGATGACCTTCATAAAAAGTTTGGATTTCAGGATGAACATAAGGATGGAGAAGTCTCGTGAAATGCAGCACCAAATGTTCTTAATCAACAACAACGTTTTGGAGAAAACTCGTGAAAAAAGCTTGCATACAAGTCCTGTGAAAAAGACTTGGAAGATTCAATAGCCATGGTGAAATCAATGAAAAAGTGTGGTTCACCTATTATATATTCTTGTTGTTAGACATCTATAATAGTTGTGATACACTTTTATATTGTTTTGATACTTGTACGATGTTTCTGCACTAGAAGAATGTCACAGGTTTTTTTTTTTTTTGACAAAAAAACTGCTTTTGTCACAGGTTTCTGTTAGACAAGTTAATAGTTGTTGAGGTAACAAGTTCTCTTTAATTCAGGAAGGATTCCACGAACTTTATGAAAGATTACCTTAATTTCAGGATGGTCTTCATAATGTTTAGGAAGGATTTCATAATGTTAAGGAAGACATCCTTTTAATCTAGAAAGCTTTTCCTGAATATTCATAAATCCCAAAAATGGTGATGAGTGATGGACCATAACGAGAAGATCCTCCCCCACTGTACTCTGTCTCATGAACACTAATAACCAACTATGTATAAGCCGAAGAAGCCGAAACATTGAAATCGACGATAACAAACTTTTTTTACTCTTTTCCAACTGTTTTGTTCTCAATGACAATATATCAAACACTTGGTATGCAGAACATTGATGTCCAAAGATGAGAAAGTAGCACTCAAATACACATTTCAGCTTCAAGATTACCCATGTTTATCCATTTCATTCACAATTTATATGCTAATACCAAACAATTCAAGCCACCACTCATGATCATATTTGATTCATTACTCAACAATTTTCAACAGTTCTAATACCCAATAATTTCCAAAAGTTCAAATCTCATTTAATTAATACCCAACATTTCATTCACTAGAAGACAAAGTCCAATGATCTAAACGAAGGAGAATCTTCAAGTTCTCATCCACTTCCTTTGTCCAACACGGCATCTCCATTTTTACTTCCTCTTTCACATTCAGAAGCTCTGGTGGTGGTCTCAGCAGCAGAAAACAAAGATCTATAATTATTATTAATTAGAATCAATTGAGTGGTGGTGGCAATCTCGTCGAAGGTGTTCGTCATTGGTTTTTTTTTTTTAATGTCATTCTTCTTCTTCCAATAATCATCACTTCCCTCCCACCATTTTTTCTAATCCCCACGACAATAACAACGACGAAACTACAATTACAGATGTGAATCCAGTTGGTGATGAGCCAATTAGCTATATTCATAAGTCATAATACTATCACTTAATTCCTCAACTGAAAGCTATAAGAATCCATGATTTTGTCGAGAATCTCAAAATCTGAGATTGAAACTGATACATGAAGAAGAAGAAGAAGAAGAAAAAGAAGAAGAAGAAGAAGAAGAAGGAGAAGAAGAAGAAGAAGAAGCTTTGCATGAAGCTTCCCCACAAACTTCACTCTCACCGAAAGCTTCACCACAAGCTTCGCCCTCACCAGAAACGTCACCGGAGCTATCACAATTGTAATTTAATAAAGCGATAAGTTAATGAAAAAATTATAATTGATTTTTAAGATAAAAATTCACTAATGCTAGTTTTGGAATATTTAAGTGGGTGTGCTAATTTTGGAAGAAAAACATAGATTTTTGCTAATTAAGGGTATTTCTCTAAAATTTATCATTATTATATTTTTGTTTGATAAAATTTGATGATTAGTAGAATATATACTTTATCATAAATAAATTAAAAACTTTTAATAAAAACCTATACTTAAATTTTGATGATAAATTATGTTGCATAGAAAAAAATCACAACGGTATTTTTTGTTGTTGTTTCCTTTGTTTCGCAGCTCAACTTTTCCATTCCTCGAGAAAAAGAAAATACTTTTATCATAATTTTTTTTTTCTTTGTAAATAAATTAAAAAACAAAAAAGAAAAAAGGAAACTAGGGTTAAGTCGGTTTATTCGCGTTATAAGTTCCTCCGCAAGCTACTCTCAGATTTAGCTTTCTATTTGTTGCGATACTCTCAGATTTAGCTTTGTATTTGTTGCGATGGTGGTTTTAGATTTAGAGTTTGAAAAATTTCTGGGACAAGGTGCATTCGGTTCGGTGAGTCTCTTTAAGCACGAAAGACAACGCGACGGCAAAATTCTCCACGCCGCCGTGAAAACTTCCGCCGATCAACACGCCAAAGCTCTCTGCCAAGAGTTTCAGATCCTTTCAAAATTCAAAGGATATTCGAGAATCGTCCAATGTTACGGGAACGGAGTGCAAGCTAAAGTCAACCACAAGGAGGGTTACGTGGAATACAAGATTCTCATGGAGTACGCGGCTGAAGGAAGCTTGAGCACTTTCATGGACCGTTTCGAATACGGGAAATTGCCTGAGCCGATGATCAGAGAGTTTACACGTATGCTTCTCGAGGGTTTAGCCACGATTCACGGACACGGCTATGTTCACTGCGATCTCAAACCCGAAAACATCCTTGTTTTCCCTAGCCGTGTCTACGACTACAAGAAGGGTGCGTGGAGAACGTCTTACGAATTGAAGATTTCTGATTTCGGGTTGTCGAAGAAAGAGGGAGACACTAAGTGGTGGCATCCTGATCAACCGTTTGCGGGAACACCGATCTACATGTCCCCTGAGTCGATCTCTCACGGAGAGATAGGGAAAGGACTTGACCTATGGTCGTTGGGATGTGTTGTGTTGGAGATGTACACTGGAAAGAGACCATGGTGGCATACAAACGATTACTTGGAGGATCTCATGAATTGCTACGAGCCACTGTTTCCGAGTAATCTTCCTTGCGATGCAAAACACTTTCTCATGACCTGTTTTGCGTCAGAACCAGATGAGAGAAAAGACGCGTTGACATTGTTGAGCCATAGCTTCGTACCTAGAGATGTCAATCCTAAGTTGGCAAATCTGAAGACTGAGAATCCCAAGGATTTGTCCCTGGGACTGGAGAAAATTAGACAGATGCTTTACGAAATTAAGAGTATGTGTTAATTTCAAGCGTTGATGAGTTAATCAGCCAGAGCCCTCGTCAACATTGATATGATTCATTCACTTTTTTATGTTTAATTAGTAGAATTGTGTAAAGATTATATTTTTCTGTCTTAATTAGTAGAGTTATGTAATAGTTCATGTATTTGACTTTGTTCTACAGATGTGTTTCTCGTTTAGAATCTTATAATAGTTGAATTGAATGTATGATTATCTTCGTTTATAGCTTCAAGTTCGAGGTACCAGATTCATGTTCTCTGCTACTCACAATTTACTGATTTAGAGTCCTAATATCTCTCGATTATGCAGCTTCCTCTGTTTCTTTTTCTCTGTTTTCCATGGGTTAAACAAATTACCATATTAAAAAGTTGGGATTTTGATATTGTTTGGTTCAAAGAGTATGAGTGTTTGGTAAACAAGTTACCATATTTTTCACATATTTGATATTGTTTGGTAAACAAGTTGGTTACTTTGATATTGTTTGGTAAACAAGTTGGTTACTTTGATATTGTTTGGTAAACAAGTTGGTTACTTTGATATTGTTTGGTTCAAAGAGTATGAGCTGAGTGTATGAGTATGAGTGTTTGGTAATTTGTTTAGAGCAAGTTAAATTTGTGAAAAATTAATTTATCATTAGAGTATTAGTGTGTTGTATTTTTACACCAGTTCACAAGGTTTGATGAGTTTTGTTTCCTTCTTCTCCGGCAAAAGATATTTTATTTAAGTTTGTTGTATTTTTACGACCAATGCTTTTTGTTTCCTTATTTTTTTGGTTATATATATTCTTAAGTGTAACGAAAAAAGACAAAAGTAACGGATGAGTATGGCGTCGAACTACTACTCTGCTCAGATAAAGCAATGCATTGGGTTGGGAGTTAGAAATCAGAGTCGCCATGTGAAGATGATCCACGGGAATATTCTCAGAACTCTTCCTCATCCAGAGACTTTTTTGCATAACAACATCGTCCACGCGTATGCTGTAATCAGAAGCTCAACTTATGCACGCCGAGTGTTCGATGGAATTCCCCAGCCAAACCTTTTCTCCTGGAACAATCTTCTTTTGGCTTATTCAAAATCTGGGCATATCTCAGAGATGGAACGTACCTTCGAGAAGCTTCCTGATCGTGATGGTGTCACTTGGAACGTTCTCATTGAAGGCTACTCCTTGAGTGGGTTGGTTGGTTCAGCTGTCAAGGCTTATAAAACGATGCTGAAACATTTTTCTTCTAATTTGACTAGGGTTACGTTGATGACAATGCTGAAACTTTCTTCTAGCAATGGAAATGTTAGTTTGGGCAAGCAGATTCATATTCAGGTTATCAAACTTGGGTTTGAGTCTTATCGTTATGTTGGGAGCCCATTGTTGGATATGTATGCAAAAGTTGGTTTTATCTCTGATGCAAACAAGGTTTTTTATGGGATAGACAATAGAAATACGGTTATGTACAATTCGTTGATGGGAGGGCTTTTGGCATGTGGGATGATCGATGATGCACTGCAGTTGTTTCGAGGAATGGAGAAAGATTCAGTTTCTTGGTCAGCGATGATTAAAGGTCTTGTTCAAAATGGACTTGAAAAGGAGGCTATTGAATGTTTCAGAGAGATGAAGATAGAAGGCTTGAAGATGGATCAGTATCCTTTTGGAAGTGTACTACCTGTTTGTGGGGGATTAGGAGCAATAAACGAAGGGAAACAAATTCATGCTTGTGCGATCAGGACCAATCTTCAGGATCACATATATGTAGGCAGTGCTCTTATTGACATGTATTGCAAGTGTAAGTCTTTAAATTATGCAAAGAATGTGTTTGATAGAATGAAGCAGAAGAATGTCGTGTCTTGGACAGCGATGGTTGTGGGTTATGGCCAGACTGGGCGTGCTGAAGAGGCTGTTAAAATTTTCCTTGATATGCAAAGAAGTGGAATTGACCCAGATCATTATACTTTGGGACAAGCGGTCAGTGCATGTGCCAACATAGCTAGCTTAGAAGAGGGCTCCCAGTTTCATGGAAAAGCGGTAACGTCTGGCCTAATACAGTATGTCACTGTTTCAAATTCGTTGGTGACTCTGTATGGAAAATGTGGAGATATTGATGATTCTACTAGGCTGTTCAGCGAGATGAATGTCAGGGATGAAGTCTCTTGGACTGCAATGGTTTCCGCGTATGCCCAATCTGGAAGGGCCATTGAGGCTATTCAGTTGTTTGACAAGATGGTACAACATGGACTAAAACCTGATGGAGTGACTTTGACTGGTGTTATTTCAGCTTGCAGTAGGGCAGGATTAGTGGAGAAAGGACAGAGATATTTTGAGTTAATGATAAATGAATATGGAATAGTGCCGAGTAGTGGCCATTATTCTTGCATGATCGATCTCTTTAGTCGATCTGGAAGGTTAGAGGAAGCTATGCGTTTCATAAGTGGGATGCCTTTTCCTCCAGATGCAATTGGTTGGACTACTTTACTCAGCGCATGTAGAAATAGAGGTAACTTGGGAATAGGTAAATGGGCGGCTGAATCGCTCATAGAACTAAATCCTCATCATCCTGCTGGCTATACCCTATTATCAAGCTTATATGCTTTAAAAGGGCAATGGGATTGTGTGGCCCAGTTAAGGCGGGAAATGAAAGAGAAGAACGTGAGAAAAGAACCTGGACAGAGTTGGATAAAATGGAAAGGAAAATTGCACAGTTTCTCGGCTGATGACGAGTCAAGTCCATATTTAGATCAGATATATGCTAAGCTTGAGGAATTGAACCAAAGAATCATAGGTAATGGTTACAAACCAGATACCAGTTTTGTCCACCACGATGTTGAGGAAGCTGTTAAAATAAAGATGCTTAACTATCACAGTGAAAGGCTTGCAATTGCTTTTGGATTGATATTTGTACCCTCAGGCCTACCTATCAGAGTGGGGAAAAATCTTAGAGTGTGTGTGGACTGCCACAATGCTACTAAACATATTTCCAGCGTCACTGGTAGAGAGATACTTGTCAGAGATGCTGTTAGGTTTCACCGTTTTAAAGATGGAACTTGTTCATGCGGAGATTTCTGGTAGTTCTCATCTGGGGATTTTCATGATGACTGTCCATTGCTAATCTGATAAATCAAAACAGATTCAGGAAGATTTAGTTGTACTGTCAGTCAGTTTACTTGGATAATGAGCTGCTTCATCAGCTATCCTGGGCATAAAGAAGCGGAACAAGTAGGACTTATCTCTCTTTGCTTACAATATTTTCTCGGTTTCTAATCCTAGCCTTCTAATTTTATATATGCTGTCAATCTTTGTGAACAGGATTCTGAGCCTGATTAGTTGCATTGGATTTCAATTTGGTGAATTGGCTGAGAGATACAGGGTGCATTCATATAATTTGACTGCAACATCGACAGAGCTGGAAAACATGAATGGTAAGACCTATCTGGATTTGTGACTTAATGTATTATATAGTTGAAGATGGGTGGTTTAGTTTCTGTTTTTTTTTCAGTCCGTTAACTGGAAACCGGTGTATTATAAAGGCATATGTAGTTCAGATCATAAACACTATAGTTTTTTGAGATTTTAGTCTACACAACTTATATGTATATATTGCTGAGCATCTTTAATTTAATGATGGTGGGATATCTTTTACTAAATGATTAGAGTTTGTATCGTCCGATTGCTAGATTGGTTGGAGGTTTATAATACATTAAGTAAAGTTATCGGTGATGTAATGACCAAAGTTATGAGGAGGATAAGTTGAAACTCTCTGTTTGAACTACTATTATCTATTTTGACCACAACGTAAATTTACATTTCAAACTGAAAACTTTATACACAGTGAGTTGAGAAGGTAATAGTTCATACAGTTAAGGTTTCACATGTCAGTTTTTTATGTGATATAAGTAGAGAAACTTGGCATCTTTTCCAAACGCCTCAAAATATTTTCTGCCATCTGCCTTGTGTTACCATCTCCACGATGGAAGGCACTAACCAACATACCTGACAACATCCTATCTTGTGATATGTCACTGGCATACTTATCTCCACCTCTAATAATGAACTTGTCAATCATCCAAAATGCTTTCTGCAATAGAGATTCTTTCTTGTGTTCTTTGACTGCATTTAGTATTAGTTGTACTGCATTCATTTCACTCAGCATGCTTAAACTCTTCTCCACATCAACCTTGTCATCTAATAGCGTACATATAGCAGCCAATGCTGACTCCACTACCTCCACTTTATCACTCTGCAAACATGCTAGAAGCTTTGTGATTGCATTTGCTTCAACCAAGCAAAATGTGCTTTTTGCAGAACATACTCCCTTGTGGATTGCGCATATCTCTATTTGCTTCTTTTTGGATGAACGGAGGGAGAAAGACCTAGGCATACTCAGTGATCCCATGAATTTTGTGCTCCTAGGTTGTGGTGGCCTCGATAACGTCATAGTTGTAGATGATAGATTTTCTAGTCCAGTCGCTGATAGCCTTTGAACTTGATCGCTTGATGTTTTCATCAATAAATCAACAAACACTGATGTCAAATCGTGGTTTCTGGCTAGGTACATCATTTGGGGCTCGTACAGTGTAGTTGTGAATCTCACTAAGATCCCAACGAGACCTTCCAGAAAATCAGTTGCATATCTGCTTGTTCGTGTTCCACTTCTTTGAATCAGATGGATTGCATGCAGAATTTTGGACACTATGCTCTCGTTGACCAGTGCTAAATTAAGAGTCAGATTTTGATGAGGCAGTTTAGCAAGTAACTTGGCTGAAACAGCATGCTTTTCTGTTATCTGATTTGCTTCTATTGGGCACTGGATAAGATTTTCTGGCTGTCCTCTAGTTTTACATAATCTCTCTGATAGCGTGTGACCAATGTAGGGGGTAAGTGCTATCAGAAGTTTTAATGCCCCAACCCCCAATTCTTCATGAGGATTGTTGATGAGTTCTATCATGGCAAAGCTTGCGTCCGTTTCTTTGATCACTGAGACAATTGTTGCCATTGCTTTGGGTGATTTGGACAAGGATAGGAGAATCCTGATCAAATCAATGTTAAGATCATCTGGGCTTGAGTTCTTGAGCATGTGGATGATGTTGTATACAAAGTAATC
>NC_025689.1:30676973-30701941 GCF_000633955.1 Camelina sativa
CCAATGTAGGGGGTAAGTGCTATCAGAAGTTTTAATGCCCCAACCCCCAATTCTTCATGAGGATTGTTGATGAGTTCTATCATGGCAAAGCTTGCGTCGGTTTCTTTGATCACTGAGACAATTGTTGCCATTGCTTTGGGTGATTTGGACAAGGATAGGAGAATCCTGATCAAATCAATGTTAAGATCATCTGGGCTTGAGTTCTTGAGCATGTGGATGATGTTGTATACAAAATAATCCGAGCCTAACGTGTGCCCATGAGTATTCACCTCAAATGTCTCATGTTCCAGCCCAGATTCCAGTATGTTTGCAAGTATTGTCGCAGCTTCATTCCTGGAGTTCATCAGATCACTGAACACTCGCTTGGTGAACATCTCTTCGACCATGATCTTGATGATGCCAACTTCTACTAGTATCTGGTTGTTGGGGTGATACAATGAAATATGAGCAAGTGCTTTGAAGGCAGCTCTTCTAGCGTCGATATTTTCACATTTCACCAGCCCAATGAGCGCAGGGCAAGCCTTCTCAGCTACGTAAGTTTTTTTCTCATGTCCAATATCGATTTCCACAAGGTATGCAGCCATCGCCACCTGAGTCTCTTCGCTCCCTGCCACATGTCATTCGGAAGTAAACTGATGTTAATCAACATCAATTCTATGTTTCACAAACTTTGAAGAGAAAAGCAGTAATGAATTACCTTCTGCTAGATGACCCAGAAGTGGTTCCAATAGCCCACTCTCTGCCATTTGCTTGATGTTCTCAGGACACTTCTCTAGATTTCTTAAGATTTGGTCTGATGTTTCAGACGCAAAGGCATCCAACTCTCTGTTATACTTTGCGGTAACTAACATCAAAATCGCCCCGGTAGCACTCCCAATCTTCTCACATGCATGTTGGGATTTCGAAAGCTCAAGCAGTAAGGCTAGTGCTACATGTCTTACAGGCTGGTGACTGCTTCCCAAAAATTTGATTATGCGTGACATAGTTATGGTCTTCACGATCATTTCCTGTAAGATAACTTTGAAATATAAAAGTCTATTGAAACAAGAAGTGTGTCTAGGAGAAAGAAATACAGCAGTGCATATCATGTAAGGTAGTGCTCTTGCATAATAGGTAAATGAAAGAGATCCAACCTTTCCATCATCAGCGTCTTCATCAGCCAGTGTCCTTAACAACTGTAGCAGTTCATACCTCACATCTTTACTTCTGTACGTCAGGTATCTATCAAGAAGCTGAATGATCCCAGCTTCACGGACTTGTACCTTGTTGTACTCTTTCCCTTCACAGGTCATTTGCAGATCTCGTAATGCATCGATAACCATACTTTCTGAACCGCCTAAGGATAAAGCTGCATGAGCCACTTTGATTCTTGCTGCCTCGTTTCGTACTTTCCATTCCTGAATGATGGTTTTCAAGACAACATTGACAGTTAATTCGGTGGTCAGCTTTTGCCCGGTAACTGGACAACTAATCTCATCGGAGTTTGCAAAACGTTCAAACCACTCTGTTACTGCTTTTCTTTCGCAGGTTACTCCTGTTTCTGTTGTGACTGGATCTTCCATTATCTCTTTGGTCAACGGGCAGATGAAAGCTTGGTATGGAGGCTCCATGAACTGTGTCACCTGTGGTAACATTGACAAGGATTCACTAAGATTACCATATTTTCTCTGGCTGCTAGCATTCGTACTCTGGCTTGGAATATCTGGTAACTCAGTAATTTGTGATTGTGATTCACTAAGATTTCCATACTTTCTATGGCTGCTTGTGCTGTGTCTTAGGGTATCTGGTATCTCGGTAATTTGTGATTGTGATTCACTAAGATTTCCATATCTCTGGCTGCTAACATTTGTGCTCTGGCTTGGGATATCTGGTATCTCGGTAATTTGTGATTGTGATTCACTAAGATTTCCATATCTCTGGCTGCTAACATTTGTGCTCTGGCTTGGGATATCTGGTATTTCGGTCATTTGGGATTGTGATTCACTATACATCATGTAACTTTCATAGGAAAATTCAGGATCAGTGGGATAGAGATCTGTCTCTATTTGCTCTGACACAATTTCCGGTGTATCCTTTGCAGAAAAATTCTGCTGCTCATTCTGTATCATCTCACTTTTACTACCATCTCCGATGTTAGCATTCTGCATCTCATTTGAAAGAGACTGGATAACAACTCCTATATATTCTTCCTCGTCAAATGTTGATTCTGATATGGACTGCAAAGTTTCACCCATCTGCTTGACAACGCCTTCAAAACCTGCCTCAATGCTTCTCAGATCAGTAGTTGGTTCGTGTCCGTTGCTTTCTTGAGATTTCTCAACCAGGTCCTTCGCCGCATCTATACTCTCGGATAGAGATTCAAAAATATCAATTGAACAGATGACGTTGCTCTCTGCTGTTTGTATCTCCATTAACACCACTGAAACTCGATAAAAGTAGCAAGCGCATTCAAGGAACTTCTCTGTTTCTGCTTGTAAGGACTCCAAAGATCTGATCACTTCGGAAATGGACCCCAACAACGATCCAATCAGTGTATCACTTGTGCCTATATCTTCTCGAGTCTGAGATCACAAAAATAGGAGAAAAGGTGAGAGATTCCGTTGGTTTGAGAATTGAGATGATTCGAAAGACATGTTCAAGAACTTTTTTGACGGTGCAAAAAGAAACAAGAGGAGATTATAGAAAGTCTTACCGACATCCCATTTGTTCAAAGCTGGTCTTGTCTCACTCTGATTGCCAAGTCTCCAAGTGTTACTTCATCTAGCAGAAGACTTGAAGGACACACTTGGTCCTCTGTTTCAGAGAAGTTGGAACCCACTAAAGGTAAATTTGTTTGCTCCGATGATGATTGAGGAGACGACTTTTTAGGAGGAAGTGGGGACACAGTTCCATGGGACTATGTAAAGAAGTTGAAGGAGTCAAATCAGAGTGCTTTGTTAAGCATTACGTTGTACATCCACGTAAAGCACCAAACATTTTTCTTTATCAAAACATGTGTTTGGAATTTGTTGACTTTGTTTGTTTCGTCTTGCACTATCTCTCTTCTGCAGATTGGTCAGACCACAAACCAAAGGGCGAATGATGATGGTTAGAAAAAGTTGATCTGAAACTTTCTGTAGTTTATTATTTTTGACATTTTCTAATATTTCATGTACTTTGAAAAAATAAAAGAAGGATAGGGTAGGTAGTGTCCAACGTCATTGTCTCTCTTTCTTTTATGGGTGTTGTTTGATGATAAAAAAATCTTGAATTGGTAAGATATGCCATTGATTTACATTGACTTGTATATATTTTGTCATGTTTGTTCTAGTCGTGCGGAATTATCTATGATCAAGTCGATGGTTTTTGGTTGGCTCTTGGAAATAATAAAAAACATATTTGACATTAGTAATTTAGTATAATATCAAAAGATATGAAGTTTTCTCATTATTTCCCATTCTTTTGAGTTTGTAATTCCTTAAGTTTTTACACAAATTACGTAGCTTGAAATTTCAAATTTCAGTTACCAAATGTAAAAAAATTATCAAAAGTTGATCGCAAAATTACATAATCGCGAGAGAAATAGAATGTATAAATTTATTACTTGGGAGCATAAATCATATATATAAAAGTAGACTTCCACTCTCTCCTTATTGGTGGATTGCTATTAAATGGCTTTGTAAATTTATTGCATTTGCAAATAACGTGGTCGGGAAGAGATTAAATTGATTCGTAATTTATGACATTATTCTAAATTTATTGCATTTGCAAATAACGTGGCCGGGAAGAGATTAAATTGGTTTGTAATTTATTGCATTATTGCATTATTGCATTCTCATTTATTTGCAGTGAATTGATATCAACATTGATTTCTCTCTTTCCGTTTTGCTCCATTTTGATAACATGGCCGGGAAGAGATTAAATTGATTCGTAATTTATTGCATTTCCATTAATTTGGAGTGAATTGATATCAAATTGGTTGCATGATTTCTCTCCTTACGTTTTCCTCCATCACCTGATCATTCTAAATTTATTGCATTCTCAAATAACGTGGCCAGGAAGAGACTAAATTGATTCGTAATTGCTATCATCATAAAATCATATATTCGAAAACGATCTGCATATTCGAAAACGAACTGCACAATTTATTGCATTGAATTGATTTTTCTCCTTAAATTCTATGAAATCATAACTGATCAATCTAAATTTATTGATCAATTCCCATATAAACAAATAAACATAAAATCATATATTTGAAAACGATCTGCTCCACGATTGTCTTTTTTACTCCACGTCTTCCTCTTTATTACACCATGCGATCTGCTTAAAATCCAAAATCGGGTCATTCTATATATGATTCAAGTTCAGAAGTACTATAGCTCAAATTCTGTTGCGATTGGTGATAGCAATATCGAGGACGAGAATGGGATATATCCGCCAGAGTATCTAAATTCACTTAAGTTCTCTGGTATAACAAATCATGTATTATCTTTAAAGGTTGGAGCACCAGTAATGCTACTGCGGAACCTGAACCAAAAAGAAGGTCTCTGCAATGGAACAAGAATGGTTATCACCAGGCTAGGAGAACGCGTCATCGAAGCAGAACTTCTCACCGGAACTCATGTTGGGAAGAATGTCATAATTCCAAGGATTATATTGTCACCGAACGACACGATTTATCCATTCACGCTAAGGCAACGATAATTCCCGATACGTTTATGCTACGCGATGACAATTAACAAGAGCCAAGGTCAAAGCCTAAAAAAGGTGGCTTTGTATCTACCCAATCCCGTCTTCAGCCATGGGCAACTGTATGTTGCCTTCTCACGAGTCACCTCTGCCCAAGGGCTAAAGGTCGTAAACATGAAGCCTCTTCATGACCAGCCAACAGTCAGTAATGTAGTCTACAAAGAAATTTACAACGGTCTACCACGGACAAACAGTAAGCCTTCTTTTATAAATTTTTCACAGAACAAATTACATCCTCTTCATATCTTACATATCTTATTGCAGGACATCAAGAAGTTTACCCAAATATGGAAAACAAGACTTCGCCAATACCAAAAGTAAGTTATAACTAAGAGGCTGTATCCCTCTCTTTTACATCTGTATCCCTCTCTGTTTCATCTCCGTAAAAAACAGAGAGTATATGATTTCATCACGATTAAAATCCAGCTTTTTTTGGTGGTCACAGGCAGACAAGAAAAAAGTGCTACCCCATTTCAGGCCACCAAAAAACATCACAACAGCAAACTGGGCAGGGGATTGCAATGTCGTCAGATTACTTACTTTGTTTTTTTTTTTTTTTAAATCAAACACGGGCTAAGTTACTCTGTTCTTTTCTTAAAAAACAATATCCCCAGATGAATAAAATTTAATACTTTAACATTTCTTTAAGTTACTCTGTTCTGTACCCATTATTCGAAATTCTATTATAAAACCACACGGGATAGAGGCCCAGGGGCTAGGTGAAAACAATGGAAGCTCTTTATTTGAACAGAGAGCCTGAAAAATTATTAACGACCCAATATACTCAGACTAACAGGAAAAAAAACATTAAATGACCTCTAAAAAAATATACAAAAAGCCCTAATTGAGGCCCACACACCAAGAATACGAAACAAACAAGACCGTACGTTATCACAATAAACCACGACTGCAGCATTAAAATACAAAAAAAAACTTGAATTCAAAAAGTGACAATAATCTTTCTATATGACCAAAACGTTTAAAACCCAGCCAAGAAAAACGGAACTTATTACTAAATGACAAAATCCCAAATAAAAACCCATAAATGCAAAATAGAAAGGGAAAAATTAATAATTAAATCACTTTAAAACCATAAAAAGCCATTTCACTAAAATATAACTCATATCCAAAAATTCTACATTCATTCCTCCCACAATTTTTCCTTGGAAAAAAAGGGAAAAAATTAAAAAATATTTTAGTAAGCTAAACTTATAATCACATATATATAATCTATAACATAAAAATATCTATTAAATATTATGTACATACTTCGCTCCATCATTTCCTAAACTCAAATATAACCATATATCAACAAAAACTATATTCATTCCTCCCACAATTTTTCCTTGGAAAAAAGGGAAAAAATTAAAAAATATTTTAGTAAGCTAAACTTATAATCACATATATATAATCTATAACATAAAAATATATATTAAATATTATATACATACTTCGCTCCATCATTTCCTAAACTCAAATATAACCATATATCAACAAAAACATTAAACAGACACGACCTTATTGATATTCGACCAAAACATAGGCATAGAAACATAATAATTTACAAAGAAGATACACTTATATTGTACACACAGTAGGACAAATTCAAACACCTATGCCTAATTAAACACATCTAAATAAAATGGTATAAAGATATAGTCTATATATACAAATCCCTTGATAACCTGTATATGCCTAATTAAAACAAAATAATATGAAAGAAAAAACGCTGAAGATAAAAAAGAAAACAAGAAGAAGCCAACTACACCACAATCCACGTGTTGCGTGGGGAAGCACCTAGTCATATAATATACCAGAGGGCATATTACTTAAAATGTATGTGTTTGTAGATCCTGACCAATTACAATCATTTGTCAAACATGATAATTTAAAGGTTGTAAGGAAAGCACTGCATCAAAACTGTATACTTTAGAAGGAGGAGCGAGCAAATTAAACAAAGCAGTTTCAATACAAAATAAAACGACTAATGGAGACTCTTTCTTGAAAAGCAAGAAAAGTTTCTTAGGCTTCCACTTACACAAATCCAATAAGTAGGAAAGATGTTCAAAACACCAAACCAACAAGATATTAAAGATAGAGGCAGCGATCAATACAAAACACATCCCAAGTTAATAATAAGAGACGTTAGGACACTTCTTCCCACCTATGGCATGTTTCTATTATACGATATGTATAAATAAACAAAAAGCGGGGATAGCTCAGTTGGGAGAGCGTTAGACTGAAGATCTGAAGGTCGCGTGTTCGATCCACGCTCACCGCATTTTCCTTTTCTTTTTTTATCATCACAACTTCTTAGCTAAGCGCAAAGTCGAGATAGTATATCTAATTCTCAAAAGATCTTTATTTGTATGTAAGTATGAACTTTGAAGACAATGGATATGCATTAAAGTTTGTAAATACAACTCAAAGTCTGAAATTGAAAACCTAAACTTTACTATAAGAACTTGAAATTAAACAGAACGATAATGCATACTATGAAGAAAAAAAAAAGATAGATAATAATCATGGAAAAAAATAGAATGATTTTTTGTGGTTGAAGGCTAATGGTGAGCCATCTTTACATTTAAAAAGAGGTCTCCGCCGCTGTCGACAAAGTAAATACAGTACCAAATTGCTAGTAGTGTTAATGCAAATTCCATAAAGTGGAAACTAAATTGCTAGGGTCGTTTGCTAAAACATCTCATCCCTTGAACCTAATATAAAAACTGTAAACATTAGGAGCAAGCAAACTAAACAGATTCAAGATGAAGCTGACTAATGGAGACACTTTCTTGAAAAGCAAGAAAAGTTCTTAGGCTTCTACTAAAGGACAGTAGTACTTAAACAAATTTAATAAGTAGGAAAGATATTGAAAACACCAAACCAACGAGATAATAAAAGATAAAGACAGCAATGAATACAAAACACATCCTAAATTGATAATTTTTTTTTTTTTTGACAAATCCTAAATTGATAATACGAGATAATTTATGATTTGAGGACAATTCTTCCCACATATGGCATGTTCCTCTTATACAATATGAAAAGGTAAACATGAAGCAGGGATAGCTCAGTTGGGAGAGCGCCAGATTGAAGATCTGAAGGTTGCGTGTTCGATCCACGCTCACCGCATTTTTTTTCTTTTTTTTTTTATCATCACAACTTCTCATTAGTCTTGAACGGTTTCCTATCATTGATGGCTTGATGCTTTCCTTGTCGATCAAAAAACATTCTCTCAACTTTGAACACAAAGGGCAACACCATAAGTGGTTATCACTCCATAGTAAAAAATTTCCTTGTCACAAATCTCTAATTAAACACAACTTATGTCCTTTATGTCCTTTATCACTAGGAGTGTCAAAATAGGTAGAAACCCATGGGTTTACCCTGTTTGTCTATTATTTTAACGGGTATAGGTTATGTTTTTAAACCCATATAAATAAATAGATTTTGATAGGTTCGTCCAACGGATTCATGGTTTATCGGATAAATCCATTAGAGTTATGGGTTACTCATGGGTTTAATCGAAAAAAACAAAAATAATATATATATATATACTATTATATATATATATGTATATATTAATATGTAAAAATATCTAAAATGTATGTTAAGTTTTTTTTCTTTGCTAAAAATAAAAAGAAGTAAACAATAATATATATGTCAATGATTTAAAATAAATGTAAAACATTTCTATTTTAATATCTATATATTTTTTCTTAAAACTTTGGTTGGTTTTATAATTCTATTTTGTATAAAATGTTATAGATTAAATATTAATTAATTATTTTATTTTATTTATATATGGGTAACTCATATAACCCATTTAGCCATTGAATTTTATATAATTAGATTTGGGTATATAAATTTAATTCATTATAATAAATGGGTCGGGTTGAACCCGCCCACGAAAGTCTGAACCCATGTGATACGGATTGGGTCTGGTTAGGTTACCTATTTTGACACCTCTATTTATCAGAAAACTAGGGACAAAATCGAGACTATATATCTAATTCTCAAAAAAATCTTTATTTGTATATAAGTATTAACTTCCAAGACAATCCATACGCATATTCTATAGATAAGAAGAGCCATACAACGATACAATAGATGCGCAAACTCTATCTACTCGTATGAGCTGTTTGAGATTAGCCGAATATTCTCTTCTTAATTGTGAATACAACTCAAAGTCTGAAATAGAAAGCCTAATCTTCACTATAAGAACTTGAAATAATAAAGAAATATAATGCATACTATGAAGAAAAAAAAGATAATGCAATCATGGAAAAAAATTTAGAATGACCTTTTTGGTTTAACGCTAATGGTGAGCCATCTTTACATTTATAAAAAAGATGTTTCAGTTTCAGCTGTCGACCAAGTAAATATGGTTGCTTAAAATTGAAAAAATAGGTTGAACAAAATTGAGTTGAATATTATTTAACTCATTTATCTCCAAAATAGTGGTTGAACAAGTTGATCATTTTTGTTGTAGGATTAGTTTATTTTTTCAATCTTTTAAGTTGAACGGGCTGAATAGCTTTTTTCAACCTCTTCAACTTTTTCAATGTAAATTGTGAAAATTGGTTGAATAATTTTTTTCAACCTGTTCAATCTCTTCAACCATGTAACCATTTGCACCCAAAGCACCAGATTGTTAGTAGTGTTAATGCAAATTCCATAAACTAGACACTATATTGCTAAGGTCGGTTGCTAAAACATCTCATCCTTTGAACGAAATATCAGAAAACTGATACTTTAAGAGCAAGCACACTAAACATATTCAAGATAAAGTTAAATGACTAATAGATTAGAGATTCTTTCTTGAAACGCAAGAAATGTGTCTTAGGTTTCTTAATAACAATCAATACTTTAGAATCCCAAAATAAGTTTGAAATTAAGAAGTCCAACATGTAAGGAGAGAATGTTATTGTATATATCAAGAGTAATTACAAGAGAACATATATATACAGTACTCGTAAGAGCCTCTAGGTCTAACAGATATGGAAGTTAATATACAAGGGAAGAAGATATCGTAATATTAATGTCATGATATTGTGTATCCTTAACATCCCCCCTCAAGATGGAGGGGCTGAAGCAACTCCGATCTTGGACCGTAGTTGGAGAAACCGTTGACGAGATAAAGGCTTCGTTAATGCATCTGCAAGCTGATCTGCGGTATGTACATGTGCAACACGAAGACTGCCATTCTGTACCTGACCCCGGATGAAGTGATAATCAATAGCAATGTGTTTCATTCTGGAATGGAACACAGGGTTGGCACAAAGAAACGTGGCTCCAACATTGTCACAGTATATGACTGGTGGAGCAGTGTGTGTTATGCCGAGTTCAGTGAGGAGACTGCAAATCCACCGTAGTTCTGATGCCGTGTTTGCCACGGCCCTGTATTCTGCTTCAGTCGAAGAACGTGCCACACCATTCTGTTTCTTGGCAGACCATGAAATGGGATTGCATCCAAGATAGACTATGTAGGCATTGGTGGACACATAGTCATGTGAGTCCCCAGCCCAGTCAGCATCAGAGTAAGCGTGTAATGAGAGGGGTGTTGTAGCAGAGAAGAAAATGCCGTGTGTTGGAGTGCCAGCAAGATAACGAAGGATTCGTTTGGCTGCCTGCCAATGGATATCTGTCGGCCTGTGCATAAATTGTGAGAGCCGATTGACAGCATACGCAATGTCGAGGCGAGTGAAGGCAAGATATTGGAGACTTCCAACCAGCTTGCGATACGTCGTTGGATCAGAGAGTGGTGTTCCTGTGGTGAGCGTGAGCTTCGGAGACGAGGCCATCGGTGTAGTGACAGCATTGGCATCTGTCATATTGTAGTGATGAAGCAAGTCGACAATGTATTTCCTTTGAGAGAGATGGAGTCCCTTTGATGTGCGGTGTGCTTCTAGACCAAGGAAATAGTTAAGATCTTCAGGGTCCTTGACAGAGAATCGTTCAGCCAAGAGAGTGAGAATCCGAGTGATATCAGCTCCACTGCTTCCTGTGACTAATATGTCATCAACATAAACAAGAAGATAAACATAATCTTTTCCATTCTGAAGCACAAAGAGAGATGTATCCGCCAGGGAATTGACAAAGCCAAGACCGACCAAGTAATTTCTAAGCTCATTGTACCATGCCCTGGGTGCCTGTTTGAGTCCATAAATAGCTTTCCGAAGACGACAGACATGAGTGGGAAAGTCAGTGTTGACAAACCCGGGAGGCTGTTCCATATAAACTTCTTCATCAAGAGTCCCTTGGAGGAAGGCGTTGTTCACATCAAGCTGTTTGATCGGCCAGGCTTTGGAGACAGCAACATCTAGAACGAGTCGAATCGTTGTGGATTTGATGACGGGGCTGAATGTCTCTGTGTAATCACGTCCAAGTTGCTGAGAGTAGCCTTTAGCAACGAGCCTCGCTTTGCACCTGCCAAGAGAGCCATTAGGAAGAAACTTATTCTTATACACCCATTTACAACCAACGACATTAAAGTGAGGTTGTCGAGGAACTAGATCAAGGGTTTGATTTTGAGCAAAAGCATCAATCTCCGTTGACATTGCTCCTCTCCATTTCTTGTCTTTGAGAGCCTGGTTCACAGTTGTGGGTTCTGGTGGAATGTGTTTGGATAGGGCAACAGAGAGGTTGAGTTTTGAGGTTGGTTTGGTGATGTTGTTTTTCCGGCGTGTTTTCATCGGATGGTGATTATCAGGAGTGGGTTGCGGTTGAGGTTGAGGATTAATTGGGAGTTGAGGAGATGAACTCGGGTTTGATGGAATAGGAGGTTGTGGATTTGGGTTTGTGGATGATGGATTGTTAATGGGCTGTAACGAAGGTTGACGGGCTTGAGGAGTCGGATTTGTAGATGAGATACGGCGAGTGTATTGTCGTAGTTGGGCCGGTTGGTGGGCTTGTGAGGTTTGTGAGGGTCCATCTGTTGCAGCACTAACACGATCTCTGTTGTCAGTCTCCCTAGGTACTGTCCGGTGAAGCTCCGAGCTCGAGGGGTCGGGAAGAAGTGGCGTTACGAGTGGCGACGGTGGTGGCAAAGGAGGTGACGGCGGTGTGGGTTGAGGCTGTGTCGGAGGAGAAAGAGTATTTGACGGAATGACAACGGCAGCAGGATGTGGGAAGAAGTCAGATGGAGATTCGGTGGTGGGTGCGATTGGAGAGCCTGGACTCCGAAACATAAAGCTCTGTTCGTCAAATCGGACATGGCGGGAGACATAGATCCGACCAGAGGTAGGTTGAAGACATAAATATGCGTTTTGGGTGAGAGAGTAGCCCAAGAACACACATGGTGTTGACCGATTTTCTAATTTGTTGTTGGTGTAGGGACGTAACCATGGGAAACATAGACACCCAAATACACGAAGTTTTGTGTAATTTGGGGCTGTGCCAAACAGCTTCTGTAGCGGGTTCTCCATGTTTAGGACTGGTGTGGGAAGGCGATTGATGAGATATACAGCAGCAGCAAAGGCATAAGTCCAATACTTGTTGGGCATTCCAGCGTGTGTCAGAAGGGATAGACCGGTTTCCACTATGTGACGATGTTTCCTTTCAGATATTCCATTGTGTTCAGGAGTGTGAGGTGGAGTGGTGAGGTGAGTGATGCCGGCACCAGACAGGTATGACTTGAGAGCTATGAATTCCCCTCCGTTGTCTGTGTAGAAGGTACCAATGCGTTTGTTGAATTTGTTTTCAACCAGGCCTTTGAAGGTGATGAATGTGTCTCGAACTTGAGCTTTTGTTTTGAGGGGATAGATCCAGGTATAGCGGGTATAGTGATCAACTAAGACAAGATAATATTTGAAGTTGTCGATAGATAGAATTGGAGAGGTCCAAACGTCTGAGAAAATAATTTCGAGTGGGTTATTTGAAACAATAGAGGTGTGAGAGAAAGGTAGCTTATGGCTTTTATTGATAGCACAATCAGTGCACAACATAGACTGTGCATCTGATTGTAAATGAGGAAGAGAAAAAGAGGAAACAATTGATTTAAGAATAGAGTGTGAGGGGTGGCCTAAGCGAGAGTGCCAGTCTTTTAAAGAGGGATGGGATGAGGATGGGGACGCAAAGAAGGATTGGATGATAGATGAAGACACCGGCCACTCGTAAAGCTCCCCTCTAGTTTTCCCTTGGAGTAATGGGACCCCCGAGATCAGATCCTTCACCTGAAAGTAAGCAGGGAAAAATTCAACAGAGACCTCGTTAGAGTTACAAAGACGGTAAACAGAAATGAGATTTTTGTGAATGTTAGGAACACATAGAACATTGGTAAGGGATAATGGTTTAGAGAGGGAGGATAAGGAGAGTGAACCAGTGTGAGTGATTGGAATACCCGAACCATCACCAATGAGAACAGAGTCGTTGCCATGATATGGTTAGTGGAGAGAGAGATTGCCGAGGTCGCTGGTCATATGATGAGTGGCACCACTGTCAAGCAACCATGGAGTTGTCTGCTGGGATTGACCAAGTGCGAGGTTGGCTCGCGGTTGCCAAGGACGAAACGGAGATGGTAACAGACCACTCTGATTGCCGTATTGACGCGGTTGCTGGAGTTGCGAACAACGTCTTGCACTGTGACCAAACACACCGCAAATCTGACACTTACCTTGATATCCTCGTGTCATGCGGGTGTCATGTCGTGTGTTCTGTTTGTTGTTGTTCCAGTGCTGGTTTTGGCGAGGAGACTGTTTGCCAGAATTACCAGGACGAGAGGTGGCGATATGAGCAGAGGTTGGTCCCGTAGTTGTGGTGGAGTGAGCGACGGCCAAGAGCTTGGCCTCCTTGTTGATGAGCTTTTCATGCACTTCGAGAATTGACGGGGGAGTCTCACGACCTTCCACTTGATCAATAACAGATTTGTAGTCTTCGGAGAGACCACCAAAGATGTACTCAAGTTGTTCTTCATGCGCAAGGGGTTTGCCAAGAAGAGACAGTTGATCGAATCGAGTGGTAAGAGATTGCATATAATCATCAATAGATTTTTCACCTTTGGAAGCTTGCTTGAGTTGCAGGCGAATTTGCTGAATATGTCCCCAGCTAGGATTGGCATAGGTTGTGGAGATCGTTTTCCACATTTCTGCAGAGGATTTGGTTTTGGACACCAGCGGTTGCAGAGTCGGAGAGAGAGTGCCCAGAAGACCACTGTAGATGAGTTTGTCTTGTCTTTTCCACATCTTGTACGCTGGATTTGGTGTTGGTGGGTTGGTGCTGGTGAGCATCTGATCTGGTGGAACAGAGGATCCGTCAACATAGCCAGCAAGCTCGTATCCGTCAAGGAGGGAATGGACCTGAAGACTCCAGGTCATGTAGTTCGTAGAGGTGAGCTTAGTAATGTTCATCATGTTGATGTTGAGAAGACCTTGAGTGGTGTCAACAGCTTCGGCAGCAACAGCCATGGCAGACAGAAACGAGAGAGAGAGAAAAGAAAATAGGAAAAGAAGAAAGAAAATTAGAGATCTGAGATGAAAGAACAGAAAGAGAGGCGGCTGCAAGAGAAATGAATTAGGGTATCGATAGGCTCTGATACCATGTAAGGAGAGAATGTTATTGTATATATCAAGAGTAATTACAAGAGAACATATATATACAGTACTCGTAAGAGCCTCTAGGTCTAACAGATATGGAAGTTAATATACAAGGGAAGAAGATATCGTAATATTAATGTCATGATATTGTGTATCCTTAACACAAAACACCAAATCGACGGCACAATGAAGATAGAGACTACCGAAGAATACAAAACAACACCCTAAATTAATTGACAAATCTTCTCTCCTATTGGGATATTGTGGGAGGAAGCCAAAACATGCGACCGGGTGGTGGAGTAGAGTCGGAGTCCGAGAGATAGCGGATAGTACGAGAGGCGAGATCACATATGCCAAAACCAGAACCATGGCCGGCAAAGTAAACCGAGTTAGGTTTAAGACCAGGGAAGTCCTTAGCAGAGAGACAGAAGGATTCGTTTTCGCCCAAGAAAATGCAAAGATCACCAATGTCATCGGTGTAAGGACCAGTCCCTTGCTCTTCGTCTTGCCTAAACACCATGATCTTGTGGGTCTTCCTGCGAAGGTCTTTGCTGTTGTTGTAACGTGCGTCTCCCCATGGCGCAACTTCTCCTTTGTCCGTAAATCTCTCCACAAACCTGACCAACAACACATATTTCATGTAACTAAGCAAAGCAGAGAGAAAGACAAAGAAAAGGTTAAACTAATGAGTTTTTTTTTTTTTAATTATTACCAAACAACGATGAAGGATTGGCCGGAAGATGACTCGACGAGTTGCTGTTGAATCTTGAAACGAGAAAGACGCATTTCGTTGTCCAACTCTGGCATTTCTTCTAGAAAGTTAGAAAAGACGAACCTCTTGTAGCCACAAACCGGAGTGTTTAAACCGGTTTTAGGTGTGAAATCGGTTGGACCGGTGTAGTCAGGGTTACAGTTGTTCAAGTAAAACCTCCGGTCTCTGTCCGAGTAAATGACAGTAGAAGAGAGAAAAGATGGACAAGGCACGTCGATGCGAGTCTACGCCGAGTCACCAGGACCACAAAGACTGACTCGTGACCCGTAAAACTTGACGGCGACCACACAGTGTGGTGAGACAGAGACATTAACAACATGTTCATATTTGTCTCTGGCTATTGGAGGCAGAGATATGATCTTCTTGGAGGGGTTTAAGATGTTAGCGAGACGCACTGTTGAATCTTTCTTGTTCACAAAAGCTAACCATCCTCTTGATGATCCGATCCTGTGAGATTTGTAAACCTCCTTTGGTAGAATCTTGCTTTCGATCTTCACTTGCTCTTGCTTCCTTGGATCGTAGAGGTTGAAGTTGACGACTTTTCCACCACAAGGAGATTTTCCGACAAGATCGCTTCCGAGGAGGAGATACGGTGTCGTCGCCGCCGTCGAGAATTCCGATCGCCGGAAACAGAGGATCCGGTTCCGAGATGTTGAAAGCTTCGAGATTCGGCACAAGATCAGAGACATTGTTTTAGAAACCCTAATTCGCTTTTCGACAGGAGAATCAAAAGACAATAAAACCCTAAACACCCAAAACTCTGCCTCTTTCCTTGGGGATCAATTTATTAGAGGTGCAAAATAAAAGGTTTTTTTTTTTTTTTTGCAAAATAGAATAGATCATCAATACGCTGTCGTGTGAACCCTAGCCAATCTTCCTCTCGTCTCCAGTGTCACTTTACTTAATGCTCTCCTCATGTTGTTCATATTTCAAATTTCCAAGGTCGAGATTTCTTCCTTGTAAAGTGTAAACCATTCGTTGAGCAAGCAAATTCCTTCTTATATAGACGAGCTAGAATCTGGGGGAGGCCACCATTTCCATAACCGGAAATTGTGGTCAGAGACTCGAGTCGCTCTAAAACAAGTAAAATTTGTATTTTGCTCGACGCTTTTATATTTTCACAACTCTTTTCTCTCGAGTGTTTTAGAGACATATATAATGCATGTAGTATCTTCTAGTCAAAACGGCTCTGTGCTTCTTTTTCTATCTTTAAATTAATCTAAAATAAATTGGTATCCTCATTTTAGTTTATTGTTTTAATTTAATCATGCATCATGGAAAATTTATAATGAGTGCTCTATGGCATATAATAAAGGTGTTGACCTCTTCCAATTTAGTTTTAGCAAAAAAAAAAAAATTCAAAACAACACACAAGATCATCGTAGTTATTAAGAAAACAGCTACTTAAACCGATCTTGAAACAGTGAAATTAATATCTGAAAACAAAATGCAAAATTGAATAATAGAGTCATACTCATTCTATAATATAAAATAATACTACTAGCTAGTGAATTCAAGTGAGAACTCGTTAAATTAATTTCCTTATTTAATTTAGGTCCTCAATTCTTGTTATTTAATAAAAATTTAACACATCCGAATATTAAAAATTTCATCTGTGCCTTTCTCGAAGCTATGAAACTTCTTTTCTTTTGTTAAAATAAACGTATCACTATCGCATTTCCAACTTATTAACTTACAGTACTATCACTATGTCTATGTATCCCAATACTAGCAAGTAATGAGTACCACTATGGCACTATATATCAAGTAGGTCAACATGCAGCTGCCTCTGGTCAGACCAGACTGGTCTGGTGTAAATGTATAATAATTACGCAACTAAAGACTGTTGTTTTCTTATACATCAAGTACAAGTGATATTCGTTCTGATTTATACTAGTACCACACTACCACATAAAATAGATAACCAAAAGATTTAACAACTGAAATGTATCTGTATGTACGGATGGTGGTGACACATGAAATGAGTTTTCCAAAGAAACTATTTTTGACCAAAGAAAATTATTTTCTTTATTACATGTTATTTTACTTATATAAATGATCATGAATATATATCATGCGAACTTTATAAAGGTTAGTGAGTATAAAACTGAAGAGGCGTTTGAATAGAGGAATACGTGGTCCTGTGAGTTTTACACAAATTACATAGCTTGAAATTTCAAATTTCAGTTACCAAATGTCAAGAAAAAATCAAGAGTTGATAGCAAAAATACATAATCGCGAGAGAAATAGAATGTATAAATTTATTACTTTTTTTGGACAAACAGATCTTGTATTCATTCAAACAACAAGATAAATGGTTACAAAGGTTAAGAATTTTCCGAAAGCAAAGCTTGATACAACAACAAGAAACAAAGTGAAAGATAGATAAATCAACAACATATCCAAAAGATATTGGAGACTTGGGCAATAAAGCACCAAGCCACAAGAAATTCCAAGGGAAGTCGATGCCATATTCAAGACCAAGGCAGGAACATGGGAGATAGTCCTTTATCAGTTGATAGTGGGACATTCAGAGGGTTTCCAAAGCCGAGAGACAAGGTGGATTGATCTGCTCAAAGGCGAGGAGGAGGGTGATTGGAGGTTGAAGGTCGGATAAGGCTTATTTGAAGAGATTTCGGTAACCACCACTCCATGGAGCTGGGGTCATAATGTCGACAATCTTCAGACTTATGCAAGGGAGAACCATCTTCCTGGCTTTTTTGATTTGCACTTGACAAAGCTCGGAACACAAGGAAGAGGTGGAGAGAAGGTTGGGAAGGCTTCGGTAACCTCCTCTCCAAAGGGAGGAGGTCATAATACCGAACTTCCTAGGTCTTCCGGTTTCAGGGCATAACACTATCGCTTGAGAGGATTCATGAAACAAGTAAAACATAGAGGATATATCAACGAGGTTACGGTAACTTTAGCTCCATAGGAACGGGTCATAATGCCGGTCATCTTCATCCTTTGACAATCATAGATAGTGGCCCTAGATGATTCTAATGACAGGGTTCGCAAAAATACTTTGTAGCAACAGAGCAACAATGGTTGATTAGGTTCAAAAGTCTTCGGACAATTGATACCATGGATCGACACAGAGGTATGCTATGGATAGACAAAGAAAGATTTGGAACAAACCTGGGTTTTTGAAGCACAAGGTTTGGGTAATGGTCTGTCGTCAATATCTTGCACAACTCCAGCGTCAAAACAGAGCTCTTGTCCAAACACAGCCAAGTAAAACACTTGGTGGAGGATTCTAGATCCAAGGAGCAAAGAGTTGTTAGGGTTGACTTTGAGGGAAGTCGGTGAGAGAGACGAGACAAAAAGCTAGCAGTATGTTCTGAGATCTCAGATTTGGCGATGAATGGCTGGGAACTCGCAAGAATCGACTCAACGATAAAAACCACCGGATGAGACGGAGGGGGAGGGAAATGATGAAGCTGAAGCATGGCCGGAGTAGCTGATTCGAACTTCGGTTAACCTCCGGTGGATTCGCCATAGAAACAGGTAGAGAGCAAGCTTAGGTAGCAATAGAGGACAAGAGAACAGAGATGCAGTTTCCCATCAGCATCGATCGGATTCAATGCCATCGATCGGATCAATGCCGCCAGAAAGAGGTGACTCGGAGATTGTGCCAAAGAGAAAGAAAGCGGCTAGGGCAAACTCTTTTGTATAAATTTATTACTAAGGAGCATAAATCATATAATATACCAAAATGCATATTACTTGAAATATATGTACTTGTACATATATACATATTACTTAAATTTATGCGTTTGTAGATCTAGGCCAATGTACAATCATTCGTCAAACATTATCATTAAAGGTTGTAAAGAAAGCACTCCATCAAAACTGTATACTTTAGAAGGAGGAAGGAGGAGCGAGCAAATTAAACAAAACAGTTTCAATACAAAGTAAAAATGACTAATGGAGACTCTTTCTTGAAAAGCAAGAAAAGTTTCTTAGGCTTCTACTAAAGAAGGACAGTAGTACTTAAACAAGAGTGGAAACTTAAACAACGAGATATATATAATTGGTACTATATACAAATAGATAACACAATCATGGTCAATTTCAGAGTCGATCGAGAACATATATCTAATTATAAAAAGATCTTTATTTGTATATAAGTATTAACTTCGAAGACAATGCATATTATATGCATAATAAGCCATACAATGACACAATAGATGCACATACTTTATCTACTCATATGAGTTGTTTGAAATGAGTGGAACATTCTCTTCTTAAATGTTAATTAATACAACTCAAAATCTAAATATAAAACCTAAATTTCACTATAAGAACTTATAATCATAAAGAAATATAATGCTTACTATGAAAAAGAAAACAAAAAAATAGATAATGCAATCATGGAAAAAAAACTAGAATGACTTTTTGTCGTTGAACGTTAATGGTGAGCCACTTTACTTCTAAAAAGAGGTCTCAGCTGTCGACCAAGAAAATACAATACCAAATTGCTAGTGGTGTTAATGCAAATTCCAAATAGAAACTAAATTGCTGGGGTCGTTTGCTAAAACATCTCATCCCTCGAATGATTGAATCGAATATCATAAAACTGTATATATTAGGAGCAAGCACACTAAACAGTTTCAATACAAAATAAAACAACTAATGGAGACTCTTTCTTGATAAGCAAGAAAATTTCGTAGGCTTCTACTAAATGAAAGTAGTACTTAAACAATTCCAATAAGTAGGAAAGAGATTATAAAAGATTGACACTTCAATGAATACAAAACACATCCAAAGTTGTTAAATACGAGATAATATATGATTTGAGGAAAACTTTTCCCAGCTATGGCATGCTCATGTTATACAATATAAAAAGGTAAACATAAAGCGGGGATAGCTCAGTTGGGAGAGCGTCAGACTGAAGATCTGAAGGTCGCGTGTTCGATCCACGCTCACCGCATTTTTTTTCCTCTCTTTTATCATCACAACTTCTTATTAGTCTTGAACTGTTTCCTATCATTGATGCTTTCCTTGTCGATCAAAAACATTCTCTCAACTGTGAAGTCAAAGAGAAACACCGTAAGTGATTATCACTCTCTGTGGGAAGTTTCCTTCATCACAAATCTCTGAAGTAACCTTAGTGCAGTGGCCAAAGGTAAGTCTTTAATGCACAAGGCACCATCACACCCGGGATCGAGTCCCGCTTCCTAATGTAGGGATTAGGCTAATGGGCCGGCCTGTTGTGCCCCAATGGTTGACAAAAAAAAAATCTTTATTTGTATATTAGTATTAACTTCAAAGACAATTATGACGACCACGTTTCAGAAAATAATGAAATATTGGAATTTATATCAAAAATTGAAGTAAATCGGTTTAATCTATGTAGGTTCGTTAAGCTGGTCAATTTATTGATTAAACCAAAAGGATGGTTTTATTAATTATTGGTTTATTTAATTCAATTTAACCATAAATTATATTATTTATCAAGTGAGTCTTTTTGTTTTTTTTGAATAAAATGTTAAATTATATGTGAGTCTTCTTTCTCCTTTGCTTGGTGGCTGTTGTCCTTTTTTTTCTGTGAGAAAGAGAGACCTCTTGGTCGATTTGGTGTGAAGGAGAAAGAGAAGGAGATCAACAAAGCTTTGTTTTAGAGAGAAGGAAAGGAAACATAACTGTTAGGTTTTGGGAGAAGGAGGGTTCAACTGCTCAAATTATTTCCTAAGGTAATGATTTTTAGTAGAGTTGTACCTAAATATTCTTTGTAGAATATCCTTTTTACAGAAGTGAATTTGGGTATAAACTCAGTGAGTTATATGCAGTTTTGTGGGACACATTTTTTCAGACGCGAGCTAGGATCATCAGGGGTTGTAACTGCGATAATGGTCTCTTCGTTTACCTGAACAAGATTTTGTGGAAAACTCTATGACATCTTGTTCTAGCTTTCCACCGAAAGACTGTAGTATTCTGTTTTTCTTGGCACTTTGGTTTCAAGGTTTTGTTTGTTGTTGTAATTGGTTGTAGGAGCGAGTTTGGTTGTTCTTACCAATTGGAGAGCTTCTCTTCTGGTTGTAGTTATTTTTATGAATAACATTTGTTAAGGTGAGTGCGTGACCATAAGCTTTATCTGAACGATTGCCTTGTATGACTTGTATTGTGTGATGATGTGTAGGTTTAGTGAATGTGTTATTGGTGGTCTATTTTACCAACGTAGTGTTGACTCAGTGGTAAACCTCTCAGGTGGAGGTGTTGGGTTCGATTCTCGTTGGGAATAGACCATATTACATGGTCTGGACCATATTACATCGATCAAACAAAAAAAATGTGACATTTCTTTGACCGGAAAAAGCTTTGTAAAGGAAATTCAGAAAGGCACCCTTTATTTCTATGTCGTTTCTAAAATTACCCCCACTACTTATAGTTGTTACATAGAAGGTCCTATGTGGGATAAATGATTTTGATTCATTCATGTGAACTGTATTTAGGCTTATAGACTCTTTAAAAGCACATTTAAAAAAATCAATATGCAGTCCTGTGACATAGGAATACTACATGAGTAAAATTGAAAAATATGTTTAACTTTTAATCTATAAAGTATTGGTGTGTTATGTAGAAAAAAAAATATATATATAAAGAGGGTTTAATTGATCATCTATAAAGTATTGTGTTTTGTAGAAGAGAAAATTAAAAAATGATAAATGCGGTGAGCGTGGATCGAACACGCGACCTTCAGATCTTCAGTCTGACGCTCTCCCAACTGAGCTATCCCCGCTTCTTATATGTTTACTTTTTTAATATAATAACTCACTTATCCTATATGTGAAAGATGAAGGGAGTCTATCCATGATACATGATCACCTTTTTCTTTTTTTATCATTTAATCTTGTTATTTTGATATTGAAATTTCTACAAATCTTTTTTTATCGAAAACTAGATTCGGACCCGCACGTACGTGCGGGGTTGATTTAAAAAACTATGTTTGCTTTATAATATATTACATATATATGAAGTTATGTTTGTAAATGTATTATTTTTTAGAAATGTTAGACACATTCAATATCCATATTCTACCAATTTTGATTTGTTTTTAATTCGGTTTAGACAAAAGAGTGATTGGATTTGTTTTTGTTATCAACAAAGATAATCACATTAAAAAAAATAGTAAGAGAAATGTGGTATGTTATTTTGGGACAGTAAATATGTCATGCCCATTATATGTTAAGTTTTTATTTAACTATTTGATATTGTATATTTTAGTCCAACGAATAAAGAATATGTAAGAGATTCAAACATGCACGTACGTGCCTAGATACGGACCCGCACGTACGTGCGGTGTTGTTTTCATAAGTAATATTTGATTTCTTGTAACATATACATAGTTGTGCCAAGAGGAAAACTTTGTTTACTGAGTTCTGTTCAGAAAAGAGGAGAAAGGGATATATATTTCTTTGCTTACCCTAAATATTTATTAACTTTTTAAAAAACCTTAATTGTTGAAGTAATTGTTTTCTACTCACTTAATTAAGCCCATATCAAAGCCCAATATTTGTTTCGTATTTATCTATATTATTAACACATTATTTTAGCATAACCATTAAGTCTCATATAAACATAAGTTTATTAGGACTAAAGTCTAAATAATATATGCTCCTAATATTTTCTCCAAAATTTGATGCCCTAAGCGAATGTTTCTTTTTTCCTAACTATGGCACGGTTCTGAACATATAGTTATGTTGTTGTTAATAGAAATGGTTATGGAAACTTCTTAAATATAATTTTCATAAATATTGGGTATGAAATTATTGATATACAAAAAGTTTATTTCAAATAGTTTAATATGTGTGGATGGATGCACTTGCTCCTTAATACGATTACATGTTTTCCCATTTAAAAGTCTAAACACAATAAAATCAATCACAAGTAGTATAGTCTTCACGTCACAATTAAAGTCTCTTAATTGTACTACTCCCTGGTAAAATGGTTTTGTACTTGTTTCTTGTGTGATCCAACATTCTCCTTGGCTAAAACTCTTCATAAACACACCCTAATTATTAGCTAATTTAAATACCAAACAATAAATTTCTTAATGTGTTTAATTCCCAAGTCCAAAATATCAAACCAAAGTTTGCCATCCTCAAAAACAAATCTTCAAAAACAAAACACACAAATTAATGATACATTAAAAATAACCTTTACTACAATTAATTCAAACCATAATTGATGAAATTTTATTAAAGATTTTAAATTATACTATTATTCGTTATTTATTTTAATTAAATATAATATTTTTTATAAAAATAGATTTTAGACAAAATTAGAATTTAGTAGCTCTATTATTTAAGAACAATAAAATATTTTCATAACAATAATTTTCGGATATATATATTACCTATAATTTAAATATATTCTTTTTAATCAGTTTGAAATCAATATAAAAGAGCATATTCCTTTTATAGTTGTTTCATTAGTCATTTTATTATTATTAATTATTGTTTCATTTTCATAAAAAAATATGATTAAATTTTAAAACAAATTTGAAAATCTAACCTTTAAACAAAATGAAAAAGCCAGAATGATGTAGTCATGCTTCATACCATCTAGCTCGATTACTTGATTTGAGGATCCATGTTCTACCAACTGCTCTTCTTTCTCTTATCCATATCCTGATTAGTATTTAATAAGAACTCGATATTTATGATTTTTCAATCAAGGGTGTGTCATAAAAAAGAAAGATCAAACTTTAACATAATATAAAATCTACAAAGTCAATAAACTAAGTAAATTTAAAGAATAAATAGATCAAAGTACCATTGGTTTGAAGAAACAGTGACACACAAGGTGGAGAAATAACCATTTCCATGCTCTATTCGAACGCTGAAATCAAGAATATAAAACTCAAATTAGATCTTCAATTAGCAAAAAGAACAAAAAAATTATGTGCTATTAAAATTGAAAAACGAAAAAATATATTCTAGGCTTAAACAAAAAATTTCGTTATACATAGAAAAATGGTATAGAAAAAGTTCAGTATTTGTCTATGATTTTTCATTTATTATTAAAATATTGTTTGCCAAATATATTGCTTAAATTTCGTAATTATTTGTTGATAGTTTCCACAAAAGTCGCCATCATATCGCCTATATTTTGTTTGAATATTTGTTTCATAACTCAAAATAACTAATTACTTCAATTATCTTCAATTAATTCACACCATAATCGATGAAATTTTATTATAGATTTTAATTTATACTATTAATCGTTATTTATTTTAATTAAATATAATAATTTTGTAAAAATAGATTTTAGACAAAATTTAAATTTAGTAGCTCTGTTATTTAAGAACATTAAAAACTTTCATAAGTTTTAAAATAATAATTTTTGGATATATATATATATATATTACCTATAATTTAAATATTTTCTTCTTATTAATCAGTTTGAAATCAATATAAAAGAGCATACTCCTTTTTTAGTTGTTACATTATTTATTTTCTTATTATTAATTATTGTTTTATTTTCATAAAAAATATTGTTAAGTTTTTAAAGAAATTTGAAAATCTAATGTTATCTATTTCCATTTCTGATAATTCTATATTTACTTTCTTTAATTAACCACGTCATTTATAATATCAAATTAGGTTTGACCAATTCAATTCCTTATATAATAAATTGTTGTTTCTAGAAATATATCTAAATATATTACCAAGTTAAATATGTTTACATATATATAATTCTGAATTTATGTGTCCGATTTTTATGGTAATAAATTTAATTTTCATAAATATTAGGTAATTTTTATTATTAGACTGTGATCTGTTTGGAAACCGATTTAGAACCCATCTTAGGGGGGGTTATTGGATCCTTGATTTTAATGGATTTAGAAATCCAAGTTAAATCATGTGTTATTCAATCATTCATTTTAAAATCTTTATTAAAATTTTGTGTTATTGGATCTATGAATTCTA
>NC_025689.1:30702647-30737441 GCF_000633955.1 Camelina sativa
TGGTGTCAGATATCATCTACAAGAATTTTCTGGGCAAAATTCACAACCAGCGAATGCAAAAGAGTTGTTTAACCATCGTCATGCATCCCTAAGGAACGTGGTTGAAAGAATATTTGGTATTTTCAAATCTCGATTTGCAATCTTTAAGCACGCACCTCCTTTTCCTTATAAGACACAAACAGAGCTTGTACTTGCATGTGTTGGTTTACATAATTTTCTGCGAAAGTTTTGTCGAACGGATATTTTTCCAGAAGAAATCGAGAGTGCAGAAGAAGTTGTCGAAGAAATTAATGACGATGATAATGCTGAAGTACTTACAACCCAAGAACAACAAAGAGAATATGCCAATGAGTGGAGAGAGACAATAGCATCAAACATGTGGACTGATTCACTTGAAAATGCTACATGAGAGATTATTTTTATAAGTTCTATTTCTTTTATAACTTTTGAATTCTATTCTCTAGGATTTTCAAATCCACTTTCTTTGACTTTAAAATCCACATTATTTGATTTTCAAATCCATATTATTTGATTTTAAAATCCATGGATTCCATGTGGATTTCCAAATCTTATAAGGATTTCAAATCCATTAAAATCAAGGATCCAATAATCCCCCCTTAATTGCACCCGATTTTTTAGGTTTATATCTTTTAATTTCGGTTCAGCTAATACCACTAATATCAATCTGTTTGGCTCCTATTAAATATCAATCTGTTTGGATACATGATTTATATATTTCCTTATTCTGTTTTCAGTGGTATTTCATGTAATAATCTCTTAATCTATGTCTACTTATTAAAAATGCTTCCCTTTTAATAGTATAGATATTTAATTAAAAAATTAAATAAAATACTTTTTGAAATCTCCAAATCGTTTATTTAAAAGTTTAGTTTTCTTACTATATATAATATAGAGATTCACAAAAACATTGAAATAGTGATTGATTAAGATCTCAAAAACTACTGTAAAACATCATTTTAATATTTTTGTGATGTTTTTTTATGTTCACATAAGATTTTCTTACCTTAAAATGATTATTGAGAAATTCCTTTTAAAATTTATAAATTTATACATATGTTCACACTGTTTTTACTTAACGCATAATACTCACAAAAGATGGTAAATAATAGTTTTTGTATCCGGTTTTGGCATATATGATCTTGCCTCTCGCACTATCTGTTATCTCTCTAACTCTACTCCACCACCCAGTCGCATGTTTTGACTTTCTCCCACAATATCCCAATAGGAGAAGATTTAAATTTCAGTTTTCAGTTAATCTAGGTTTTATTGTATTCACCGCTAGTCTCTATCTTCATTATGTTGATGATTTGTTGTTTTCGACATCTTTCCAACATATTGTTCGATTTGGTTAAGTACTGATTATCCTTCTTTAGAGGAGCCTAAGAAACTATTAGTCATTTAACTTCGTATTGTTACTGTTTAGTGTGCATGTTCCTTCTAATGCATAAAGTTTCCTGGTATTCGATTTGAAGGGAAACTCTATTAGTCATTCAACTTTAGTGTGCTTGTTCCTTCTAATGCATACAGTTTTCTGGTACTCGATTTCAAAGGATTAGATGTGTTAGCAAACGACCCTAGCAATTTGGTTTCTAGTTTATTGAAGTTCGCATAAACACTACAAGCTATTTGGTATTGTATTTACTTGCTCGACGTTGCGACCAGTGGCGGACCCACGTTGTGGATGGTGGTGGCAACTGCCACCAGTAACTATTGAAATATATATAAATATTACACTAAACAAAGTTATTTAAGTGGCAAAGTGGTTTAGGTTCGCTTGAAAATCACTTCTGATAAGGGGTTTGACTCCCTCATCCGACGATTTGCCCCCACTAATTTTTTATGCTGGTTCCGCCCCTGGTTGCGACCTCTTTTCAAATGTAAAGATGGCTCACCGTTAATGTTCGACAGCAGAAAATCATTCTTAAATGGTTTACCTGATTGCACTATCTATCTCTTTTTCATACTAGTATGTATTATTTTTCTTTGTAATTTCAAGTTCAAGTTTTGGTTTCTATTTCAGATTTCGAGTTGTATTCACAGTTAAGAAGAGAATGATCTGCTAATTTTTAAAAACTCATATGAGTAAATAGAGTTTGCGCATCCATTGTGACGTTGTATGGCTTATTATGCATATGCATTGTGCTAATAGAGATCTTTTAAGAATTAAATATACTGTATGTTCACGACTCTGCCCTAAGCTCTATGACCAACTAAAGGACATAAGTTGTGCTTAATATATCATAGATATGTGATAAGGGAAAATTTCACTAGAGAGTGATAAGCAATATTTACGGTTTAATATAAGCAATTTCACTAGAAGTGACTATGTTGGTTTCAAATTAACCGTATCAAGGACCGAACCTGTTGAAAATGCTGTGGATCGAGTGTTTTTCCAAATGCAGTGAGCGTGGATCAAACACGCGACCTTCAGATATTCAGTCTGACGCTCTCCTAACTAAGCTATCCTTATTTGATGTTTGCTTACGTTTTGCTTATCAAACATGATGAGAATCTCTCTTTATTATGTTTTAAGCTTTAAAACCTTTAAATTATATTTTTCAATGTACTTGGATTTGTTTTGATGAATGAAAATAAGTATTTGTTCAAAAAAAAAAAGATGATGGGAATTTGTGACACATAATCATTATTTTGTTTTTTGTTATTCTGATATTTAAATTCTTACTAATTTTCTTTTTATTGAAAATATTTAAATCAAAAATATTCAATAAAAGGAATTTTTAAATTCTCCAAATCTTTTATTTAATATTTTAATTTTATTACTAAATATATCATAGAGATTCATAAAACACTAAAATATTGACTGATCACATATTAAAAACTACATAAAACATCATTAAAATATTTCAAAAACTACATCAAACGACATAAGATTTTTTCACCTAGATTATATTTTGTTAATATGATTATTTAGAATTTTTTTAAAAATTTATCTAAACATATATGTTCACACTATTTTTACTTAACACATAATACTCAAAAAATATGGTTAATAATAGTTTTTGTGCTGAATTTTAAGGCCATGAAATATTAAACATGGAAAAAATGAAAGAGACAGAGGCTAATGGTTAATTAAAATTTGGTCTCGATATTTTTTTGTACAAAGATAATAATAAAATAATCATAAGACACAAATATAAGACAATATATACACACAAAGACCATGAATGGCTGCTGGTTTTTAACTAGTTTTTAGATTTTAGTTTTTAACTTTTGGATTTTGGTTTTTGATTTTTTTTAGTTTTGATTTTTGGTGCAGATTTTAGTTTTTACAAAATCTTGAATGGTTACTTGATTAGTTTTTGGTTTTTATGTATAATAATTAATTTTAAATAGTAAAATAATGATTATAAATTTTTATTAAAAGATAAACAAAGTATACAATGATGCAGAAAAGAATACATACATTTATTGCATATAAAAACACATTATTGCAAAATTATTATCATCATCACCATTCAAGGCATTAGTTTTTTTTGAAATTTAAGTAAATTAGAATAAATATATACATATTAGGAAAAATAAAAATAAAAATAAAAAACTCACGCTTAAAAACCCACAAAATGTGGTTTTTAGATTTTACGAAAGAATTGCTAAAATCTTCTAAAATCTAGTTTTCTTAAATTTTAGGAAATCTATTTTTTTATAATCATGAATGGCTTAAAAAATGGAATTTGCACAATTTAAAGCTAAAAACTGATACATGTGCCATTCAAGGCCAAAATATAAGAAACAAATATATTTATACTAATTTATAAATAAAATTATAGAAATAATAATTCATACTATTATTTAGAAGAAATAAATAATACTATATGAATTAAATACCAGTGTTCATCCGTAATATATGACATGAGGAAATTTTTTCTTATAATAACAATATGCATAAAACACAATCCTCCCCACACATCAATAAACTTACTCTATATATAAGTCATCCCCTTTTTTTATATTATATATAAGTCACTTGCTTTATATAATGTATTGGAGAAATTGTAAGAAAAACACATCAATAAATTTTATTATATTACTATTTAATAACTCTGGCTGTGGATGAGAGTTAGTTTCTAGTTGTAACAATGTTTTGAAACCCGAACCGGATACTAAACCGGTAGGGCTATCGGGTCACCGGTTCACTGGGTCAACCCGGTTCGACCGCGGGTCAATAATATTTACATATATTTAATTATTTATATATATATATATTATACATCTTATAAATATAATTTTATAATTTTATTTTTGATATATGTAACAAATTTATATTTCTAAATTTTAATAATTGTTTACTCGTTTAATTTAATTAATAGAACTAAATCATATTTAAAATTGTTAATTCTTCTTAATTTGTTTGTTTATATTTGACAGCATATTATTTGTATATTTATATTATACATATATGTCTAGGACCTAGTGGGATGATCTAACCAAATAATAATAAAAAATTCTTGTAGTATATAAAATTAATAAAAATGATTTGTTATCTCTCCTATTAAATTGTCTAACCCTTTCTCACGTGTCTCTTCTCTTTCCTCTTCGTCGTAACTTCTACTCAAACCCAGCCAGAATATTGTTCTTCATCAAATTTTGCAGAAAAGTGAAAAATTAACAGATCTGTTCAAATTAAAGTGCTAAAATCGTTTGATAAGTGAAACCCAAAACCCGGCGGGTCGGTTAATTAAGGCGGGTCGCCGGTTTTTATCGAGTTTATCCAGGTTTTCCCGGTTTCTTAACATCCCGGTTTTAGAGCAAAACCCAAACCGGCAGATTGAACGGGTCGTGGGTTAACCGGTTCGACCGGCCGGTCCAGTCCGGTTCTGAAAACACTGGTTGTAACTAATCAGAAGGAATTAATTACTTGGGGCTCGATGATCGCCTAAAAGATGCTGATAAATAATTGAGGCGACAATTGGGGTTTTCTTTGAGGTATAGGGTGCCACTGTGAACTCTGTTTCTTCGGTTCCACATAATTCAAATTACAGTGGATAAACTTAATGTATAAACTCTCAACCACAGAAATGCTGTTCTATCCTCCTCCTATGTTTCCATCTTGATCTTTTAAGCGGTTTTTATCTCCAACCGCATAGATCTCAACTTCCTTCTCGAGATCTACGTTTGAATCTATGAAGCTAAGCGCCTTATTGATGTTCTTGCGAAAATCTTCCACATCATACTTGAACTCGTTTGCTTGGTCGTAAATCATTAGACAATGTTTCCTAGTATCAAGTTTAGATTCAAAATAGCCAAATTACGTTATCTTTTCTTATGCATACAATGGTGTGCGTAATACAATGATGTGCGTAATCCACTCTTTAAGCTGCCAAAGTTGATTCATGTTTTACCTAATATTTGTATTTTAATTATGATAAGCTCATAAGACTATAAGAGTATAAGAGAGGTACAAGAGAACACGTGCAAACGAGAATACACGTGAGAATGAAGTTGGAGTGAAGAATAAGTTAGTTACGTTTCCATAACAAACTATGTTAGACCTTTAATATAAATAGGTGTTGTGGCGTTCATTGGTGAGTCATGTTGAAGGATGTGTGTTGTTGAAGCTTCTCCTGCGTGAGAAGGGAGCCTGCGTGCCCTGTTACGGTGTGATAAGTGATTGAGAACTGTAACTCAATCAATGAACTTCCATGGTTTTTAATTTTGTATAACAAACTCGAATTGAAATTCTTCCTTATAACTAAGTGACCTTTTACTATGACAACAAAAAAAAAAAGATTCAAACTGGTAAAACCTATATACTTTTTAGTTATACTTCTCATACAGACATGACAGCATAAACTTGTTTTGCGATATTGGTTGCTTCGATAAAGAATTTATTGTCACTATCTTTTCTAGACTACTACTTTTGCTATCGTTTCATGTATCTGTCATTGTGAAGGAATGCTCACTACAATAATAAGTAAAAGATATTACATGAAGTTAGAGTCTTTCAAAGTTTCTCATAAAACCAGAAACCCTCTGGCTGTCTCAGAGTATCTCTGAACAATCAATTGTTTTGTTTCACGATTCCGACAAGAGTACATCATAACAAGACTTAAGTCGATAACGAAGAGACGGAGACGATCCCTGGTTTCTCGAATGTTGAGAAAGACTCTAACTTTAATCTCATTAAGAAGACCCTTCTCTTCGATTCCCCCAAAACCTTCGCCTAAAACCCTAACCCTACATCAGAAGACCACCTTTGAATCTACTCTGCACCATTCCCTAATCGCTCACGACACTGATCAAGCATGGAAGGTCTTCCGATCCTTGGCCGCCGCTTCTTCTCTCCCCGACAAGAGCCTCCTCAACTCTCTCATCACCCACTTGTCTTCCTTCAACCAAGCAGATCAAAATACTTCCCTCAGGCACAGACTCAAGCGTGCCTTTGTTTCTGCGACTTACGTAATCGAGAAAGATCCGATTTTGCTGGAGTTTGAGACCGTTCGTACGGTTCTGGAGTCGATGAAACACGCGAAAGCTTCAGGGCCAGCGTTGGCTTTGGTGGAGTGTATGTTTAAAAACAGGTACTTTGTTCCTTTTGATCTCTGGGGGCATTTGATTATCGATATCTGTAGAGATAATGGAACCTTGGCTGCGTTTCTTAAGGTGTTTAAGGAAAGCTGTAGGATTGCTGTAGATGAGAAGCTTGATTTCATGAAACCGGATTTGGTAGCTAGTAATGCTGCTCTTGAAGCTTGTTGTAAGCAGTTGGAATCTATGGCTGATGCTGAGAATGTCATTGAATCTATGGCTGTTTTAGGTGTGAAGCCTGATGAATCGAGCTTTGGGTTTCTTGCTTATTTGTATGCAAGAAAGGGGATTCAGGAGAAGTTAAGTGAGCTTGAGAATTTGATGGATGGTTTTGGGTTTGTAAGTAGAAAAATCCTTTATTCTAATATGATCAGTGGATATGTTAAGAGTGGTGATTTAGATTGTGTTTCTGATGTTATACTGCATAGTCTCAAAAGAGGTGGAGAAGACTCGAGTTTCAGTGAGGAAACGTACTTTGAATTGGTGAAAGGGTTTATAGAGAATAAAAGCGTTAACAAATTAGCCACACTGATCATTGAAGCTCAGAAGTTTGAATCTTTATCCATTGAGGTTGACGGATCAGTTGGGTTTGGAATTGTAAATGCTTGTGTGAAGCTTGGATTTTCAGGTAAAAGTATTCTTGATGAAATGAATGCTCAGGGAGGATCTGGAGGTATTGGGGTGTATGTACCGATCTTGAATGCCTATTGCAAAGAAGGCAGAACAGGTGAAGCTACTCAGCTGGTAACGGAGATCAGTAGGTCTGGTCTTCAATTAGACGTTGAGACCTATAACACTATGATCGAAGCTTCCATGTCGAAGCAGGATTTCGTATCTGCGCTTACATTGTTTAGGGATATGAGAGAAACAAGAGATTTAGATTTGAAAGGATGCTACTTAACAATAATGACAGGTCTCCTTGAGAATCAGAGACCTGAGTTAATGGAAGAGTTTGTGGAGGAAGTTTTGGAAGATCCTCGCGTAGAAGTGAAGTCTCATGATTGGAATTCGATTATCCATGCCTATTGTAAATCTGAGCGCCTAGAAGATGCAAAGATTACATTCAGAAGGATGGCTTTTCTTCAGTATGAGGCAAATAACCAGACATACTTGTCGTTGATCAATGGATATGTGAGCTGCGAGAAGTACTTCGAGGTGGTGGTTTTGTGGAAAGAGTTTAAAGACAAGAAAGCAAAACTGGAGCATGCTCTTGCGGATGCGTTCTTGAATGGATTGGTGAAAGGAGGGTTCTTTGGCACTGCGTTGCAAGTGATAGAGAAATGTCAGGAGATGAAGATATTCGTAGATAGGTGGAGGTACAAGGCAACGTTCATGGAGACTCAGAAGAATCTCAGGTTGCCAAAGTTGAGAAAGAGGAAGATGAAGAAAATTGAGTTTCTTGATGCTTTTAAGAACTGGGCTGGTCTTACCACATGAAAAAACTCTCAACGATCAAATCCAACACTTGTCTTTGTGCGGCCAAGATAAGATTGATTTCTTATCGTTGTAACTTCTGATTTCTTAAGTAGAGGCCTCAATAAGAACTGACTTTTGCAGCTTCAAATATCTCTTCCAGTGCTTTCCAAAGTGATCAAGAAACAGAAAAGCATTCGCAGATTAAAAATGCATTAGCACGCAAAGCATATAGTTGCCCAAACCAAGCAGCTACATTAATTTTATGTTCTGAAATTTTTGATTGTTTTGAAAGATCTCTGTTATCTTTAAAGATCTCTGAACTTTAAAGATTGTTTCCCTACACTTAGCTCATTTCTTTAAAAGTTCAAAGAGAGTTTGGATAATTCTTGTTTCACATTATAATAGTTCTAGTTCTAGATAATAATAATTTCATATATCTCTTGTTTCCTTTCTTTCAATGTTCAAGTATATAATATTATTTAAAAGCATTTTAGTGTAACTAATTGGAAAAAGTCCACCTCTGAGTTGAGGTTAACCATAGTCTCTCTACTCACAAAATTATACCCTAAAAAACATACACGGTACCGCTTCTCCTACACGTATGAGTTAAGGTACCTACAAATGATGTGTGAGTAGAGAGAATGGTAAAGTGGACACAGCCTAGAAAGGGTTGGTTGCGGCTAAACACATAAATCGCCTAGGAGAAGCGGTTGACGCAGTTGGAGTTGGAAGTAGACTTCGAACTCATGGCGGGGTTTCTTAAGAGTATGGTGGGTCACTGCAGAGTATTGGTTAGTTGGATCTAGCCTTTACGTGGAGGATTTTTTAAAAAGCTGTTTGACGCCGGATGACTCGTACGAAATTGTGGGAATTCGGTGAGATCGTTTACCGTATATCCTGTGTGAGGAATGAAAATTCGGATCGGGTTGTTTCAATTTGTTTTTATATACAAATTAAGAAAACATATAATATACCTCTTTTACATATAAAACATCATTAAATAAAAAGAATTCAACAAATAGCAAAATACAATATAAAATATGATTGGTCAAAACAAATTATATATATATATATATTTACATAGAAAATTGAAAACATCACTTAAAGAAAAACAAAATTGTTTAAGTCAAACGTCAATTAAAAGTGAAACGGAGAGAGTATAATTATAATATTTCAAATTAATTTTTAGAATATTTTTTTTAGGTTTTGGTTTTCTAATTTCATTTAGGGTATAATTTTAAAAAATTAAAGCTTAGTATTTAAAGTTTATGATATCTTTTTTTTTTTTGTTAACTCAGAGTAAATCCTCAGACTTCTGGAAGGTCCGAGACTAATCTCTGGGGGAGGTGCAGCCCATGGATAGACCCTCTCTCCGGATATTCAAATGGACCGTTAGATAGGCCCATATCCATGTAAAGTTTATGATTTCATTTTGAAAATTTAATTTTAAAACATGGTGTTATTTTTCAAACCTTACATTGGCAATGTCAATAGGAATTTAAATCCAATTTTATAGTTTACGTATAGTTGTAAACAACAAAGATTTTTTCTCCCATTTGGTTTTTAAGATATTGATAATGATACCATATTTCTAATCAAGTTTCTTGATTTGGATTTGGCTTTTACATGGTTTTAGTTATTTACCGGGACTAAGTAAACTGATTGAAAATGCATTATGTGTACAGATGATTGAAAACATCTGTTTGGATAATGCATAGTCATCTAGATTCACACATAATGCATTTTCATAAAAAAAAAAATTATGGTTTCTGAATATAAACGTAGTTGGCGAAAGAGAGAACAAAATCCATTAGAACTAATTACAGTGGGGAGCATTTAATGGTTTCAGTTTTAAAGATACTGAATAATCAGATCAAATAGTAGAAGCCTAAGCCAAAGCCCCAAGACCACAACTACTTTGACAGACGTAATTTAGAATTACTAAAGGTGCGTATTTTAGAATTGCTAAAGGTATTAATGAAAAAACAAAATTCAAATCTTTTGTGTCACAGGATAATAAATTTTCCGGTAATGGTCTACGTGTGAGTATTAATCAGCTAACTTAAACCCAAAATTTTAAAAAGATAGTTGAGGGTTATCCTTCAAGTTTAACCTACTTCACTGTGCTGTTTTTTTAACTCCGGTGTATGTTTTTGGCGATGTTTTATATGGTGTACTAGATTAGGACATGTATATACGTGGGTTTATAATATAATTTTTTTGAACTTGTATAGATGAAAGGAAATTAGGTAATATATAAAAATAATTTAATTATTTTTATTTTTATTGATGAGACTTTTTGTGGAAGAGGAGAGTAATCAATTATTTTTCAGTTAATTATTTCATATTTATTCAAGTGTGTAGGTTTTCTTATTTCTATGTGAGTGTGACTAAAAAAAAACTATAATATCGAATAACTCAAAAAATTAGTAATAGGTGATTCCTATTTTATAAATTTTGTAGGTTTTCCTGTAATCATATGTAAATATTATGTTTAAATTAAATCAAACCAACCATAAATTTAAGCATACAAAGTTAGGATTAAAATCTCAAAATATGGTTTAAAGATTCACGTATAATAATATATATCTATATAATTAGTAATGATAAGCCAAAATATATTTTGAAAAAATAATTTCATATTTAATGTCACATATGACTTATGTTAATACGAAATATTCATAAAACTTAGCTACTCTTTTATAGTTTTGTTAAAATGAGTATCAACCTCTTGGAATTGGTTTTATGATTTTAATATCACATATGACAGGTCTCCTTGAGAATCAGAGACCTGAGTTGATGGCAAATTTTGTAGAGGAAGTTTTGGAAGATCCTCGAGTAGAAGCGAAGTCCCATGATTGGAATTCAATTATCCATGCCTTTTGTAAATGCGGACGCCTAGAAGATGCAAAGATTACATTCAGAAGGATGGCTAGCTATTCTTCAGTATGAGCCTAATAACCAGACATACTTGTCGTTGATCGATGGATATGTGAGCTGCGAGAAGTACTTCGAGGTGGTGGTTTTGTGGAAAGAGTTCAAAGACAAGAAAGCAAAACTGGAGCATGCTCTTGCGGATGCGTTCTTGAATGCATTGGTGAAAGGAGGGTTCTTTGGTACGGCGTTGCAAGTGATAGAGAAACGTCAGGAGATGAAGATATTGGTAGATAGGTGGAGGTACAAGGCAACGTTCATGGAGAGTCGGAAGAATCTCAGGTTGCCAAAGTTGAGAAAGAGGAAGATGAAGAAAATGGAGTTTCTTGATGCTTTTAGTTTTAAGAACTGGGTTGGTCTTACTACATGAAGAAAACTTCTTAACGATCAAATCCAAAACTTGTCTTTGTGCGGGGCCAAGATCAGATTGATTTCTTATTGTTGTAACCAAATGTCTAATGCCAAATTCCTTCGTAAGCAGAGGTCTCAATAAGAGCGTCAGGGATATAATGTTCAAACTCATATAATATTATTTATAAGCATTTTAGTGTAAATAGTTATAAAAATGTTATTACTTTAAATATTGGAAAAAGTCTATTTTACTAAATTACACGTCGATCAAAAAAGAGTGAGTGCCTACTACTATAAAGACCATCTAAATGATTCTCATTTAGTAAAACCCGTTTTTGGTTTTTACAAGCCAACAAATACTACTCCGGCTGAAACTGTATCTTTTGGTAATTTTCAAGTAATCTAGAGTGCCACACACTCGGACCCAACGCCTTGCCTCCTGCCAAAGTTTGAAACACTCTTTTCTGTGTATATTTACAAGTAACCCGAAAGCCCACCTCTGTATCTTGAGAGGTAACCATCAACATTCCTCATTGCTCCTTGGAAAAGAATCTTCCCCTTTTGATTAATGTGCCTGTTGTATTGGCTTGAAGAAGCAAACTTACTCTGCCCTGAATGTTAGATGTGTAGTATTGGAGCTTCCAATATGTAAGTGAACCTGACTGTGCTGCAGCTCAGTTGAAGAAGTATGGCGACTGAAGCACTTTCCTCAGATCAAAGTCGCCTCGTTCTGGTAATGGCGGAAAACTTAGGTCTGAGAAGGACTTCTGGAAACTCTCCAACAACTATCAATACACACAGATAAACCATCTATCATGAGTTTAGTTATAAGAAAACAAAGACAGAAAATTGTAACGTTGGGTAATTGTATATCCCCCTGAAAGATGTGATAAGTAGATTCTTTTACGTTTTCTAAGATTGGCTTTTCGTAGAGCTCGACAAACTTCTCTCTGAGTATTGTGTTCATTATATCAACATCACTGGCATGCGTCCAGAACGAATCATGCACCCCTACAAATTAGAAATTGGTATGAAGAGTAAGAATCTAGAATGAAAATATCAACATCAGTTAGATGTATACGGGAAGGCTAAAGCTCACCTGCGAAACTCAAGCCCGCCCTGTTGCAGGCAACTGCTGTCATCATCATGTGAGACCCATCAAGAGAATGTATAAGATTTGGTGCGAAAGCTGTCATCTGCCTCCGCGACTGGACCTGAACCAAGAATACAGTATGTAGTGCAGAAAGATGAGACTATTCTGCGTAAAACTCATGAAATCTTTAAATTTATCCAAAGGCTACATCATGATAAGATATAGGCTGAACCCTACTCTTTCTACAAATAAGAATGTCGAGTCATAATTCCCATTGATGGAAAACATGGAGAAAAGTTATGGTGAATGAAATTTGGTTGGGTTACCTTATCAGTCTCACGGCTTAGAGTCAAGACCTGAAGGGTAGTCTTAACCTGCCAAATTTGATGCCTCAACTTCAGTAATATTTAAGAGAGTCACTATCCAATTTTTCAACTGATCATTAGTGCTCCATGTATGAAAGAAGTTAGAGCATTACCAAGTGTCTTCCAGGCAACCGATATGGTTGTACAACTGGAAGGCCAAGAGGAGTCGTCCAACAAACTGCTTTGTTTTCTGAAGCTATTATCTGTCCAGCACATAAAACAGCTCTCATTGTCGTAGCCAATTATAAGTGAAAAATTCCTTCGTAACTTATAATTTCTTAAGCAGATGCCTCAATAAGAGCGTCACGGGTATAAGAACTGACCTTTGCACATTCACCAAACCAAGTCTTGATAGCTCTTGCAGCTTCAAACATCTCTTCCAGTGCTTTCAAAGTGATCTAAAAAATGAATAGAAGAGTAAACCTTTGATCCCAAAATCCAAAAAAAAAACATTCGCAGATTAAAAATGCATAACCATAGAAAGCATATCGTTGCCCAAACCAAGCAAGTAAATTAACATTTTCTTACTCTTGCTGCATAACAAGCTGCATGAAAAGTCAGCGAATCATCGTCCCCAAAGGTATTACGTTCTTTTAACCTCTTCTTTATTTGGTCGCGTGCGCCAGAATAAGTAACACCATACACTGATGTCATGACAGTCTGTTTGACCAGCTTTCTGTCAACCTACAGAATTTCAATAGTAGAGTCATGCTGTCAGATAGGATGATCACAAACAAGTATTAAAGTGACACATAGTAGCAGTACATCTGATCCATATGGTGGTGGGATAAAAATTTGTTGTCAGGTAACATGTTTGGCAGAAGGTGGCCTTATTAACATGTAAGAGAGATGAAAAACCTGGTCGAGCATGAGTCTGGCATATTTGGTATTTGGAAATGTTTCAGGATCTTTCTCTGCATCTTGCTGCATGATCTTGAGAACCCTGATTTAACATTTAAACCAAGTCAATAATCCTGTCTGATTAGAGTGTTCATATAGCCAGAGAGATAAGGGAATACAAAGATAAATAAAGTACCTAGCAGCAATTTCTGCATAAACATCTGCCGGCTTTTCACCTGTTACAAGGTTGACAGCATCTGCTCCCAACTATAAACAAAACCAATTGAAAGAAAGGAATCAAAAAACCTAAAGGAGAAATATACTTGCCTATGCTCGATAGGATGAAAAAAATAAAAATAAAATTTCGTTACTGTAAAACTAATGGCATACCTTATCCCTCCCAAGAGCAGCATAATGTTGTAAGCCATTACATGAACCATCCTTGCAATAATAATAAAAAAATTATCTACTTAAAGAGCATAGATGATGATAATAAAAAGCAACAAAGGCGCCTATATAATTTTCGTTTCACTAGAATGTTACAAAAGTTGTTCATGTACAAAGTATGGATAAAATCTAGCAAGTACCTGGTGGATGGGGATATGAGATATAGCAGCTTCAGGAAAGGGGCTTCTCAAGGCTTCTGAAAGATTGATGCAAGCAGCCAAACACTGAAAGGGATCCTCTGCGTTAAGCCACCATCTTTTTCCTTCAAGAGGTCTATCAGAAGAATCAAATATATCATCTAAGTGACTCTCAGTAAATGCAACCCGATCCTTATAAGCCAACTTATCAACTCCACCAGCATATAAGTTTGCTATATGTATCTTCAGCCAACGCAATCCCGATTTCCCAAGAGGCTTTCCCTCACAAAACTCAAGGATGCCTCGACAGAGATCAGACCCAAGATGGTTAAGATATGGATGCATGGGATATGCTCGGCCACGAAAATCAACGTTGTGAGGATAGTAAAAACCTTCCTCGTCCTTCATTTTACGTGCCACCTGCTCAATCAAATGAAAGTACAGTGATGTTTTTATACATCAGAGCAGCAAGAGGAGTTCAAAAAGAAGCCTTCTCTTACCTCGAGTTTGAGCTCTATATCGCACCTTTGTGAATGTCTCTCACTATTTTCTTTATTTGCTTTTTTCAATTCCCATTTCCAATGTTTTACATCCTCCTGGTCTTCACTTGTTGGCTCTTCTGGAACGGGTACCTTTTGGATTTTATAAAGAGGTGAGAAAAAATCAAAATTTCTAAAAGAGAAGAAGGAACTAAAATTACTTCCTTCTCTGAAGAGTATGGAAAGTAGATAGGTGAATAAGAGCTAGAAGTCTAGATTCATAAAGGGAAGGAGAGAGAGAGAGAGATCTTACATCTTCACGGTCAACCAGACCACCAAGTCGACCTCCATTAGCCCAGATTCTGTCAACCAAACTTAACACCTTTTTGTTTATTCTCCATTTGGTGTTTCCTAGAGTATCTAAAGCCTGATTAAACAAAAGGAATCACATGAACTCATTTATTCATATAACAAAATATTCATAATTTTGAAACTCCCAGTTCTGTTTTCAAGAATCCAATAAATGGTTAAGCTCAAGCAACATTAACTCCCAATAAAGATGAAGGATATCAGACCTCAAATACTGGCTCCAGTTGCTCCTTTGGAGTTTGTTTCATTACAGTACGTTGTTGTTTAGCTCCATGTGTTCTCATGACGTATGAAGGCAAGAAAAAGTGTGCCCCTTGATCGTACCTGTAAAATACTGTCAAATTACATAGCAATTCTAGAAAGATACTTGAGAAAACTGTAGATATCCCCTGTATGACGGGTACATAAGAACGAATGCTCAGAGAAGCAGAAATCAACCATAGGGATCTAGCAAGAGTAAAATAGAAAACAATATAAGTACTAATTATTGGTGAACATACCCTGTCCAGTTCCGAGGAGGTATTAGCATTGGCAAGTAGGGAATGACCATATGTCTAGCCTGTTTAAAACAATGGAAAATGGTGAGAGAAGAATAGAAAGATTGTCTCAAACTCAATTTAAAGTGCCGTGACATATAGTGGTAAAAGATTGTTCCAACCCTAACATCACAAAGGTACAACTGATATCAGACAAAAGATCCGCAAAACATAGTCCACGATTCTGCTTACTGATTTGTCAAGGCCCTTTTTGACCAGAGGATCACATTCGATGCAACCATATCTCCTGCTAGTCTTTCTGAGGAAGAATACAATAGAATGTTATTAAACAGCAGCGACAAGGAGAGGGAGAGGGAGAGACAGAGACAGATACATGTGAATGAGCATAAAAAGAATCGCAACTCTTACGTATTTTCCAATGTGACAGTTCTGAAAGTTTGCTTAAAAGCAGGTCGGATGTCAGGTGGACCATCATCAAACTGTTCAGCTGGAGGTTGTATATATGCATTTTGCATCAACAGCTGAATCAAACGTGAGCCAACCTAGAAGTACAAGAGCCGATATTAAATCACAGAGAAGAGTAGGAGAAGGAAGATAAGAATTAGTATTAAAGCGCTGTGCATTAACAAGTGTGGAAGTATAAACAAACCTTCACTTGTGCCTCTTGACCCCATGGCTTGAATGAGTCATGTTTCTTCACTAACGCTTTTACTTCCCTCAACTTCTTTTTTTTCATCAGTACAGAAACTTGTTTCTTCACCCTTTCCGTTTCTTTGGCCACAGTTTCTCCTGATTCATGCACAGCTTCTGATTCATCATTGATCGTTTTGTCAGTTGCATTCTTTTTCTTCTTAGTTTTCTCCATAAAACTTTTGATCCTGGCCTGCTCCAGTAACAAGATACACACACCATAAAAACCAATATACACTTTCATAACCCATGGGGCCGAGGCAAATATGTATCAACGACACACAACTAAATTCGCTGTCAACAAATAGCAACAAAAGCATCGAGAGAAATTGAAACTTTACCTCCTGCTCAACGGCATCCCCAATCTGAGTAGCAGCATTGACTAGCTTAACAATGCCAACGCCTTCCGTATTAGTCATCAACAATCCCATCATCTTATGCATAGTGATAACAGCCATCATATCAGCCGGAAGCTGCTCCATAAAAGGCGCATAAGGAATCTTCCCTTTCTTGATCTTGAAAGCATCAAGATCAGCTTGAATAGCATTACGAAAAGGCTCAAACCAACCGAGAAACAAAGACTTCACATAAGGCAGATTCGGTGCAAGCTTCTGCTCACACATATCAGCTAGTATCTCTTGACACTCTCTCGCAGCTCTTTGCCACTCTTCAGTCTCCATTTTAACTTGTCTTTGTTTCAGCATATAGTACTTCTGTACTCCCATCCCAGCGATGACTCTCTTTGGCTGCGTCGCTGCAAGCCTAGCTTTTTTACGGATCCTCTCAGTCTCTTTCTCCATCTCCGTTATCAATTCATTAACTTCATCAGACCCAGAAGAAGAAGACTCATCATCAGGATCAGTAGAATCAATAGCTTGCGCAGCTGTAGCGTACCCTTCAAAAGCATAATAGCATTGACCATGACGAAACGAACCCAATCTACCCAATTCGTTAATTGGGTTTATCGATAAACCATTTCTAACGCCAATGAGATTAACAGAAGAAATGATCCCACGAACTTTATTCACCGGAAAATAAGTACCGGAGCTAGAATCGGATAAAAACTTAACCTTACTTAATGAAGCTCTTCCCAAAAGGTTCCTCCACATTTTTTCAATGAAGCTCTTCCCACGAAATGGCTTCAGATGGATTAGTTCCTCCAAGAGGACAGTCTCGGGCTATGTAGCTATTGGATTTTGTAGAGATATCAATACAAACATAGAAATGAAAGAGTGAGGATTCGATAAACAGAATTTTCAAATAAAAACTCAGAGTTGGGTGAAGAGAAGGAGAGATCTGGAGAAAAGAGAAGGCACCGTGAAGTGTGCATACAGCCGCCGAAATAAACCCTTCATAAAACCTTCGGTTTCTGCTTCACATTTCTTGGATCTTTGTTTAAACCCGACCCGTTTATCAGATCCGTTACCGCACTTCATTGGGCTCAAAGCCCATATTCTAGCACTAGTTATACATGTATATACTATAACTACAATAAATAACATATCAATATCAACAAATCAGAGTGGCGCAGCGGAAGCGTGGTGGGCCCATAACCCACAGGTCCCAGGATCGAAACCTGGCTCTGATAAAAATCTTTTTTTTTCTTTTTTACCTTTATAAACTTTGGGCTTTAAATAGTTTGGCCCAATACTGATCAACTCTATAAGCCCTTCATTCATAGCAGTGTTTTGGAAGCACAATTTGTCTTTTCACCAAAACTGTAAATTTAAAAAACATCAAATGTTACAAAGTCTTTCAGTTTATATATACAGTATATGTTATTTTAAATGTTAATTAAGGATTTATAAAATAATGTGAAAGACTGCAAAAATCATTCGACAACGTTTTTTATTTTATTTTTTGGTAATAAATATTTGTTCAAACTTCCAAACGTAATAACACCGTAGTGGTAAATAAAACCATTTTCACGCGTATGTTACTTTAACGGTTTTACCATTCGATTAAATATAAAACAAACATGGTACGTACGAAGGCGAAAATTAACAGATCAGAAAGAGACCACGTGCATCACGTGACGACCTTTAAATTTGATAGGTTAGAATCCCGTCTTATCACGTGAAGCCCACGTGTCATCACAAGCTTCGGTTCGTTTACAGAGCTAAACCGGTAATCACATCGCGTCGTACACGTGTCGAAATCATGAAACTGACGGACAAAAAAAAACTCAAGTGAGAGAGTTCACGTAAGTCTCTCCTACAGGTAATCAAAACTCAGCCGAGTCACGAGTCACCCACAAACAAAAAAATAAACAAACAATAGAAGAAGAAGCTCACGTCGACGGCAAAAGTTGAAAANAAAAAAAAAAACTCCGGCGAAGATGAGAACCGGAAAAGGAAATCAAGAGGAAGAAGATTACGGTGAAGAAGACTTTAGTTCTAAACGTGAAGGTCCTTCTTCCAACACTACTGTTCATAGCAACAACAACAACAACAACAGAGGTAAAACTTGTTCGATCCAATTCTGGAGATTTTTTTGAATTTTTCGGTTTTTTTTTTTGAATGAATGAGTTTTTGAATTTTTCTTAGTTATTCGTTCTTCGATTTGATTGTATTTGAATCGAGACGGATTTAGGATTAGATTTGCTGGTGTTTTCTCTGTATGATTCTTAGGTGTTTTTTGAATTTTGAAAAGCAGATGCAAAGGAAAATGATAAAGCTAGTGCGATACGTTCTAAGCATTCAGTCACTGAGCAACGTAGAAGAAGCAAAATCAATGAAAGGTATGAAGATTTCAAGCTCTTGTGAACTGTGGAGAACTGAGAGTAACAATCTTTAGGATGGATACTTAAGAGAATAGTGTTTGGGAATTTTGCTCTGGCTCAATTCTGTGGTGTTGGTATCATCTTTGTTTTCTTATAGTATGAGTCTTGAATCCATTAAATCTCTTGTCAGATTTCAGATATTGAGAGAGCTAATTCCCAACAGTGAACAAAAAAGAGATACTGCTTCTTTCCTTTTAGAGGTATTTCATGATATTTTGATGGTCTTTTATGTGATAGTATCCATGGATTTTTAGAACTTGTTAGCCTTAAATGGTACTTCTGTCACATTCTAGGTGATAGATTATGTCCAGTATTTACAAGAGAGGGTGCAAAAGTATGAAGGATCGTATCCAGGATGGAGTCAGGAACCAACTAAGTTGACACCATGGGTAAAATTCTCAGCTTCTAATACTTTCTATTCTTTCAGAAACATGTTCAGATACGTTCAGCTTCTACTATGTTATGTTGTGGATTGCAAGTGGTTCTACTGCCAGTTTTGTGTATCTTTTAGCTGAATTTTTATCTTTTCCTGATTGGAACAGAGGAATAATCACTGGCGAGTTCAGAGTTTGGCGAACCACCCAGTAGCTATAAATAATGGATCTGGTGTAGGGATATCTTTTCCTGGAAAGTTTGAAGAAAACGCTGTGGCTTCTACACCTGCAATCGTTGCAGAACCGCAAATCCCGATTGATTCTGACAATGGAAGAGCTATAACCGGCAAACCGATTGAAAGTCAACCTGAGTTAGACGACAAAGGATTACCACCTGTACAACCAATTCTTCCATTGGTACAAGGTGAACAAGCTAATGAATGTCCTGCTACTAGTGATGGGCTAGGCCAAAGTAATGACCTGGTTATTGAAGGTGGAACCATTAGCATCTCTAGTGCCTACTCGCATGAGTGAGTTAAACCTGATCTTCTAACTCTTCCTCATTTCTGTTACTTTTTTGGTTTTTTTATCTTAGTGATCGATTGGTTTCTTATTAATGTGTATTCTGAAATGACCAGGTTATTGAGCTCATTAACACAAGCTCTCCAGAACGCAGGAATTGATCTGTCGCATGCAAAACTTTCCGTCCAGATTGATCTCGGGAAACGAGCCAATCAAGGACTAACTCATGACGAGCCATCAAGTAAGGTAAATTAGTCAGCTTCATATTCCATGTAAACAGTAACCATATACGATGATGTTGATACATACTCTCTATGCAGAATCCATTATCATCTGATACACAAGCAAGAGATCCAAGCTTTGAGGAAGAATCTGAACAGTCTCATAAGCGCATGAAAACACTGTGACATTTCTCTGTAAGGCTCAACGGCTTTGGAATATATAAATGTATTGACAGATTGCTTCTATCGTGTACATTGTTCGGCTTCTAGGGGATTCCTACAGTCGTTAAGATCAATTATGGTTAGTAGATTCTACGTTTTTTGTGGTTCTGAGTTTGTATCATCTTCTGCATCATTCATGTAATCTATCAATATGATCTCTTGTGGAATATCAGATACGTTTCAAGTTAATCAATTTTTTTCTGAGACAAACTGATTTATGACTTCGAGCAAAAGGCGTAATAATACACCAAAGATGATATGATTCGTTCATGTATTGTTGTGATAACCCATAATTTTGATAAGAAAAGCATAATCAAAGGCAGTCTCTTCACATTGAGCATAACGACCACCTTCACCGAAATGGCCCCCATTCATATTTGTTCTCAGAATCACAGCTCGTGAGCAGTCGTGGCACGTGCTCTCCCGTATCTTAGCCACCCATTTTGCACCTTCCCACACTCCAACCCTAAGAACCAACAAACACACAATATTGTGATCCATATATTCCAATACTAAAATAAAATAAAAGGAAGACATGGGTTTAAGGGTTCTTGTGTGAAGCTTGCCTTGAGTCATGAAACGAAGTTGTGACAAGCATGGACGGATAGCAAACATCTCTGCGTATGTTATCATACGGAGAATAGCTAAGGATGGATCGGAAGTCGGTTTGGATGTCCGGATTCCCAAATTCTTCATGGTCCAAGAGTGTGAGAGGTAAATTTGAATCTGATAATGTGTTTAACACGTCTACGAAAGGAACCTGCACAATGGTACATCTTGATCATATATAAGCGTTTGCATATTATTATGGATACAACCAAAGCATTTGCTAGGATAACTAATATTTTCTAACCTTTAGAATTGCAGCTCGAAATAGACTCGGGTGCATATTCATGGCTGCAGCTGGAAGAATAGCTCCTGCGCTGTACCCAACAGCAGCAAGATGGTGTCTATGCACATAACCCTTTTCGATTAGATAATTTGCACTGTGTATGAAATCTTGGATTGAGTTTTGTTTCAACGATCCAGTTCCGGATTTTTGCCATGAAAAGTCCCTACCACCTCCTCCCCTGAGACCAAAATGAAACTTCTATAGGAGGCGCACATTCAAATTACCACTATCACATTCAAACTGAACGATTTAGTAATGTTTTATAAACTGACCTCACATCAGCAAAGGCAATAACCCATCCACGATCAAGCATGCTCAATCGATTTGTGCACCAGCTTTTGTCTAAAGCTTCTCCATAAGCACCATAACCTATCAACATTCCCGGTGATTCACTCTTCTTCCATGCTTCTCGTGAATACAGAATTGTAAGAGGGACTTCAACTCCATCGTGTGAAGAAACTTCTTGTCTTTCACAAACATATGCATCAGATAAACCCTCCCATTTATGCATTCGAGAGTCTAACTGACCATCTTGTTCCTCACTCGTTCTATCATCAAGTTGACCTCTGTTCTGTATCGAACCATCTGCAGGGTACCATGGCGTACTACTATCAGAATTACCTATAACCCCTCTCTCCTGGTGCACTACTGAGAACAATCTTCTTGACACATCATAGTCGACGATAGTGTCAGGCATCTACAATCCCAAAAACAACAGTAAGGTTATTCTGAGAAAATATCAGAGTAGAAAGAATCATTATGGCATCAAAGCTACAACAATACAAAAACCCGTTTCTTAAAGTAACTAAGTGAATATAGTCATATACCACAGAAGATGAAAGCACCACTCGGTATATAGAGCTCTGAAAGTTGTGGTTTGAACCTGGAGCTACACTGCATTGATCAGCTGGAAGAGGGAAATACCAGGGATTAAGATCATCCATATGCTGCAAAAATAGAAACATACCTTAGTAAAACTGTAGGAACACCGAGAGAGTAAAAACACTAACGCAAGATTAATCAGAAATACCTTTATATTTGCTTTTATGGGCATATCAATGGAACATAGCATAGGGGAGCCATTCTTATTAAGAAAAAGCACCAGGTAGTCACTGAACATGTCCATATCGTGTATAACCACATCATCATTTGGGCAGAAAACAATCTGATAAGACAAATCAGTATTATATTCTCTATCTCAAAAAAGTTACAGATAAGATGATTTATAAAATAACCAAAACCTGCCAGTCGGATGCTTCAAGTTCTTCCACTAAGCATCTAGTCAAATAATAGCCTTCACCAGACCACTCACTAATTGCATTGGAGGGAGAATTTGTAAGAATGTAAAAGAACCCATTGTGGTGTTCAAAAAAATACTGCACGCCAGGGACTCGCTCACGAGTTCTTTGTAAATCGGCCATTGGCTTATCAGCATTTACAATATAAACCTGAAAACAAGATAACTCACCTTGAGCATAAAGTATATGGGTAATAGATGATAAAAGACAAACAAAAAATGCAAATGAAAGTTCGTAAAAGGTTAATTCCTCGGATGATGTCCTTGAGTTGGAATTGATAGTAACAAACTTGCCATCTTTTGTGGTCGTTATGTCTACACAAAAACTGGAATCCTTTTCTGTAAACACTACGGTATCATCTCTCCCATCTGATTCAACATTTGTAACAGCAACCCTGCAAAAACATGTCACAGTTGAACAAACAACCTCAAGTTATCTATCTATCTACTAGTATAAAAGAGTGTATTTGCCTGTGAGGTCTTTGGTTTTCATCTGCAACAGTGTAAAACAAGGTGACCCCATCTAAAGCCCATGCCAAGCTAACAACTCCATCAACTTCCAACCTCGGAACTAAAAGACCAGTTCTCAAATCCTTAATTTGGAGAAGGAAACGTTCACTTCCCTCGGGATCAACAGTGTACGCAAGATAGTTATGATCAGGTGAAACCCGACAAACCCCAATGTGAACATAACCTGAAGTAGTAGTACACGTAACAACTTGCTTAATAATTTACGACTCTAAACTAACAAGATCTATACTAAAGGAATAAACTTTACCGTACTGCTCTGCAGTTTGATTCCAGTCAAGCACAACTTGTTCTTCTTCTCCTCCTCCACGAAAAAGACCAGAGAGCCAATTTGTTTCAACCTTGTCCAATCTCCTACAAAGAAGTGGATACTCTTTTCCTTTGGGTATGTATTGCCTATATAACCTGCTCAATCAACAATTCAAAACCCCAATTCAATCAAAAGCTCACTACTTACTTTTTGACTCGAATCCAAAAAAAAAAGTTTCAAGATTATAGAGAGATGAACCATGGTCCCCAACGCTCAGGAGGTGTGAAAATCTCTTCCGGAATACGAGTTTTCATCTCGGAGACTAAATCACGCCTTAAGGCTTCTGTGTCAGCCATGAAAGCATGAGCGTACGAGTTCTCACGCTGGAGGTATTTGACGAAATCGGGATCGTCTGTATTCTTCATCCAGCGGTATGGATCTTGCCTTGTGATTCCATGGGTTGAGACCGTGAAAGGGATCTTGTTCGGAACCGGAGGAGCTTCCGTCGGAACAGAGAGTGATGCTGTTCGTTGAACAAAACATTTCGTTGAGAAAGACGAAATCGCTAGAGACAAGATGGATGATATCGTCGGCGACGACTTGGTGGTACGCCGGAGAAGAGATGTTGTCGTCATTACAAAATCACAGAGCTAAACAAATAAAACCTCCCCAGCAACGAATACATATGTCAAAATCAAAAGTTTCGATTTTTTTTTTGGGTAATTTTGTATTCAAAGTTGTAAGCTTTTTTTTTACTGCAACATAAAGAAAGTCTCGTTTTTTTTTTTAATAAACTGCGAATTCGAATGAATAAAATGTGTTTCTTTTGCATCTTCGCTAAAGCAAAAGCTATACACAGATGATGAAACAGAGACCGATCATATACCATCCTCATTTACTTCCCCACAATTGGGTGTAACAAAACTAATATATTTCTAGGCTTTTGCTGCTTTTGTTTCTTTCTCTTCTTCAGCATCCTGCAAACACGTGAAGGCAGATTTAGATTAAACCAAGATGTTCTCTAGTTGTACCCTTTTAAAGAGAGAGAAACAAATGTTTAACTTACAGAGTTGCCAATTTTGTCGAAGTCATCATCACCCAAGCTTCCACCATCATTGTCATCATCATCTGCAAGGTTTCACAATTACACAAACAAAGTCAATATCTAAGACACGGCTAAAACTTGAGAAGCAACGCACAAGTCAAAGGTGTCTCACCGGGAGCTTCGTCACTGTCGTCTTCTAAATCTCCCAGGAGGAATGTGTCAAGATCTTGCTCAGAGGATGCAGTAGATGTTCTGCTTTTTGCGACATTCTTTTCACCTGTTTCTGTTCCTTCAACCCCTGGGCTCTTCTTAGCTTCTTCCTCTTTACTCTCTGCTTTGTTCCTAAGTTCCTCCATGTACTTCCTCTCATATCTGAGCCAAAACAAATCATTTCCGCTTAACTCATGCATGCAGCTATCAAGTCTCATACCCATGAAAGACACGGGGTGCTCAATTCACTAATCACTTAACAGATATACACAAATGGTTCAGATGCCAAGATCTTCTATACATTTTCAGTTAAACGTTCCTCTGGTTTTGCCATTCTCATTTGTGAGTTACATGGTTTTCTGAGATAGCTACTGAACCGACCTAGAGAAGATTGGTAACATAGATGATGTGCAGCAACTAGAGAATTCACTAAGACAGTTTCTGAATCAAACCCATGCCCCCACATAAAAGTTATGGTTTCATTTGACCAAATTTATGCAAATATCTAATCACATGTCTTAAGCTGCATTGATTAAACTATGAGACATCATAGTCTCAGTAATGTACAGGTCTTTACCCTACTCAAAATTGAGTATCATAAACGTTTTAGAGTTTGAGAAGGGATAGTAGAGCCTTACGGTGCAACATGAGTGCTCACTAAGGTAAAGTATATCCTCCAGAACCTCCTTTCTTTCATGACTCGTGGGCATAACTCATATCTTAACTTCGAAATTTGCTGCAACAAACACAAAATGCAAACATCAAACAACGTAGCACATAAGAGATGAATCTACAATTCAACCAGTATGCAAGATCAAACTATATACAATTCTCAATTCCCAAATCCAAGTATTAGTACCTTAACGGAACCAAGAACAAGAGTGGCATGCCTCTCCTGCCACTCCGAAAGATCCTTCCGAACATTAGACGCACTTGTTTCCAAATCAGAAACTTCCGAAGATTCATCTAATCCACATTTACCATAACACATTGTAAATCCTCAATTCCAAACACACAAAGAACCACCACACAAGATAAAACAACAACAAGATAAAGCAACCATACCTTGTTCAGGAAAAGCCTGGAACGTAGCAGATGTCAAACCTTTAACAAACTCTCTCAAATCATCGGTAATACCAAAGCTAACAAGCTCAGATTCAGAGATCACAGAGCCACCACCAGATCCTGATGAACCAAACGGAGGTATAATGTCGGCAATAGATTTAATATTCTGGATCTGATCAGCTTGCTTCAACGCAACGACTTTGAGCTGATCCGCTTTGGTGGAAACCTCGGCGGCGAACTCTTTCGATTTCTTCGCCGTCTCGGCTACGAACTCGGAGACATTGAGCGAATCGGCTTTCTTAGAAGCTTCGAGAGCGAACTCTTTGGACTTTTTGGCGGTTTCGGAGACGAGATTGACGAAGGTTGTTGAAGATGATTGTAGTGTTATGGTTTGAGACTTCTTCGCTGCTTCTTCTGCAAACGATTTCGCTCTCTTCCANTTTTTTTTTTTTTTTTTTTTTTTTTTTTTTTTTTTTTTTTTTTTTTTTTTTTTGCTCCGATCTGTTATTTTAGCGTTACTGACGAAATTAAAGGTCTTTGTTTCCGTCCTACGCGGAGAGAACCTCTGTGTCAATCAGAGGTGTTTGACTTTTAATACGTAATATTATGAGTTTTTTTTATTTAGTGAAAATAGTGAAATATATATTTTATATTTTTATCATGTTTAATTATAATTTTTTTATAGAAATATCTCTACTAATTAACATTTTCATATCTAAAATTATTAACTCTAATTCAATTTAGAAGATTACTTTTGTGAGAAAGATGTCACTGATAATAAAAATGAAAAAGAATTTATTTATAAAAAAGAATTAAGAAAATTATATGCTGAACTGAGAAGGAAGTCATGGAGTCGATAAACTTGTTAAGGCGCTAAAGATGTTGAACTTCAAAAGTTGTGTCTCTGTAGATTTTGCTCTAAGAGCTTACTATCGAGCTATTATTTCAGGAAACATGTTTTTTGGCATTGAGGGTTGGTTGAGAAACTCGGAAATAAAGATATCAAAGAGATTGTTGATGAACCTCTAGCACCTAAGTTGGAGGAAAGACAACTTCAACCGATAATTGTTGGTCAGGAAATAATGCTCGAGAAAGTGTGGAAACATCTTCTGGAAAATGGAGTTGGTGTAATGGGAGGTGTAGGGAAAACAACGCTTCTCTCAAAGATCCACAACTAGTTCAGTGAGGATGATTGTGGATTTGACTTTGTTATTTGGGTTGTGGTGTCTAAAGAGTTACACGTTGAGAAGATTCAAGATGTAATAGCTCAAAAATTTGGTCTTGATGTTGATGGAGAGAAATGGAATCAAAAAGATAAATGCCAAAAGACTGATCGGTTATTCAATTTCTAAAGAGAAAGAGTTTCATCTTGTTCTTAGATGATATTTTGAAGAAGGTCGAATCAGTTGAAAATGGAATTCCTGATGATCCAAGAGAACATAAACGGTGTAAAGTGGCATTTCACGTATAGGCGAGGCTATGTCATCCAAGAGGTCGATAAAAGAATGGTCGCGTGCAATATATGTTTTGAGTTCATATACCACGGAGTTTTCTAGCATGAATAATAAGATACTTCTGCTCTTGGGAGTATAGCTATGATAGTCTTAAGGGAGACTTTTGTCAAATTGTTTATGCTATATTGCGTTTTATATCTTCCATTTGATCAACAAAAACATGTGAAAAACAAAAATATTTGATAGGCTACTAGATATGCGAAGAATTATAGATGCAAGTGAAAGTATTGAAGAGGCTGATTATATGGGTTATGGTATAACTGGTAGTCTTGTTTGTGCATCATTGTTAATGAAAGGGGTTGATGATGATGATGGGAAAGTTTTTGTGATTATGCATGACGTTGTTCGAGAAATGGCATTGTGGATCGCATCTGCTCTGAAATAAAATAGGATGCTTTTATTGTGCATGCAGGTTTTTGGGCTACGAGAAATTCTAAGGGTTAAGAATTGGAACGTTGTGAGAATTATGTCTCCTAGAGGTGTCTGACTTTCAACAGTTTAATTGGTCGCACTAATCTTCATGGCTATCGGAACTAATTCTATCAGTTTTTTCATTTAGTGAAAAGTATATTTTATATTTTTAAAAAGATTTAAACCCAGTTTTTAAAAAAAAAAAAAAATGATAACTCTATATATGCTCTAATTATGGGCTTGTCAACGTTGAACAAAGCATACAAACGTTTAACATGGTGCATGTCAACGTTTAACAAAGCACAGAAACGTTTGTTGAGTAACTTGAGTTCATATGATATCATAAGTGGTCAAGTGGGTGTAGTCGTGTAGTCTGTCGAGCAGACTAATATGCCGCCGGCGACATCACGCAGTCGAAAGTATTACACAATTATAACTCGGTACGTATTTGAGTCGAAGCAAACCTTGCAAAATACAAAATACAATATTTCTAGAATCAGCTCATTAATCTATCAAGACTATATTATTGCTTATTTCTCAAAATCTTACGTGGTTATTAACCAATTTAGAAAAACTTAAATGATTATTTTTTCTTGAAAGTTACTTAGATATTGACTTCTCAAGATTGTACATCGAATAATTACTGTCAGTTGAATCATAATACAACTATATCATTTTCTCCATCGATATGTTAACCTGCGCCAGTACGACCACAATAATATTATGATAACTGTATTATGTAGTTCATTTTGGTATTGGAAAACACCAAATAATCGATAAAATATAAAATAAAACATGCACAACTAATATCTCCTACAGTAGTACAAGAAGAAAATGCAAAATTGTTTTTGCAAATAACTATATATAGAAAGTACCTTTTAAAAAATATTATAGCAGGAGAACAGCAAGAAGAACAAAAATAGTTATGGTTTTCAGTAAAAGGACCATAAAAAGAAATAATAGTTTGGAGAAAAAGAAGAAAAGATAGATCGCGATGGGGAGAGTGAAAGATACGAAAGAATATATGGTTAGGGTGTGGTCGAATCTTTGTATGCAGCTAGAGACCACTCTTTGCCCCGCCCACAGGACCACTCCTCTGCCAAACTTATTTTTACTAATTTTATTGATAAAATATCGTGTTAGTTCGTGTAAACGTTATTAATTAATTAGACTAGAAATAAATAGATTAAATAAAGTTGAATCGAGTTTTAAAGATGTAAACAGTGGCGACTTGGGTAAAGGGTGATAGGTGGACCATTTTGGTAGATATTGGTGAAGAGAGGAGCCAAGTTGCCCATCTCTTTGGAGATTTATCCAAATCTTTTCTGATTGCTACATTTTTGTTTATATATACTTCAATTTTAGCAGTAGTCATTAATTAGCTTCTCGTTCCAGTCTATACGCTTTNTTTTTTTTTTTTTTTTTTTTTTTGTCTCAGTGTATTTCTGTAATGAAATAAGTCACTTTATTTGTTAAGTTATTACATATGTTTTGGATATTTTGAAAGCACTTGTATTTATAAAAAAAGATATTTATATTTTATGCTGAGAAATTAGATACTATATAACTTACTTTTTCGAATTGTTTGACCGTTTTATAGTTAAGTTTAATTTGCTGAAAAGTGCATTTACTTCTTCTTCGATCTTCTTCTTTTACATAAACATATGCATGTGATTCTTTATCCTCGTGTAGTGGTGGAACATTACCATGATGCGATTCATGTGTGTTAGTTGATGTAATAATAACAAATCTGTAACTAACGAAATGGTAATGTTCTGATGATCGACTCATGATCGGAATCTACTAGTACAAAAATGAAATGATGTTTTTCTCTCCCTCGTCGTATCATACTAAACTTGCATCTACAAGAACTGATTGAGCTCATTCTACAAATGCAAAAAAAAAAAAATGAAGAGAGTGGCAGTTGGAAGCGTTTGATACAAATTTCGTGGGAATGTAGGTTTGGTAACTCATATAGTCCTATGCAACTTACGTTATTAAGTCGGGTAACAAAGCTTCGGTCAAGTATACCGTTATAAACGAACACTAGCTAGTAGCTAGAACAATACAATGGTTATAGATGTTCCGTTGAGCGTAAAACAAAGATTGTTTGACCTTGAGAGAGAACAATAATACTAATTCTAACTTCTAAGAACACATTAAAAAAAGTTTTCTTTTTTGTTCCCCCAAATATTTGAACAAATACCTTATAAAACCTACAACAACGTAATTTTTTCTTCAGTTTCAAAAGTACATTTTAAAACGAAAAAAAAATAATTCCAATCAATCACATTTTAAGATACAAAAATTAAAAATTACACACAAATTTTTAGTTTTATAATATTGTGCTTTATAGTAAAATGGCAATTAAATCACTTAAAACAAATGAAACAAGTAAACATTGATGCCGACAGAAAATACTTGTTATCATCCAAAAAAAGTTGTTTAAAAATAAGAAAGTGTGTTTTTCATGTTTTTACTATTTGGTGTAAATTAAAGACTCCCCCTAGTTTGTTATATACTTTTTCTGTCTCTAATAATTTGATGTTTAGGATTTTTCACACATATTAAGACAATAGTGTATATGATTAATTTATTATTTAGTTTTTTTCTTTATGGTTTTTACTTTTTATTTTTGGTCATCTCATACATATGTGATCATTCATTTTCTGACATTTTCTTTACTTTTCTATTTTTACACCTTTTTAGTGTTAAACTTTTCTATTTTTACACATTTTTAGTATTAAAAATGTTTAGAACATCAATATTTTAGAAACAATAAACATTCTTTAAAACATCAATTTATCAGAACAAAAGGAGTAGTCAACTTTGATAACTAACGTTTATACACATTACAAAAAAATCATATCAATCGAATTTTTAAAATACAAAAGTTAATAACTACACACAAATAATATCGTGCTTGATAGTAAAAGGACAATTAAATCACAAAAAAAGAATTGAAACAAGTAAACATTGATGCCGACAGAAAATACTTGTTAGCATCCAAAAAAGTTGTTTAAAAATAAGAAAGTGTGTTTTCCATGTTTTTACTATTTGGTGTAAGACTCCCCTAGTTTGTTATACATTCAACTTTGATAACTAACTTTTATACTTTATACACACTGACTAAAAACTACGTAGCAAAACGTGACGAGAAAGAATTGAGGAAACATATCAAAGTTGAATCTCCTATATATTAATAGATAAACACACTTGAGAAAAAGGCTGATGTGTCAACGTTACAGAGCTCATGACACTTTCTATCAAATAACCCTCAAAATATTTACTTATTTACAACTCTCCGCCATTAAAAAAAACAAATCTATAATCCTTTTCTCTCACCTTATTATTATTTACATATATCTATCATTGACATATATAAGACAATGTTCTATTCTATAAGTTTTTAAAAATGAAAATTTAATCAACAATTAAAATCCAGAAATGTATTTAATTATCAATTTTATAACATATTTAATTACTAGAAATAAATTACATTTCACAAACAATAAAAAAAATTATTCATTTATTTACCACTTTTATATATTTTTCTCATTGCGTTTTTTAAACTTATGATTAGTTTAAATTAAATCGATTAGTCTAAAAAGTATTGTTTTATCTATTTAATGGTACAATGATGTAGATGATAATGTGAAACATAAAATATGTGAATTTAATTTTTAGAAACACAAAAACAAATCAAAAATTTCTACAGTACCTTAAAATTCTTTTCCAAGTTCAAATATTTTACGGGTAAAACGTATTTTACCGAAAGTAAACGCAAATTTAAATAAACAAAAAAAACTTTACTTACATATTTTGTTTTACACAAAATAAATCTTAAATCTCAAATAATAATTTTGCTCATAATATTTTATTTAAATCGATTTATTACGCACATAGTGCAGATTAGTACCTAGTAACAAGAGTAATAAATAAGCCTTTACTTTTCTTAACTAGAACAAAAAAAAATAAGAATCTCGCAAAACCTTGGCATCTGTATGTATTGGCTTTAACAGCTCTGTCTGACGTGGACTCTTTTTCTAGTCTCGTACTGACGTCTCTTCGTTTTCTCCAAGAGGCTCAAGAGGCTCTCTCTCTCTTCCTTATTTTTAGGATTATTATTATTTTTAACGAATACTTTTGTCGATTAATCAATATAGCAGCCCAGTCGTGTATGTATAATGCAATTACGAAACTTTTTTCTTTCTTTCAAATACGAGTATTTTAAAAAACAGTAGTAGTAGTACTATTCACTTTAGGGAAGAAAAATAAAGTTTGGGGAAAGTTTTTTAAAAAATTAAAAGAAAGACACGTGACACGTGCGTGACTGCCACTCTGTCTCCACATGAAAATCTGACTCACGGGTCTGCCTCACGTCGCGTGCAACTTTGCTTTAATTATTCCGCTAATTCTGTCTTTTTTATTAAAAAAGTTAAACAATAATTATATTTATTTAACAAAATATCGCGAAAAGAAAAGAACCCGACCAAAGTTTTTTTTGGTAAAAAGGTTAAATTTTATACCAAGCTTTTCAAGTTTTTTCTGTACATGTTGATACAACTTATTAAGGAAGAACATACTAGAAAGGTAAAGAAATAAAACTAAAATAAGAGCCAAGGAGGGAGGAGGGAAGGGAAAGCAGTCGATTCCTTATTGAACGGTCCAGCGACAATTGAGTTGACGAAGCACTTGATGGCGTATCCAAGAAGGTCCTCAAATTACGTTCACGCCAGATGACATAGCAGGAAGCTTGCAAGATGAGCTTAAGGAGTGTAGCGCACTGAGCTTGATGATTTGGCTTTGCACCGAGAATCCAGTTTGAGATTGATAGGAGATCTTGGGGAGGAGACGGCCAGAATCTAGAAGCAAAAGCAGCCCATAGGGATGCAGAGAAAGGACACTCAAAGAAGAGGTGAGAGTGTGTTTCAGTACCAGAGGTACAAAGAACGCACTGAGCCGGAACATTGATCCCCCAGCGTCGCAGTCTATCCCTTGTGGGGAGTCTCTCGAGAATAGCAAGCCAGGTGATGAAAGAGTACCTAGGTACTGTTTCCTTGAACCAAACTGTCTTGAACCAGGGTACCAAGGTAGAGTGAGAGCGGATCTGCTCCCAAGTTTTCTTAGAAGAGAAGAAACCTGCAAACGAGCCTGAGACACGGCGCCAGAGATAAGAATCCTCACCGTTCGAGTCGTTTGGTGGCGAAATGGTAGTGAGTAGCTCCATAAAAGATTGTTGTTGTACTGATCGAGCAGGAGGCATCCACCAATCACCATCCCTTAAAGCATCAGAGACTACTGCATTCTTCCGGATTCTTAGTTGTCTAGGTCCATTAATCCCCAGTGTCTCAATCAAAGGAGAGAGTGGACACCAGTTATCATACCAAAACATAGCTGTTTTCCCATTACCAAGCTCACAGCGAAGGAAATCCTTTAGTAGAGGTTTAAGCCTGATCATACCTCGAACCGTGCGAGAAAGTCTCTGAGAGTCTTCCAGTTCCCAGAAACTTTTCCGGTGGAAGACATTGGACTCCAACCAAGCAACCCACAGAGAACCCGCATTAGAGAACATGTTCCATATAAGCTTGAGTTGAAAGACAACTTGGTAGTCCTCAAGCTTCCTAATGCCAAGACCACCCTCCTCTTTGGGCCTACAAACATCTTTCCAGGCTACCCTGGCCCCGCGTGCTGAACCAACTTTGTTCTTCCAGAGAAAGCCAGCAAAAGAGAATCAACTTGCTCATAAAACCCTTTTGGGAGATTGAAAACCGCACTCCAGAAATTGACCATGCCATATATGACAGAGGAGATGAGCCTGATCTTAGCAGCAAAGGATAGCAGCCTAACTGTCCATGAATGGAGCTTGGATTTGATCCGTTCAAGGAACGGTTGGAGAGTGGCAATAGAGATTCGGGCCGGATTCAAAGGTAAACCTAAGTATCTGGTCGGAAAGGAACCAACAGTGATCCCCGATAAAGCTCTAAGCACTCCCACCTCAACCTCATTATAGCCTCCAAAGAAAATTTCGGACTTGGCAGGGTTCATGTCAAGGCCACTGAAGAGCTTGAATTGACGCATGACATCTGCAACTCCAGTCAGCGAGTGCCTTGACCCATCCGTGAAGACTAGCAAGTCGTCTGCAAAGAGAAGGTGGGTGACTTGCGGAGATGCGCAGTGAGGGTGCAGGCGGATTCTAGAGCTCGCAGCCGCAGCCTCCAGCAGTCTAGAGAGAACCTCCATTATCATTATGAAGAGATATGGAGAGATGGGGTCCCCTTGTCTGATACCCTTCTTCCCAGGAAAAAAACTTGCAAGTTCTCCATTGAAGGCTATGGAAAAACGAGGCGAGGAGATACATTCCTTGATCCAAGTGCAAAACAGAGGTGGAAAGTTCTGAGCTTCCAACACTTTAAGAACAAAGTCCCAACAAATAGTGTCGAAAGCCTTCCTTATATCCACTTTAGTCATGCAGCTCTTTGGGCATGAAGATTTTTGATAATTTCTGATCAGGTCTGATGCAAGAAGCACATTCTCTCCTAGACTTCTTCCCTTAAGGAAGGCCGCTTGATAGGGACTGATGCACTCCAAAAGAATTGGCTTCATCCTATTTGCAATGATTTTGGATATGAGCTTGTAAATCAGGTTGCAACAGCTGATTGGTCTGAAATCCCCTAGATGACTTGCTTGAGGTACTTTCGGAATGAGGGCTAGGATTGTGGTGTTGATGTCCCTTAGAAGGCGGCCATTTCGAAAGAATTCCTGAACTGCATCCACAACCTCCTTACCTACAATGTCCCAAGTGGCTCGAAAGAACTCAACCGAGAATCCATCAGGGCCAGGACTTTTGTTGAGAGGCATTGCCTTGAGAACTGATTCGATTTCCTCTCGAGATACATGATTTACCAGAGATTGTCCTTGTGCTTCAGAGCAGCGGAAGGGAAGAAGTTCTTTAAGCGTATCCACTGATGCACCCGAGAAAGGCATATCAGTCTGACCCAATATACCCTCGAAATAAGAAGCAGCAAAGGACTTTATCTCTTCCCCATTCATAATTCATTGGTCCCAATCATACAGGAGATGAATGTGATTCCTTGCAGCTCTCTCCAGGACAGATTTATGAAAAAAGGAAGTGTTCCTGTCTCCCAGGTTGAGCCATATAACCCGCGATTTCTGTCTGAAGAATTTCTCCTCAGCATTGAGCAGGATCTGCCATTTAACTCTTTCCTGGTGCTCCTCAGAGGCAGTTTGGGGATCCGGAGAGGAAAGCAGACTT
>NC_025689.1:30743238-30749945 GCF_000633955.1 Camelina sativa
AGTCGTTTGGTGGCGAAATGGTAGTGAGTAGCTCCATAAAAGATTGTTGTTGTACTGATCGAGCAGGAGGCATCCACCAATCACCATCCCTTAAAGCATCAGAGACTACTGCATTCTTCCGGATTCTTAGTTGTCTAGGTCCATTAATCCCCAGTGTCTCAATCAAAGGAGAGAGTGGACACCAGTTATCATACCAAAACATAGCTGTTTTCCCATTACCAAGCTCACAGCGAAGGAAATCCTTTAGTAGAGGTTTAAGCCTGATCATACCTCGAACCGTGCGAGAAAGTCTCTGAGAGTCTTCCAGTTCCCAGAAACTTTTCCGGTGGAAGACATTGGACTCCAACCAAGCAACCCACAGAGAACCCGCATTAGAGAACATGTTCCATATAAGCTTGAGTTGAAAGACAACTTGGTAGTCCTCAAGCTTCCTAATGCCAAGACCACCCTCCTCTTTGGGCCTACAAACATCTTTCCAGGCTACCCTGGCCCCGCGTGCTGAACCAACTTTGTTCTTCCAGAGAAAGCCAGCAAAAGAGAATCAACTTGCTCATAAAACCCTTTTGGGAGATTGAAAACCGCACTCCAGAAATTGACCATGCCATATATGACAGAGGAGATGAGCCTGATCTTAGCAGCAAAGGATAGCAGCCTAACTGTCCATGAATGGAGCTTGGATTTGATCCGTTCAAGGAACGGTTGGAGAGTGGCAATAGAGATTCGGGCCGGATTCAAAGGTAAACCTAAGTATCTGGTCGGAAAGGAACCAACAGTGATCCCCGATAAAGCTCTAAGCACTCCCACCTCAACCTCATTATAGCCTCCAAAGAAAATTTCGGACTTGGCAGGGTTCATGTCAAGGCCACTGAAGAGCTTGAATTGACGCATGACATCTGCAACTCCAGTCAGCGAGTGCCTTGACCCATCCGTGAAGACTAGCAAGTCGTCTGCAAAGAGAAGGTGGGTGACTTGCGGAGATGCGCAGTGAGGGTGCAGGCGGATTCTAGAGCTCGCAGCCGCAGCCTCCAGCAGTCTAGAGAGAACCTCCATTATCATTATGAAGAGATATGGAGAGATGGGGTCCCCTTGTCTGATACCCTTCTTCCCAGGAAAAAAAACTGCAAGTTCTCCATTGAAGGCTATGGAAAAACGAGGCGAGGAGATACATTCCTTGATCCAAGTGTAAAACAGAGGTGGAAAGTTCTGAGCTTCCAACACTTTAAGAACAAAGTCCCAACAAACAGTGTCGAAAGCCTTCCTTATATTCACTTTAATCATGCAGCTCTTTGGGCATGAAGATTTTTGATAATTTTTGATCAGGTCTGATGCAAGAAGCACATTCTCTCCTAGACTTCTTCCCTTAAGGAAGGCCGCTTGATAGGGACTGATGCACTCCAAAAGAATTGGCTTCATCCTGTTTGCAATGATTTTGGATATGAGCTTGTAAATCAGGTTGCAACAGCTGATTGGTCTGAAATCCCCTAGATGACTTGCTTGAGGTACTTTCGGAATGAGGGCTAGGATTGTGGTGTTGATGTCCCTTAGAAGGCGGCCATTTCGAAAGAATTCCTGAACTGCATCCACAACCTCCTTACCTACAATGTCCCAAGTGGCTCGAAAGAACTCAACCGAGAATCCATCAGGGCCAGGACTTTTGTTGAGAGGCATTGCCTTGAGAACTGATTCGATTTCCTCTCGAGATACATGATTTACCAGAGATTGTCCTTGTGCTTCAGAGCAGCGGAAGGGAAGAAGTTCTTTAAGCGTATCCACTGATGCACCCGAGAAAGGCATATCAGTCTGACCCAATATACCCTCGAAATAAGAAGCAGCAAAGGACTTTATCTCTTCCCCATTCATAATTCATTGGTCCCAATCATACAGGAGATGAATGTGATTCCTTGCAGCTCTCTCCAGGACAGATTTATGAAAAAAGGAAGTGTTCCTGTCTCCCAGGTTGAGCCATATAACCCGCGATTTCTGTCTGAAGAATTTCTCCTCAGCATTGAGCAGGATCTGCCATTTAACTCTTTCCTGGTGCTCCTCAGAGGCAGTTTGGGGATCCGGAGAGGAAAGCAGACTTCTTTGCAAATTTGCCACTTTTTCAGCTTGGTCTTTTACCCTCTGGGTGATTCCACTAAAGTGGCGCTTGTTCAGCTTCCGGAGAATTTTTTTAAGCTTCCTGAGAGATCTGACCAGTTGAACTGAGAGGTACCAAGGATAGATCCAGGAGACCATTCCTGAGAGACGGACTGGTAGAATTCCGGGTGATCAATGACATGGTGGAAGAACTTAAACGATTTCCTGACAGGACGCCTCATTGCCGGAACATGAAATAAGCAAGCCGCGTGGTCCGACTGCTGTGGCGCCATAAAATCAGCAAAAGCATCCGGATGTGAAACAGCCCACGCATGGTTAATGAGTGCATGATCAATACGCTTCGAGGTGGGATTATCATCTTGGTTGTTCCACCAAGTGAAAGGAACCCCTTGAGCTTGAGCCTCGAAGAGCTCAGCATCCTGCAGAGCCAGAGTACATTCGTCAATGCCAGTAGTATCAACATTCTGGTGCAAGTGGTGAGAATGATGCTCAAGTCGGGGAATTTGGTTGAAGTTACCAACCACCACCCAGGGGCAGCGACTAACTGGAGTATTATCGTGGAGCCAGATCAACTCCTCCCATAATGGGTCACGTTCCTCTGGCAGTTTGTGTCCATAAACAAAAGAAACAGTAAGACTTAAACTTGTAGAGGGAATATAGATACCGCATGTAACCAGCTGAGCAGAGGACTGGTATACTACTAATGAGACAGAGGGGTCCCAACACACTACAATCCTCGCGGAGTTGTGGTGATCAAAATTTCCAAAATACTTCCAACCAACTGGAATAGCTCTTGCAACTCTGCTTGCATTATTATATTGAATATGCGTTTCCAAGAATGCTCCAAAAAGTGGCCTATGGATGGTGATCCATTCTTTTGTAAAGTCCTGACGCCTGGAACTATTCAGACCCCTTATATTCCACACAAAAAACATCGATGATGAGGATTAATGTGACATCGTGGTCTTGCGACCACTTCTCCTGCGAGAAACCAGGATGAATGGAGCTTCGGTTTCACCTTCAACAACCGCCTCCTGAACCGCTATTACGCCCTTGTCAGGTGGAATGGAACCTTCCAAACCCTCGACCTCTGCATCATTTGTATCGGCAACTGGTGCTGAGATGGGAGCAGGTTCATTATAGTTCTCATCTGCGAGCCACTCTAAAATTTGGTTCGTGGAGCCAAGTTCTTCCTCCCTGAGAGAGCGAGACTAGTTTTCTGATTCAGATGGAACAAGTTCGCAAGGAGGACCTGACTGCGAAGCACCCGGATCTTTGACTTTCCAAACCAAAAGAGAGTTAGCACTAGCAGAAGGCTTTGGGGGTCCGTTCCTTAGACCTACCTTGTCGTGATCGCCTTCTACTACGGGGTCGACTGCGAGACCTAGTACTACGCTTCCTTTGACCAAGTGGAAGGGAGGGGCAATTAGAAGTATCATGCCCAAACGCACAGCAAACTGTACATTTAGGAGGGAGCCAGGGGTAGGATACGTCTATTTCCACTTCACGCCCATTAGAAAAACCCGAGATTACCTTAGAGGGGAGCTCCTTGGTGAGATCAACCTTGACCAACACCTTTGCAACCTCGAAGTTTTCTTTTCTTTCGGTCTCAGGAGCTAGAGCTACCGGTTTTCCCACTGCCGTAGCAATGCGGCTAAGACTCTGACGATTAAACAGGAGATAAGGGACTCCACGGAATTCGACTGAGATAGAGGCTGAAGTTATCGGGGGAGAATCCGGGGTAAAATCTGGGGACCACGGAGAGACAAACATAGGAAAGCCAGCTATATTCCTAACATTCCGACCCAGAAGGATAGCTCGGGTCCGAGGGTTGGGAACACGGAGGAGAAATGCACCATATCCGATTTTGTGAACAAAGATACGAGGCCCAGAACGAGCCCAGAGAGCATTCACCACGCCTATTACTCGACCCATCTCTGGGGGATTACCATGGAGTTGGGCGAAGACAAAGTCCTTAAATTCCTCTCGAGCGGCGTCTAAGTTTTCATCGGGGATGAGAACAAAGGGGGCGCCAGAGATCTGAGTAGTTGGAGTGCCTACTTCTTCTAAAGGAGAAGAGTCTCCAAACAAAGAAGACCATTTCCTGTCTGCACCCGCCGGGGCTGTCTCTGCGGGGTTAGCCGGAGGAGGAGTTGCTTGAATGTTTTCGTGCAAATCCGCAGGAGCAAGAGCAGGACTCGAGTCCACTGTTGGTTCAGTTGATTTTCCCGTAACTGGAGACGCTAGAATCACACGAGGAGAGGGAGCGTCTGCAACAGGCACAGAAGGCGAGGCAGCTTGAGAAATTGGATCTGTTTCCGGAGGAGCCGAGAGAGGCGGTAGGACCGCAGGAGGAGCATCCGAAGGAGCGTCCAACGGAGGGGTGGATGGGGGATTTTCCGGGGGCTGCGTGCCTGAACCAGAGGTACGAGCGGAAGCCAGCAGAGTCGAAGCGGAGGCGAAGCGAGCGAATTGGGATGTGCCAGGGACTAGGAGATGAGATCCCCGCTTCTTTTTCTTCTTTGTCATCAGGAATTTCTCACCCACCGGCGTGAGGCCGGCGAATGGCGGTGATTAGGGTTAGGGAGGTCTAATCGCCTTTTCTATCGCCTCAGGAGAGAGGAGAGAGAATATTGATATATACCCGACCAAAGTTTGTACTATGTTAGTACGTATATCATTAAATATATATATATATATATATATCGTATATACTCCGTCCGTTTCAAAATATAGGATGTTTTAACTAAAGCACGCAAATTAAGAAGTATTTACTTTTAACAAGTTCAACCAATCATAAACAATACTGCATAATATAAAATACTAAAGTAGTCTTAAAGTTGCATAGAAACTTGAAAACATCCTATATTATGAAACAAAAATCTTTTCTAAAACATCTTATATTTTGAAACGGAGGGAGTATTTGACATACGAGGTCAAAAAAAAAAGTATATATTTGACATAATAATATGTTTTTTTTAATCCTTTTAAAACCCCTAATCTTTTTAAAAAAACTTAAACTACAAAATAAAAATCTTTTAAGAATTCACTTTTAAATTCGTAAAATATAAACGAAGAAAAAGCCATCTAGACGAATTTTTTTGTTTTTTTAGTTAGGATTTAAAATTATTGATTGATTATTTTGTAAATGCAATCTGAGGAAGCTTAATTTTCTTGTTTAGTACTAGTAGTATATGATTAGGTTTTAGTCAAGAAGCTATAGTAGTTAGGTAGAACCGTAGAATTAGGGGCGGTGGTGTGTCTCCGTGTAATTGACCGTTGACTCAAGTTGTTGTTTACTAATTTTTGATTAACTACTACTCCATATGGCTTAAGTTAAACGATACCATATTATAGCGTAACGGAAGTCAGTTATTTTGAGTGATTAGTTTAATCACAGGTTAAGTTTAATGAAGTACTAATTAATAGTAGTTGTTGTGTTTAAGTACTAAAAACTAACTGATACTGAACCAAGAATCCGGTGGATTCCATAGGCCTAAAAAGGCTACGGACCCCTGATAAGACCTACTTGTAGGGTTTGGGGACCATACTGTTTATATAACTCATATATACCAGTTTTTGGTTTTGATTGAGTAAATTAATGTTTGTAACGAATTTTTCAAAATTAAAAGAAAAAAAAAGGGAAATTTCATACATATATACGGTTTTTGAAAACTGTTTTTACCATACTATACTTTTGAAAACCTTTTGGACCAACGACCTCGAACACACACACACAAACTGTTTTTATAAACAGTAGTTTTTAGCTACTATTTTAACTACTTCGTCTCTCCATTACTCCGTGCCCAAATATATATATATTTTTTTCTCATGAGCAATAAAATTAAAAACCAATCATGGTAGATATTATCAACCATGTGTAGTATAGTAACTAGTAACTATTGAATTGCGACAATGTGGGCAAATATATCTGTCATTTACACAGTAAAAGTAGTAAGGGATTGTATAAAAATTATGAACATATAGAGATACACCAATAATTTAGCCTCTTGATTTTGACTCTATGTGTGTACTGGAATTACAACTATTTAAAACAATAGTAGTCGAAGCTAATTTAGAATATACAACTCACATGATAGTTATGTCTGAATGCCACCGTTTGTAGACCCCGACATTCATTTTCGAGCTTATTTTGGTTATCTATACGAAATTGTTATAACTCAAACACGTTTCACTATAGAGATTTAAAAAAAAAAAAAAAATTTGAGAAACAAACAAAAAATCAAAATGACTTTATCATTTCTTCATACACCCAATTTTCCTAAAAATCATAGTGTTACGGATGATCTCGAAGACATTTTGACCTCCAACACTAAAATCTTGATAATAATAGATGTACTAATATTTTGAGATAAATGACAAATATCTTAAGTTTGGTATTTTAGCTTAGAGATGAACAAGTGGGAGAGTAGACAAAACGTGTGATTTAGATATGAGAAAAAAATCAGAAGAGAGGGACACGGTAAGGGAAAGGTAGGTTCGGCCGCAGCAGATCCCTAGACCGGCTCTCATGCAGCACGACGCTTTATTTTGTATGCCTAACCATGTGACTGCAGTCTCCCATTTAATTCAGTTGGCCGCTACTT
>NC_025689.1:30753205-30769321 GCF_000633955.1 Camelina sativa
ACACGGTAAGGGAAAGGTAGGTTCGGCCGCAGCAGATCCCTAGACCGGCTCTCATGCAGCACGACGCTTTATTTTGTATGCCTAACCATGTGACTGCAGTCTCCCATTTAATTCAGTTGGCCGCTACTTGTTTCTTGTTTTTTCTCTTCTTAACTCCAACCTATGGTCAGTTTTTTTTTTAACTCTGGTTACTCACACACTTGTTATAACTTTTTTTTTACGGCCACTTGATACTTTTACTTACTACATCTGTTTGTTTTATTTTTATCAATGTCTCAAATATATATAAACCCATTTTAATCCTTCTTAATATATATATGCTGATTGGTTTTGTCCCTTTGTCTGATTTAACTCTGTCGGCAAATTTTGTAAGAATATTTGGGTTTGAATCTCTCATCTCTTATATAGGTTGTTCATCTTAACAACAATAGCTCTTTGCCCAAGTTCACTGTATCATAGGAAAACAGCAAAACTGATTCGAATTTGATTTTCTTTTTCAGACATATATATATATAACTAACGTTTTGCAAATCTTTGAAAATTAGTTCATTGAATGTAAATTTGATAAATAGATTAACAAAATCAATATCACATGTAAGAAATCGAATTCCTGATTATTCAAACTACTTTATTTTTATTTTATCTTTACATAAGCTCTGTCATTGATCCGCTGATGAAAAAAAAATGATTTTATATGTTACGTTATATATATATATAATATATGTTTAGTCGTTAGTGGTAATTACATGTGTGTATGAAATATTTGGATATTTCATCATGGGTACTAGATTTTGCTGTCACTCCATTTGTAAAATATTCGGACTTTTTATAGATATATTTACTCAAATTTTTTGTTCAGTTGTAAAATCAATGATACATATCGTTATTAAAATACTACTGTTAAACATTCAAAAATGCCATGTTGGAAATAATATATTAAATTCTACATATTTCTTGTGAAAACTTTAGAAATTATCCCAGAAAATAGATATAATAATGGACGACCTCAAGGTTGATCATCATCAGTGTATATAAAATCGTTTCCCAACATATTTACGTTATTACATTCGTATGGGACTCAGATATTTCTTCTACACATTCACATCTAATAGTAGGTATATATTTGTCAAAAGATACTCAAATTTCTTATAGAAAAAGATGAAACACAAATAGTGTGTGTAAAAAACTCACACATAATCAAATTCCAAATAGTTCTCGGTTGTTGAAAAACATGGAAAATGCAGGTGGAGGTCTCGAATCTCATGTATTCATTTTTGTACCTATAATTTGGCAAAGCATAGTAATGCATAGTACTAATAAATAAATACAATCTTTAATGGGAATATTGGGAACGAGATATATGAAGGTACGATCCTTTAGACAATGGTACGTAAGGAAGAGTACATAATCCACCCTGTCAACCTTATATTTTCACGCTATTCATTTTGCTTTTACACCCCCCACCCCTCTCGTCTCTCGTCTCTCTCTACATTTATGTGTTCCATCGTTTAATCCTTGAATCTTCTTGAATTGTAGTTAATTCCGATTCCGACATAATCTATAAACAAAAACTCTTGATCATAATAAGTTCATAACACACCATTTACTTTTATTGCGATCCATTAACTTACGTTTTTTCTTCTTCTTAATTACTCATTTTACGTTTAACAAACACTCAAATAGTATCCAATTTATTACTTACCACTATTGTTTATGCATATACATATGTTTTGGCTCTTTTCTCGCTATCTTGTAAATTCTCTAATATAAGGAAAACAAACGTTGGACAATAAATTTGATACGGTACAAAATATATTCCATATGGTCGCTCTTTAAAAATACCCATTTGCAGTTATTTCATTCCTGATTTGAAATGAAAATATACCTATATATAATATAATATGATATATATATTCCTTTTGGTGCAAAAAGACATATATTCTTTAGAGATTTTACGGCACATTGTATATATATTAATTAATATTCAATAGAATCACTTCACGGATGGAATTATATTATACTTTTTTTTTTTTTTTTCCTCAATTATATTATACTATTCATTTATTTTTCTACGTAATTTGAAAATGGAATCATATCATTTTGTTTTTTTCACGGTAATTAGGAAATCAAATCAGAATCTCTTTAACACTCAATATCCAAATCTTTAAGAATCAGAATCGGCTTAAAATTCGAAACAGTAAAAAAAAAACTCACTTTTATCTACTCCGAGAAGTTTGGGGTGACAGATTAGAGGAGGAGACCTTGTCATAATTACCAATCCACTGCTATATTTATTTTACCCATATCACATGCTAACTTATCCGCGCATGTTAGCTGTCCTCCACTAGAAAACACGCTGGTCATTGCTAACGTACGCCAGGTGTTGTTGTTACAATTCACACATCTTTTCTCATCCCTCCTCCTTCTCCCTTCTTCTTCACTGTGTATTATATTAAAAAAAAAAAAAACAGTAAGCAAAAAATATTTTATTTTTTCTTGTGAGTTGCTCGTTTATGGGAGAATCGTGTCAGATTAATTTCTATTTTTGTTTGGTTTAGTTTACCATATTTAAATTAAGAAAATATTATTATAAACAAAATCTGTGATTAGAGAGAAATAAAAAAGATCTCGTGGGTCGGGTCGCCATTATATATGCAAGTCTTTCTCGTACCTTTTGCTCCTTCGAAATTTACTGAAACTACTTTTTATTTTTCTCCTTCTTCTTCTTCTCTTCTCTTTTCTTTCTCAAGTGTCATAAGATTCAAAGAGAGTGGCCTTAAACCCCCATAAAAGGAACATTCAATGGGTACGTTTCTTTCTTTCTTTTTCCGTTTTTGTGTTATTCTCTTTTTTCTTCATACGATTTTTGGTATGAAATTTTCATTTTTGGTTTATGGGTTTTTTCAGTATTTGGAGGTTTCATATGAAAGCTTTTGTCTTTTTTTTTTCTTGTTTCTGATTTTATGAAATTAGGACTACAAGGGTTTTTGTCTTGTTGGTTTCATTCTTCTGGGTTTTTTTTTTTTTTGTCCTCTGTGAAGCTTTATTTAGAAGTAACCTAGGATTTGATGTCGGTGGGATCTCTGTGTTTAGTTCTCTGCTTCTCACTCCTTGTTAATAAGAAAACAGAGACAAAGATGTTTTTTTTTTTTATATATATATTCCTCTGTTCTGTTTTTTTTGAAAGTTTCTGTCTTTGAAATTTTACCAAAACAAGGAATCATAATCTCACTGTATTTTTTGGGGATTTTGATTGAACAGATGTTAGCATGAGTTTTTCACAAGATATGGATAATGAGTATGAGAAACTGATAAGAAGAATGAATCCACCAAGGTATTATTCTTTTTTCTCCTTCCTTTTTGTTAAGTATAACCACTTTTAAAAGTGATATTGATTTTGGATTAAAAAAACCTCTGTATTATTTTTGTCAGGGTTGTGATTGATAATGACTCTTGCAAGAAGGCAACTGTGATAAGGGTACTTTTTAAAAAATTTTTGTTTGGTTCATTGTACAAATTTCTGGTTTTAATCATTTATGTAGTCTTTGTCCTGAATTTTTGTTTTGTTTTGTCTATTAGGTTGATAGTGCAAATGAGTATGGGATTCTTCTTGAAGTTGTACAAATCCTTACTGATCTTAACCTGACTATCTCCAAGGCTTACATATCTTCTGATGGTGGTTGGTTCATGGATGGTATGTTCCAATTCTTTAAATGGGTCTTTTTTAGTTTTGTTTTGGATTCTCTTTTACTTTTGAACAAAGGAATTGATTCTCTTTATTCTCTTTGCAACTTGGCAGTATTTAATGTCACCGACCAAGATGGTAACAAAGTTACTGATGAAGTTGTTCTAGACTATATCCAAAAAGTGAGTGTGTTCATTTGTCTTTGGTTCTCTTCTTTTTTTATGTGAGTTCAATGAGTCTAATGAGTGTTAATTTTTGTAGTCTCTTGGTCCTGAAGCTTGTTTCTCTACTTCCCTGAGATCTGTTGGTGTCATACCATCAACAGACAGCACTGTTATCGAGTTAACTGGATGTGACAGACCAGGGTTGCTGTCTGAACTGTCAGCTGTTCTGACTCATCTCAAATGCAGTGTCCTAAGCGCTGAGGTTTGGACACACAACACTAGAGCAGCTGCTGTGATGCAGGTGACAGATGACTTAACCGGGTGTGGCGTTTCTGATCCAGAGAGGTTGTCTCGGATCAAGAACCTTCTCAGAAATGTGCTTAAGGGAAGCAACACACCAAGGGAAGCCAAAACCTTAGTTTCTCACGGAGAGGTTCACACGGATAGGAGGCTTCATCAGATGATGTTTGAAGATAGAGACTATGAACTCCGTGTGGTGGAAGATGATTCCTCAATCCAAGATGAAAGGCAGAAACCAGATGTTTGTGTTGACAATTGGCTTGATAAGGATTACTCTGTGGTGACAGTTAGATGTAAAGACAGACCAAAGCTTCTGTTCGACACAGTCTGCACTTTGACTGATATGCAGTATGTGGTTTTCCATGGAAGTGTTGATACTGAGGGCACAGAGGCATATCAGGTATAGAAAGATTCCATTACATTAGAGCATATAGTTTCCCTGATTCATTCTCTAATCAGTTTAATCTTTGCTTTGCAGGAGTATTATGTGAGACATATAGATGGATCCCCTGTAAAATCAGAGGCAGAGAAGCAAAGAGTCATACAGTGTCTTGAAGCAGCTATCAAAAGAAGAGTATCTGAGGTACACATGGTTCACCATATATAGTTTCTGGTATATATACTCTTTTTTTTTGTAACTGTAATTGAAGAAGATCATTGTTTAATGTTATAGGGATTGAAGTTGGAACTGTGCACCACGGATAGAGTAGGCTTATTGTCAAACGTGACTCGCATATTCCGTGAAAACAGCCTAACGGTCACAAGAGCTGAAGTGAAAACCAAAGGAGGCAAAGCTCTAAACACATTCTATGTCAGTGATGCATCTGGTTACTCAATCGATGCCAAGACCATAGATTCCATAAGACAAACCATAGGCCAAACTATCCTTAAAGTCAAGAACAACCCTCAAGAGCAACAACAAAGACAGAAATCGCCTACTCACGATTCCCCGACAAGGTTTCTCTTTGGAGGTCTCTTCAAGTCGAAATCTTTTGTCAACTTTGGCTTGGTCCGGTCCTACTCTTGAAGAACAACTTCACTTAGCTGTGAGAGGTTCAAATCTCCTCTAGGTTTTTAACTTCTTTAAGCTTGAGAAGAATCTGTAAATCCATCACCAAATATAACCTTAATTCTTGGTCTAGGATCCAACTTTGGTTAGGGGAAAAAAGTCAAAAGTGTTTAGTTGATGTCATGTCATGACTAAGTGTTAAGTGTTAGCCTTCTCTTATTGTATATATTATCAAATCCTCATTTTCTTCTCTTTCAGATGTTTCAGCCTCAATTGCTTATGTCAAAATTAAAATTTTCATGACCTGAAACAAAACAACCTACAATAAGACATAATAACTTTATACAGTACTTGGATAAACATTACTGAAGGATTCCAATGAAGCCTCCCAAATTTACACTAAAATATTGATTAGTTTGTTCGTTATAATTATATATACATATAGACTCAATGAAGCTACGTGTATGTATGTAATAAAATGAACATGTGAGGGTGTGTGTAAGATATTGTCACCGAACACTTTAAGGGGCGTGTTTACTGAAACTATGTCGATGGGTATTGTATAGATTCTCGAGTCACATGGAGAGACCAACAAAGTGAAACCTCCCCACCACCATATCACAAACACCGCCCATTTTGTTTTTTCACATTCATTGTTCTTTTTTACATGTTACATTTTCTTTTCTTTTTTCAATTTATAATAATTACTACTAAAACTCAGCATATTGACATGTGACTCGTCTCGTTTCCTTGTTCACAGTACATGGCTTTCAGTGTGGGTTGAGGATTCTTCATGGCAGAGGATATCTTTTAAGTTTCAGTGATTGTCTACATAGATTTTTTTATAGAAATTATGACTTTGCAGACTATTGTCTATTTTCATTGCTGGAGCTGGACTACACATGCATATTTGATCTAATGTTTATATCATACTTATTTAGTGTTTCAGTCACGAAATTGTGAGTTTCTTTCTTCTAACTTTTTCTATTTAGTTGTATTAAGTGACAAAAAATTGTTTTATTACGAAGTCGAATTTTGTGATTATCAAACAAAAACAAAATGTGTATTTTATGTTAATTTTTTTGGTAAGTACTGTGTGCATAACAATCAAAACTTAGACCTCGGTAAATTGATACAAATTAGTTATAATGTATAAAAAAAATTGTTTAAACTAATTAATCATGTTTGGATATGTTAGGCATTATTTACACTATAATCATATTTGTATGTGTGTAGGATTTGATAATTGTTGTTTTTAGTCTTCATATTTTAACATTGATGGTCAATATAGAGTGTGAATTGATTTAAAACACCGATTTTTTTTTTTTAGTTTCCTCTAAATCACAGCCGTACGCGGCCTCATGTTTCCATTAATAACGCATTACTCATGCCAAAATTAAAATCCTGTCATTTATAAGACTAAACATAACCCTTATTTTTTAAAAAGACAGAAAAAAACACACTAAACATAACATAATAGATCTAATATCTATCCAATCTATATTGACCATTGACCATTTTCTTTTGTTGTTTGGTTTCTTTTTTTGCCATATTGAGTCAATACACGCACCACAACCACCACACTTCCACCCAATTTCTAAACTTTAATGTTTAAAAAAAAAAAAGATTTTCTTCTTCATTATTATCCATACCCTAATTAATTTACTCTATTTAAAATCCTCACGCTAAGCAACAACCCCTAATTCAGATTTAAAACCCTTTAAACACACAAGCGTCAACATATAAAACATCAACAAACACACAAAAGTCTTGTTACATTGTCAAGTTGAATCAAGAATCAAGAAACAAGAAACAAGAATCAAGAATCAAGAAAATGGAGGATTCAGGGCGCGGAGGAGTTCCATTTCCAGGTTTTGAGATGAGAGTTCACAACGACAATTGTGTTTTCCGGCGATCTCTTAGCTGCCGGCTTCAAAGACGAGCTCCTTGTCCTCTCCTCTTACCACCAAGACCTCCTCCTTCTTCTTCCACGGAGGCTCCTTCTACGACCAGCGCCGTTTCTGTGTCTGCGTTTTGTCAAAACGGCACAGATCCGATCCCTCTCTTGTCTCCTCTCGTCCTTCCTTCAATGCTTCAACCTACTCCAACCACCACCTCTCACTAATTCTTTTTTTTTTTTTTTTTTCCATTTTACTATAGGTTTCTTCATTTTCTGTAATGATTATTTTGGAATTTTTTTTTCTTTGAAAAGTTTCAAACATCTAAGTAGATTCAAATCTTTTATTGTCTCTATACAAAATTTCACAAAGGTGACGAGGATCGTCTTCTCCTAATCTTGATAAAACTGAAGATTTTATTTTCTTAATACTATTTGTACAATATATTCTCTACAATCTTTTTCTTATTGACTACTAATATCTTTGATTCCAATGCCACAATACTAATTCCACCAACTTTAGTTTTTGATTCATTGTCTTTGTCTCTACAAAAAGTTGTATAAGGAAGGAGTGTTTTGTTTTGGTCAACACGAAGGAAGGAGTGTGTGCACCTCAAGCCAACCTCTTTAATTTGGTCTGATAGCATTTTTTTTATTGGTCCAAAAAAAAAATTAGAACAATTATGTTTTACTATTCTTGTGTTATTAATCATGATTATGTTTTTAAAACGCAAATTATATTTCGTCATCACAACACTGTTACTGATACGTTGACGTCGGAAGTTTTTTTCCTATGGCTCAAAATTTTAAAGAGTTAAAAAACTGATGGAAATATCTTCATTTTTTGGGTAGATTTCTAGAAAATTTGAAAAAGGTTTTTACGATTTGTTATAATCAAAGAAAATCACATTTTTAATATAAAATTTTTAGTGAGTTGGATGTTACCAATTCATTGTCATTTGGGATAAGATTATGAGAGTATATGAGCCGTCTTATCTCTTGACTTAGTCTACCTCAAATATTGCATATTTCTACTTAATTAATTACCATATACTAAGGAACTGCTCAGTGCTCACTGTAATCTTATGGTTAGAGTTGCAATATCTACCTAAAATCAGAACAATTCGACTTTCTTTATTTTTTTCTTCTTCAAATGTCCCGACAATTGCAAACTGTTCGTCCCGGACAACAATGGCTTCCGATTCAGCCACTTATATTGATTATATATGTCACGGTTATTAACCTCACAGATTCATGTGAACTCCTAATAAATATTGAGCCGGCCCAGGACTTGAGGTAACCCACACTAGTTCTATCTCTTTTTTAGTTCTCTGTCTTTACAAAAAGTTTCTATGTATTCCAAAAATGTAGCCATGTAGAAAAACTTCAAAACCAAATCTCTCAATAACTAATAGTTGGTCTTATCATTTGAGAGATGTTTATGACTAGCTCGAAAATCTTCTCACAACAAATTCTTTCTTTCCCAAGAAACTCGGCCTCACACTCAAATTAAGGGCTTTTGATTATATATTGTGACAGGGAAATTTATCAATATATGAATCTAAATTGTCACTCGCATGAAAGATGAGGCCCTTTTTGAGTATATATCACATTACTTTGAAGGTCTAATTAGTTATAATCATGTAATTCTAATTAGTTATAATCATGTAATTCCTTAACTAAGTTGATGCATTCGTACAAAATTCATTCCCACTTACATATTTCAAGGTTGGACTTCACTTACCAAGGTTATTATTATTTTTTTTTTTGTCGGTCAAACCCCATACAATAGCTTATCGGATGTGACTTTTTTCGAGAGAGAGCCAATTAGGTACCGATGAGCTTACATGGAAAAAACAAAACCCTCGCGATCTTGCACATTTCGCAAGCTTATCAGCCCGGGTATTTTCCTTCTGAGGAATATATTTAATATTAAAATCTAGAAAACCATCTCTAAATAATCTAAAATTTGTCAACTTGCATGGTTCTAATAAGCACTCCATTGCCCAAATAAGGGTATCCAGCTCTGCATGTAGTGGGGAGAGGCTTCGGCGCGATCCCTTGAGTCCCACCTAGATCAACTTATTCCCGGTAAAAACAATCCAGCCATGTCCACTTCGTTTGTCCTGTGGGTGCCATGAGCCATCTATAAAACACACAAGAGAGTCTTGTGGAAAAGGGGGCGCTTGTGCGCCAGTATCTCCCAAAGCGGGTACAATAGGTCGATTGTTAGCTAACCTCCAAGCCTCCTCTTCCTGGCTTGCTTTTTCAAGAGTCTCATATGGAGATTCCGAAATATTCTCATACAACTTTTTATTTCGCGCTTTCCAAATGTACCACATCACCCAAGGAAAAATTCTCAGATGTTGCTCTAGTGCACCGAAATCTTTCCCTGACCCATACAAAAAATCCAAATTATTATATATGGATGATGATGGGAATACCATTTGAGGGGATGGTATTGGCGATAGGGCCCAAACTTGTCGAGCTGGAGGACACTCGAAAAGCATATGATTGATGGATTCTTCCTCCGCTCCACATCTGGGGCAGTCTTTATCTCTACTAATATGGCGATAGTAAAGTCGTTGACAGGTTGCCAGGCATCCAGTCACAATTTGCCACACAAAATGCTTAAGCTTTCGAGAAGTTTTTAATTTCCATACTTGCGCCTTTAGTGTCGTAACACTAGGTCCCTGAACAGGGTGGTCGCAAGTCGGGCGAGAGAGAGCTCTCGCGGCTTCGTATCCAGATTTAACAGTGTAGTTACCTGATTTTGTCAATGTCCAGGAATATCCATCTCTCAATGCCCTTAGGCTCAGTTTTATCCCTAATATAAGGGTAATTTCTTCTGGGGGAAAAAGTTCCTTGAGTCTATCAGATTTCCATGTCTTGGTATTAAAATCAATCAAAGTATTGACACATACCAATGGGTTCCTTTCATCAGTTAGCCCTTTAGGTGGGCGCGCTGGGGAATCAGGGATCCATGGCTCTGTCCATATACATGTATTAAAGCCCGAGTTTATAGTTTTATGAATACCATAATTTAGCACATGTTTTGCCGCTAGCAAACTCCACCAGCCATAAGAAGGCCGATTTGACACTTGAATGTCAAGAGGGCTACTATACCTGAAATATCTCCCTTTGAATACTCGACAAAGGAGAGAATCAGGGAATCGAAGTAGTCTCCATAATTGTTTTGCCAAAAGCGCTAGATTAAAATCTTATAATTTTCTGAATCCTAGACCTCCGTCCGATTGTGGGGAACAAACCTCCTCCCACGACACCCAATGTAAGCCTTTACTCTCCGCTTTGTTACTCCACCAAAAGTTGGCAATCGCACTAGTTAGCTTAGAGGTGATGGCTTTGGGTAGAAGGTAGCACGACATAACATATGTCGGAAGAGCTTGAGCAACCGATTTGATCATTATTTCTTTACCGCCCTTCGAGAGAAGCCTAGAGGACCATAGGTTCACTCTCTTATGCTGCCTATCTCTCACAAATGCAAACACTTGTGCTTTTGATCCATGAATTTTCTCCGGGAATCCTAGGTAGGTCCCCATTCCTCCCAAGTTTATTTTTAGGAGACGTATCTTTTATATTGTCGACGAGTCGTTAACTAATGTCATAATTAAGAGATCGAACGTCTTACACGTTTTAAATCAAAACCCCTAAATATTAATTTAATTAGTAAATCATGCGCCCATGTTTCGCTATGGATTCTCATGACCAACATTGTGTGCCGAAAACGACTAGATACATATACATTAGCAAATGAGAAATGCAGATGATGGTGACTAACTGACAATAGTAGTACAATAATGAAATGCATGAAACTGATGAATGGTGATTCTTGTTCCTCGTATCAATTCACACGTGAATCCCACAGGCCACAACTAGTAAAAGCAGATGTGAAAATTCTTGTAAAAATAACTATATATATTGTCGACAAAAAAAAATAACTACATATATTTTTCTGTTATTGTCGATGATGTAATCAAACCACTAGGATTAAGTGGGTCACAAATTTTTTTTTTCTTTTCTTTCTATATAGTCAAATTTCCAAATGATAAAGTCATTCGGAAAATCTAATTGACTGAAATATTAGCCATATGTATTAGAGTCAATACGACAATATGAACAATCGTGAACATACGTAATGACATTATTATGTGAAATATATATGCATATGTTAGTCATAAACGTGTGAAATGGAGTATCTCTTTATCAAAAGAAAAAAAAAGAAAAAGAAATGGAGTATATCATATTAGTGTCACGATACAAAGAGTTCTCACCCGCACAAAATGATAATAAATTTGGAAATCGGAATTTTTATTTCCCCATGTAGACAAGTTTTAGCTGGTAGATTTCTACTTTTTTTTGTTAAAAGGCATTCTATTTAAACTAGAGGAATAAAAAGTTTACAGAGCAAAAGCCCAATATTAGAAGCCCAATTACATTAAAAACGAAATAAGAACCATTGATGAAACCCATAGTTAAATCAGAACCAGAACTGAACCAGAGTGGTTGGGATTGAACCAGAGTAATAGAAACGGTTGGGAGGTAAACTACTTCAAACCATCGCCATGCATTCAATGAGTGGAAGACGACAAAGAGAAAAGTGAAACGAGAGAGAAAGAGAGGAGAACCTTGCGGCGATTAGGGTTTCTTAGCCACCAGATCCAGCAAACCACAAAAGAAGTAGATTTGTCGTCAGTGTAGGGTTTGATCTTCGAAAACTGAGGGCTCTGTTCCGCATAATGGTGTCGATTTGGCGTAGAAGTTGATCCGTCGTTTTGTAAGTGTTTCGGTGGAGTCAATGATTCCTTTCAGACCATAGTGTGTAGATCGTAGCTTGCCAGGCAGTAAGTAGGAGGATCTTTGCCTCTCTGGATCCATGGTAGTTGGTGAGGTTGTTTAAAGATCCTGTCCAAGAGCGTGTCGGGTTAAGAGAGCATCGGGTAGAGATGATGTTCCATAAAGTCCAGCTGAAAGGGCAGTCGAAGAAAAGATGGTCCCTACTTTCTTCTCCCGTTGCGCAAAGTAGACATGGCGGGTCTACCTGAAGTCCCCAGGATCGAAGCCTATCTCGAGTGGGGCTTCTATTCAGTACAAACAACCAAGTAGACACGCTTTGTAGTTTTCTACTTTCTACAAAGTCAATACAAATTCGCGGGATATCATATATAACATTTCAACAATGGTATTCCGAATATGCAAAAAATAAATATTTAACATGACTCGTGCCGTCTTTAAGTTTTTTTTTTTGTGTTATCGAAATTGAAGTGATGATTATAACGAAAAAAAAAGTAAATAGAAATGATGATGTACGAGGGAAAATATCATAATCAATGATTTATTAGCGAGATTTTTGGGTATCTATAATATTTTTAAATTCAAATTTCATTATAATTTTTTTTCTTTTACGGCATTTCATCATGATTTACAAAATTTCCCTTTTTAAAAAACACTCTAATTAAAAAAGTTCCAAAACCTATATATAATTCTGATTAACTCTGAAGCAAAAAAAAAAAAAAATCACAAAGAAAATAATGAACATAAAACACGAATGGAGAGAGACATGTTTAGAATGACATGAGTTTCACTCTCAATCCAAAACAGACCAATCAACAAACCAAACCCAATTTCTCCGATTCGTTTAGGCCACGTCTCTACCCCTGAGGTGCTGGGCACGAGTCGTCGTCTCTCCATCGATCTCTCATCTTCTTCTTTTCTCCGAAACTTCTTTTTTTTTTTAATTTGAGTTCGTGTTTTTTTTTCCCTTTCTCAGACCCAAAAATTAGGGTTCAGTTTTATAGCAGCAAGGCTCCGCCGTTGTATGTAGTCGGAAAGGTTAGTTCAATTGTCTTCAAAATCTTCGCTCAGTTCGATCATTAAATTCGTGGGTCGTGCTCAAAATTTCGAATTGATCGATGCTAAAACCAATTGAAGTTTCCGATTTGGTAGATTTCTATATAAACTTTATATTTCAGGTTCAGACATATGATCATGTCTAGGTTTCGTTGCGTGTATCTAGTGAATAGTTTTATCAAAGTTCCACTTTTGTTTTGAGTTTTATGTTACCTAATTTAAGTATTTTGATGAAGAGTGTTTTGCATCTTCTCTGCTTATAGGTGGTTTTAGCTATATGCAACTGCAACTAGGAATACTCTTCAGAACTGATGCTTTGAAACCTCTTTGGTATTAGTTGATGCGTTCCACGTATATACAGCAGCAGCATAAGAAAGGAATGGGAGAGAATCGTCAGATTAGATCACGTTCTTGGAATAGAATGCCAACTAAAAGATGCAGTGCAAATGGCATAAGGGAGGAGTTTATTGTGGTTGATGATGATGAGGTTATCATTCTTGATTTTCCCGAGTCATCTAAAAGCAATGCTTCTGGCACTTCAAGAACTGGGAATAAGTCTATTTTGCAGAGAGTGATTAGTATTGACGATGATGATGATGATGATGAGGAGGAGGAGGAGGATGAGACAGGAAATGTTCATAAAGCTGGGAGTAGTTCAAGCGGTAACCCTCCTGCGGGTAAAACATCTGCGGAAGTGGATAATGATGATTGCCAATTCATTCAAGAAAAGTGTGCTAGTTTTAGATTTACAAAATGCAACCAGCCTTTCTCTACAATGCCCTCTTCTGGAATTCGATTTGGTTTAGGTTCTGATACTGACAGTGACTTTTCCGACAGCGACGGTTCTGATTGTGAGATTTTAGAAGGGTCTCGTAGTGAGGTCCGCGAGCAGTGGGAACACGCAGCTTTCTTGAAAAAAATGAAGAAGCCTGGTAAAGCTGGTCTGAGTGAGGAGGCTGGTACATCAAATCTCCACTGTGACACTAATTTCAGGCCTGATTTTGAAAGGAGAACTGAACAACATGATCAAGCATCTTCCTTCTCTGCTGCCAGAAATCCAGATGGTGGAAAAGCTGGTCTGAGTGAGGAGGCTGGTCCTTCAAATCTCCACTTTGACACTAGAAATCCAGATGGTGCTAAAGAAACCTCTTTTACTAACTTTGGAACCGATGGTAGAATTCCTGATATGGCGTCTTCCTTTGGCTCGGTGGAGAAAGACTACCGAGCTAAATCTAGTTTTTTCAATAAAGAGGAATTTCAGGGACCGTCCCCACTGTCACCTGAAATACGAGTTGAACACGAAAGTTTTGCTACACCGTCAAGTCATTTTACTTCGTCAAATGAACCGATAGTTCAAACTAGTTTCAAAAAAGTTGTAGAACAGCCAAACAAAGTGCAAGTTCAATGTGGAACTTCACAGTCACCCGAAGAGAATCCAAAGAAAAACACCACATATCAACCTTATACCAAGGAAGTTGAAGAAGAAGAAGACGCCTTAAAATTTTCTCCGCCACAGACTTCTGCTGGGGATGGAGTTACAACGCAAAGTAATGGAGCCAGGGGTGAGCACGGGATCTCGAGTTTAGATCAATCAAGAGAACCGATCATTGATCCTATTCCATCTACAAGTGGACAAGTGCAAAGTAGTGACGGTACAGCTCCTGTAGTCGATGTCATGCTTAACAGAGAAATGTTAAAGGAGACTGATGAATACAAGAAAGCACAAGAAGAAGAATGGGAGTCCAGGCAACGACAATTACAAATCCAGGTTTGACCACACTCTGCTCAAATTTCTGAAAGCTCCCGTTAATTATTGAAAATTTGCCACTGGTGATATAGACTTTAAGTGTTTCTTTCACCTTCAAAGAACCTATTCATCATAGTTTCTGTCTGCTGAATTATATTGTGCCCTGTTACAGGCAGAAGAAGCTCAGAAGCAACGTAAGAGAAGAAAGTTAGAGAACACGCGACAGTTGGAGATGGAAAGAAGGCAAAAGGAGAGGGTAGAGGAAGTGAGAGAGACACTGAAGAAGGTTTTCTACTCTTCCTCAGTGATTGCTCCTCTGAACAATGCATTGATTTGTTGCTAAAACTCATTTTGGTTTTCCATCTCCAAATCACAGGATGAAGAAAGCATGAACATGAAGGAGAAAGTCCGTGCAGAATTAACCAAATCACTTAAACAGCTGGAACTCAGGAGCTTGAACATGGCATCGCTGCTTCGAGGCTTAGGGATTCATGTTGGTGGCGGGACATCTCCTCTGCCAGATGAGGTTAGCCTGTTAGCCTGATTCTATCTTTACAGTTAGTTATATATGTTAACTGCTTTTGTATTTACATATCATGATCGAAACCAATTGTAAAATTAGGTACATGCAGCGTACAAACGAGCTGTATTAAAATTTCATCCGGACAGAGCATCAAGAGGTGACATCAAACAGCAAGTTGAAGCAGAAGAAAAATTCAAGCTTATTGTACGCATGAAGGACAAATTCAAATTTTGAGCTTATTGCTCGCTAACATTGACCAACGAAGAAGAAATGTTATGAAAATCTTTTTCTTTTTTTTTTGTTTCTTAGAAGGGATAATTCTCTGTAAATTAGTTTTTTTTGATTATCCAACAGAAACAACAAAATTGTGTTGGTAGGTTTGAAAAACGGAATAATAGAACACAGTNTGCTTAACAGAGAAATGTTAAAGGAGACTGATGAATACAAGAAAGCACAAGAAGAAGAATGGGAGTCCAGGCAACGACAATTACAAGTCCAGGTTTGACCACACTCTGCTCAAATTTCTGAAAGCTCCCGTTAATTATTGAAAATTTGCCACTGGTGATATAGACTTTAAGTGTTTCTTTCACCTTCAAAGAACCTATTCATCATAGTTTCTGCCTGCTGAATTATACTGTGCCCTGTTACAGGCAGAAGAAGCTCAGAAGCAACGTAAGAGAAGAAAGTTAGAGAACATGCGACAGTTGGAGATGGAAAGAAGGCAAAAGGAGAGGGTAGAGGAAGTGAGAGAGACACTGAAGAAGGTTTTCTACTCTTCCTCAGTGATTGCTCCTCTGAACAATGCATTGATTTGTTGCTAACACTCATTTTGGTTTTCCATCTCCAAATCACAGGATGAAGAAAGCATGAACATGAAGGAGAAAGTCCGTGCAGAATTAACCAAATCACTTAAACAGCTGGAA
>NC_025689.1:30771773-30784975 GCF_000633955.1 Camelina sativa
GGCACTGGTATCAACGTCTTCTCTTCTTGCCTTTGCCTTTACCAAGTTGTCCAGATTTGAAAGCATGTTCTTGTTCCTGAAGAAAAGCCCAATTTTTGCCATGTTTCTCTGCTCTCTCTTGTTCATGCACAGCCTTCTCTTTTGCTTTAACAGTGCTCATGAACTCGTTGTCTTTGCGAAGCTCACGCTGTGCTCCTTTGGCTTCCTGTTTCAACTTTTTCTTCAACTTTTTGAGGTCAGAACGGTACTTGTCTGGATCGTAATCCCTGCCATTAACAAAGCTGCACAACAATTGTATACAAACCGTTACAGGGATCATCCTATGTGGCCTCTGTAAGAATAAACTGAATGAGAGTGAATGCAAGAGGGACTTACTTCTCTTCAAATTTGGGATTGACCATTCTGATGGGTACTGGCTTATGCTTACGCATAGAGAGTGGTTTGCGTTCCTTGTGATGCTCTTTGGTTTTCGTTTCAATGAGCTTTGCGACATCCACTAATTTCTCCTTGAGAGTTTGTGGGATCTTTTCTTGGTTCCCAATTTGGTGTAATAAAGTTGAGATGGGCATGAATATCTCTGGAAAGGAACTCAATTCTTCGTTTATCTCCACAAACCCTCTAAGAGTCTCACCTACACTTGAAAGGATGCTTGCTCTGTTGAACCAAAGCCAACATTATTACAATACACACTTTTTGCTGGATTGGTGTCAAACAAAGAAAATAGAGTTCAGAAGTGAGAACATACCTGAAATCATCAGAGCTGAAATATGGAGAGTCTGCTGGCTCATCCATTATCTTTAGGAAGTTAAGAGGCATGACCTCCTTCACGTCGTCTTGTATGCACAGCAATGGAGTCAGTGATTTTAATTCCATGAAATGATAAAACTGTAACAAGATATACGAGAGCTTATTAGCCCAGTAATTGATAGAAGTTCAAGATATACAACAGGTGTAATGATAAAACAGCTGCCTATGCATGTCTTCAATTCTTAGGTACAGTATTGAACATCTATCACTTTAAATCGTAAGCACAATACAAAGCTAGGCCTTATTAAATAATGTACCTCAGATTCTTCAGATGATGGTGACTTTTTGTCTGAAGCGGCCATCAGGAGAGTTCGGATAAATAATATGGCTTCAGGACAGAACTTTTTAGATTGTTTAGCAACCTACAGTACATTTTCGTTTGCATGAGAAAATGAAAATGGAAACTGCCAAGGAAAAAACGTCGGGATCAACTTCTCCTTACCAACAGAACAATGGAGCATAAAAAGGAACCTATGGCAATATCACGACCAGAGGAGATGGGACAACGCATAAGATATTCACACATCAACAATATCGATGGGGTCATCACAGCATGGCGAAAGTCAGAGCACGGAAAAATCATGGACCAGAGCCGCAAGAGAAACAATGTTTTCAAGGAAGGCCAGCATCCATCCTCTGAAAGAATGTTTCTGAACTGGTTAGGGTAAAAAGATGGAATAGGCATGTTTCTCAAAGGACACTACAAAAGGTTATGGAAGCATCACAAACCAGGATTCTTGATAGCCTCGCAAAACTGTGCACGGGTCTTTAAAAGCCGCTGGCGAGCACATATTGCAGCAAAGTAGGGGATCTCCATGCTCATCTCAATTAAAGGTTTGACAAGCATGTTTAGTAACTCATAGTTCAAGGGCTTCTTGCTTGTAAGAACGGCAAAATACTGCAACAGAATACCGTAAAAGACCTGGGTGGCAGACAATAACAAACAGTCAAAAAGCAATTGAGGCATGAACCAGTTCAGGGGCCTGAAAACTTATACAAAAAAACTGCAAGCAGGTAGATCTTTGAAAGCTATATTAAATCTTACCTGCATCTTTTTTCGGTTTTCAGCTTTAATCTTAATGGAGTGTGCTATCCGGATTCGGTTGACAATTAAAATAACATCTTCATTTGAACAATCTTCCACAAGAGCAAGCAATTCCTCAAAATTCTGTGGAAGATCAATCATGAAAGGAATATCACGCTGCGTGGAACTCAATTTCATCATATTAGTTTTTTGTTTCACAGTTCCAGACAACCCTTCTCCTTTATACGGAGCAGCATCGTCATTCTTCAGCTTTTTATGTACTGTTGGCTCCACTTCTTCTTCATCATCATCTTCATCTTCATCTTCCAGTTCATCCCCTAGCTCATCATCACTTTGTTCCCAGTCTTTTAAATGATGAACTTTTCTTTGCTTCTCATCACCCCCATCTAACTCACAATCATCATTATCATCTTCTTCTTCACTTTCTGAATCCTCAGACGATCCATCATTCTCATCACTTTCAGAATTATCAACATCGTCCTCTCTTTCAAGAACATCATCAATCCATCCCCCCCTTTTCGGCTTCTCTTCTTCCACTGAGAAGGAATCACCAAGATCGTCGCCAGAAATGGCCATTGGCCTCTTTGTTAATTCCTCACCGCCAGTTTCCTCGTCCTCATCGCTCAAGTCATCAGTTTCCTGCATCCTTTTCTTACGCTCTTCCTAGGAGTTTTGAAAAATTGTATCAGTATTAAACGATGTCAACCATAAGACCTTGACTTCACAATAAGATAAACCCTTCTCTTTATAGTTTAACAGTCAGAATGTAAAACTGCAATGGCTTTCGACAGAGACATACCTCAAGAGCCTCTAATTTTTCTCGCTCTTTCTGAGCTATTTCTTCAGGTGTCTTTGTCCTCTCAGAAGGACGAGCACGAATCTCCATTGCCATAACATTCAGAATGTTTACATAAGGATTGCCTTTTTCCTGCAGACAAAAGGATTACATCACGCAAAAGAAAAATCATGAACAAAGAAGCCTGATAAGACTCATATAATAGATACATATGCTCAGTATTTAAACAACTATAAACTGTGATCATATTTTCACCTCTTCGACATCAAAAGGCTTAGTTAAACTCTCCATCGCCTGAGAATTAACCAAGGACTCGAAGTTTTTATCCAGCTCATCCATTAGCTTTTCTTTTTCCTCTTTTTGCTTAGCTTTCTCCATCTAAAAACCACAAAAATTAAACAAATCATCAACTGCAAATAAACCCACCATGCAAAAAGAAAAAACAGAGGAATAATCACCCTGCCAAGTTTGCTCTTCATAATGATCTCTTCCATGACTTCCTTCTTGCTCTTATGCCTCTGTAGAGAGAATCCAAGAATATCAGTAGTCAACCTCAAGGTAAATTACACCCAGACATTCTAAAAGACCTGTTGTTCTTACCACTTCCTCTCCAGATGCGTCAACCTGTTTGTTTCTGTTCAGATGCTTCATCCCTGTGACAGAGAAAGACAATATTAGCTTTCTCAAGGTTTACAGACACAATAAAAGTTGAAAAAGCAAAAAAGTGTTAGCAAGCAAAACATACTCTTGGATTCAGAAGCTTCCAGATCATCATCTTCAAGATCTTCATCTGACAAAAGTCCAGAATCAAAATCATCCCTAACAGAAGAACCACCAAGAGCACCATCTTCATAAATATCTTCTTCCCCATCAGACAAATTATACATACTCTTCTTCGCTAATTTCAACTACAAACACCATACACAAAAAAGATCAGTTTTTGATCCCCTAATTTTTAATTTACTTTCATATCAAAATAAACAAACCTGACGCTCTCTCTGCGATCGAATTATACCCTTATCAAACTCTCCAAGCTCATCGTTCTGTTCTCCAATACGCTTATCCAAAAAAACCGAAGCTTTCAAACTCCGCTCATACTCTTTCTCCAATGTGTTCTTCCTCTTATCAACAGCGAGAGTTCGAGAGACACTGATGCGTCGTTCTTCACCTTTACGCTTCTTCCCGAGGATTTCGAACTTCTGGCGAGACGTAATTGATTCAAATGGGTTTACCACTTTTTTCGGCTTCGCTTTCATGGCGACTGCATCTGGTCCCGTTCTTCTTTCGCCTTTTTTGTTTGGCTTCTTCTTCGTTTTGTTATCTTTCCCCATGATTTTTTTTTTTTTTCTCAGGCGGCGCCGATGACGACGGTGGTGGTGGCTAGGGTTTTATTAGTGAACGAACAGGGTTTTGGGAGATTTTGTTTTTAACCTAACACGAATAGCTCAGACTACAAGTAGAAGAAGAAGAGGAAACGGGCGGGTGGGCGGACGGGTCGAGTAAAGTATGATCCATAAGCCTAATTTAATTAAAAGGCCCAAAGCCCATGTTTTACAATAACATAAGATTTACCTTGCTTTAACTACAATGACAGTAAAAAATCTCAACCCTCGACTAAATTTTTTTACATTTGAAAACAAAAATACATTTTGGAAGAAGTAAACTCATATAATAATTGCACCCACAAATCCACAACACAACAACCATGATTTTTTTTTCTTTGTCAACAGCTTTATAAAACCACAACCATGATTTAATGTTAAAAAAAAAGGTTATATATTAATTTAGATGTGAAAAGTAAATACTAGGTGTAAATCATGCCAAAAGCCAGAAATCTTTGTGGCGCTTAGTTGTAAGAGTGTATCCACCAAGCTTCTTGCCTCTCTTTCGAACCGCAATGGCCATACAAGGAGAGTTGTTGATGCAATACTCCACAAAATCGTGTTTGGACGTCACGGGTCGGGCCTGCGATGCCCATACCATTAGTAACCGCCACGTAGCGTGCTGTTTCTTCTGGCCTAGAACCAGCAAGGAAGCCTCTCTTTCTTTTGCTTCTTTTACTATGGTCGGACCCTTCTCGTCACCTTTTACAACCACCACTTCTGTCTTTACCTAATTCAACAAATTATTGTTTTGATTTCTTTCTAAATATAAAAAGTAATATTTTGAATAAATATATGGTGAAAGGGATATTACAATGAAGTGTTCATCAATATTGTATGAACATATAACGATCTGTGTTGTGCAAAATGGAATGAGCAATTCACTTTAAAGAAAAGTAAAGATTGTGAAGAAGAATGTGCGATATAGATTTTCTTCATTTATACAATTTAACCATATTGTTATTTCCGAGAATATATGTAAATGATGAATTGTTCGAAAAATAAATAAATCATTATAAATGTTTTGTAGAAAAAAAAAGGTATGGTAAAGAAACTGAAACGTATTACTAACCTCGGGTCTTTTAAGCTCACAGATGTTTTTCAAGGCTAAAACTTTTTTATTAGCTCTTGACGTTGTGGTTTTGTCACAAGATTCTTCTTCGTCTTCTTCTTCTTCTTCTTCTTTGGTAGCTAGAGCACCACCTAGAGATCAAAACATATTATGTAAAAGCATTAAAGCAATAAGAATCATTTATGTGGTAAAAATAAAATACGAATCAAGACAATTGACCTGATTGAGAGGGTTTAGCTTTAAGAAAGTAAAGAAGAAGAATGTAATCTTGAGGCTGTGCACAGTGCGAGAGAGTCCAAAGAAGAGCGTTCTTAGCCTCAGAGCAAGAATCAACCACGACCATGATTCTTCTTCCTTTTATCTCTGTGGAGGAACTTGGTGGCTCGTGGCTGCAGCCATGCTGGCTCGTAGTTGTCGGTGCTTGGACTCTTACATTAGCCCTGATCCTGCTTAGAAAGAACCCGTCTCCTTTCTTTCCCATTCTTTCTCTCTCTCTATCTATCTTTCTCAATAGAATTGGACAAGAAAATGTTATAAGATGGTGGATAAAGTAAATGAGATCAAGAGCGATATAACAATGAGTAATTATGATCTTGCTTTTGGTAGCTCCCCCACACTTTTTATATACGTAATCCTCAGTTTCTCCCCAAGTTTAGTAGTAGCCACAATGTTATTTAATGAGTAACTTAATGTCCTTGCTTTTGGTAGTAGCTCCCCAATTTAGACGCGTTGCACTTAAACTTGCTAATTGTGTACATTTTGTGTATAGCACCGACATCCACATTTACAATCTCATGGCCTATAGAATCGTTGTGACCTTTGCAATGACTTGTGCACCAAAGCATAATTAATAAATACTATATGTTTTTGTTCTTACTTCGTTCCATGTTTATCGAATTTTAAACCCGAAGATTAATCATTTACGTGAGTTATTTTGTAATTATGTTTCTCCGAGTCTAGTTATCAAAACCCATATATTGTGGGTGAATGAATAATGATGGACAAATCTCATGGGATATAGAATTGTTGTGAAATTTGCAATCACTAATCATGTGCACCAACCATTTTTTTTCTTTCTTTCTTTCATTCCATGTTTATCGAATTCTAAGCACATAGATTAATCATTTTGGTGAGTTCCTTTGTAATCATGTTTCTCCGGTCTCTAGTTATCAAAACCCATTGTAGGTGAATAATGATGGCTATTTACTTATATACTTTTTGTATCCAAACTTTAATTCTCTTAGTTACTTTGATACTTTTGTATTGTGCCTTTGAGTATGAATAATGATGTCTCAACTCTTTTGTGTTATTATTATTAGACATCGAGTGTTGGGTCGTTGGCCCTTCTTCTTCATCATGTTCATCATCATCAAGCCGTAGGTCCCAACACTAATTCCTGCCAACCGTAATTGTTACAAACCATATGTGATATGTAACATAATTATAATCTCTTAAAAGTAGTAGAATTGTCATAACTGATCTTTAATTAGCCAATTAAAAAGTTCGTAATGCTTATCATAGAAATGTCTTGTTCGGTGTGTGTTAGTTGCATATACAGCACATATATATATAATCAACCAATAAAAAGTGGGTTTGTTTGTTTTTTCTTAAAAAACCTAAATCTCCAACTTGGTTTTGTGATTAAAGTAGCGATTCGGCATAATATCAAGTTAAGTGTAATCACCATAATTATCTTTCCCTTTTTCTTTTTAAACCAATTACTATCTTTCCTTTCTTGTGCTAAGAAGCACATATTTTACATTTGTTACAAATTTATAATTAAAAATTTTAAACTTTAAGAAGATTTATAAATAAAATTTTCAACTCTACAATTTTTTTTCTTGCATCCTACTATATTAATTGGGAAGTACAAATATGAAACTAACCTTAAAAAGTGTAAAAATTACATTCAAATACCATTACAAATACTTAATTAAAATTAATTAATTAATTTAATAAAGATAACTAGTTAAAAATTAAAAATCGTTGGCAGATCTAAAATAAAATCATCTAATCAAATAACATATAATTGAATCAAATCTAATTCGTACTTATAAAAAAAATATAAAAAACTTAACAGCTTAGATTTTAAAATTCTAATCGAATAAAATCTAGAACTACAAATTTTATCAAAAATCTAATCGAATAAAAGTTATACCAGTTCCGTTTAACAGTTTAGATTTTAAATTTTTTTAAAAATATATATATAGATATATAAAAAAAGTTATATTTATTTTTTACCCACCGTTCTTTACAAAAATAAAAGTAAGTTGAGATTTAAATATATTCAATACTTAAATTTTCAAAAAAAAAAATACTAGATAGGTTTATTGACAAGTTTTCAATGAACATTTTTAAAACACAAAATTTTTTATATAAGCAAACTAAATTTTTAATTATAAACTATTATAAATTACATAATAACATAATAAACTATTATAAATTTCCATAAAAAAAATTCAGTCCATGGGTTTACCGCGGGTTTACTCAGTTAAGGAATAAAAGCAGATACAGTGTAAATTGGAAAAAATAATAAGTCCACATTCCAAAAAGAGTCAAACTTCTTAAACTCTTTTGGCATGCCACGTCATGAAATATCCCACAAAATCTCCACGTTTCCTTGTGTTGCTCTCCAAAGAATCTTACTTGGCTGCGATTACGGGACCAAAGCTTCCTCATTGTTCAAGTTTGTTGCTTTTTATTCTCTTGCTTAATTTTATTCTTTCCTCTCTTTTTTTTTTCTTTCTCTCTATTCCTTTGAGTTTTCAGTAAGATCGATCCAAAGGTATGAGAACAGAACAAACATTAATCAAATTTCTTATGTTCATCTGCCCTCTTCTATTATGTCCTGTCTTTTCAGAAAAATCTTGATTAATTACCATAATCACCTACTTGATTAACTCAAATCTTGTGTCTTTATTATTGGTGATCTCCATTTAATAAGTTTACATATTAATTCAGGTCAATGGGTATTCTACTTTGTTGTTTTCGAATTACGGAACACGTTGATGAATCTCGAAACGTACCAAGAATCAGAGGCTTCACTAACCCAATAACGAATAACTTTTCCCCCAAGGTATCTCCACATATTCAAACCCTAATTCCTTTTCTTCTTCTCCCAAAAACTAAACGAAGAGCTTAACACTTTCGTATATGATCCAGTTCAAGCAACTATTTGAAAGCCTAGAAAGAGGAGAAATCTCCTATGTCGCTGACGAAGAAGAAGACGTTTGCCCGACATGTTTCTATGGTAAACAAAGAATTGTGAAACTCGGAATTTATATTTATAAAACGTTTTGAGTGAGTGAGTGTGTGTTAATAATGCAATTACTATTGTAAATGGAGACAGAGTACGTTGAGGAGAACCCCAAGATAGTTTTGCAATGTGGACATATGTTTCACCTTGCATGCATCTATGAATGGATGGAGAGAAGTGAAGCTTGTCCCTTTTGTTCCAAGGTTAATTTTTTTTATATACTGTATCTTAACAAAAATTTGTGGTTGTGTCTATATATTTCTTCTTATGACCATATTTGTTTTTGGAAAGTAATAAATTGGGTTTGATTTGTATGTTTGTGATTTCATATGCAGACAATGCTTTTCTTGAAGGGTGACGAAATTACAGAGCATGTGGAGTAACAATTATTCTTCTTCAACAATTTGGAAAATTTTGATTAAATTATTTTTGGCTAAACTAATAATTTCATTGTGGTGTTTAATGGGATATATTTATTCTTATTTGTGATATAACTCATTTGGGACAAGTATTAGGAGGTGGGTAGAAAAAACGCCTTGATCTATTCTGTTTTGATCTACAATTCTTATGTATACTTTGTTTTGTTCGTTAACATTAACAAAGTTTGTTCTCTATTTTCTCCATATCTCGTAAATTAGAACAATTTTAAAATTTTATTGGTGTCAATTGCACCCATCTAACATTCAACGTGCCTCCGCTCCTACGTTGAACAATCCAATTTTTTGTTGTTGTTCGAGAAAACAAACAAGACAAATTGAGTAGTATTCTTATTTTTTGTTGAAACAATGGTCTTCAATCCAAAAAATATGTATTTTTTTTTCTTTGTCATATGATCTTTGCATAACATCAGGACCAAAATCTTGAACAAACCGCAAATTTTTTTTCTTTTCGAAAAAGCAAAACAGGGCAAAATGAGTAGTATTTTACTATTTTTGTTGAAGAATGGACTTCAGTCCAAAAAGGATATGTGCTTGCGCGGTTAGAGTTTTTTTTTTCTCTAGGTTTAACTATAAACACCATATCATATTTTCTGTTGATGATTAAGAAAAAAAAATTTTGATTGAGAACTCTGGAAATTTTACGAGTTGGTTTGCACCAAAAATGGTGAGAACGGCATAAATAATGCAAAATAAACGATCACGTGGAATAATGGTGATAATGATTGTCTCTAGATTTATCTTAATTTAAGAAATATAGCATAACCAAATTTCATTCATCACAACTTCTCTGGTAAGGTAACCCAACCAAATTTCTTTCGCCACAACTTCTCTGTATGTTTTCCATCAATTGGAATTTTATATGACTCGACATTCTTAACTAGACTATCCTGACAATTGAATTTGATTAGAAATCTCTGCTCATTCGATGTTTTATTCTCCACTGTCATCATAGGTTTTAGGAAAAATAGTCCCCAGGCCCAAACAAACCATGTAACAAAACCATTTTCCGAAAAAGTAGAACTAGATACGCACCATAATTTTCGTCCACCAAGTCCTAATTAGTTTTTTTTTTTTTAAGGAAGTTCTAATTAGTTCAATTTTATCATTTTTCACTGCCTTGCCTCATTTACATATTTCCCTCTCAGCCATGTGATCCACGTATTCTTATTATTCCTTTCGTGAACCTTCAATTTTACTAGATTCGGACCGGACCGCATCACGTGTGGAGTTATTTTTGTATAGTTTTTAAAAAAATATAATTGTCCAGCGATCAAACTCGTCTAATATATCTGATTGTAAAGTTTAAATTTTTTTGACCCGAAAAAACTCCGTTCCTCGTAATTCATATGAGTAAATAGTATGTCCGCATATGTTCTGCTTGAATTCTTGTTCCCAAAATTCTCCTCCCGTATTTTATCATACATGAATATACCCACACAAAATTCTCATAACCTGATTATTATGGAACTAATTTGAACAATTCCTAAAATATAATAAACCTGTTGTTTAATTTTTTCTTCTTCTTAATATGTAATTTGGGTCAGTTTGACAACATGAATATTTGATATGGTTTTTTAAAACCCTTAAGTGTATTCTCCAATTAATAGTATAGATTTCCTTTAATTATTGAATGAAATATTCCTTAGTTATACTAATGACAGTTTAATGTAAATAATATAGTAAGAGAAAGACAAATAATAAAATAGGATATAAAGCATGAATATTTTATATAAGAGATACCAGAAGGTATTTTATTATGGAAAATTCTATTAATTTGAATATTATTAGTTTTTAAAAGTAATATATGTGTTCGTAATTGATGGAGAAAGAAAATTACAAAATTATTTCATGAGGAGGAAGACTATAATTGGTCATTAGAGCCCTTAGAGCAAGTTTATCGGTAGGTTCTTAGAGCAAGTTTATCGGTAGGTTCATATTTTGGGGTTCTTATTCACTGTTTAATTTTTTTTATGAATTAATTGTGTACTTTTCTAAATTTTAAGAACTCTTGATCTCTTAATTTTAAATTGCATCCTCCAATAGTAGTATATAATTATGGGTCTCTTATTTTGAAAATATTGTTTTGATGTATATCTCTTGACTGTATCTTTTGATGTTGGATAGACAAAAATCTGATAAAGAAGAGGAACGGTCTCAATATTGTGCTTGATACCCAACTCTTGGTCAGTGTATCAGAACGGCAACTCAGTAAAATCTCCCACTCCTCTTGGATCTCTATAGCTGCCTTCTTTCTCACAATATGAGACAATAACCATAGCATAAATGTTAAACACAGAGCAAAGAGAATAAATAGATGTTCAAGGAGAAAACAATAATCAAAAGAAGCAGAACAAAGTACAAACCTTTATCAGCTGCATCAATGAAGCTAGTTCTGGCTCACCAACAAGATCAGTCTGCAACAAAGTACAAACATTTTTCAGCTTGTATGATATGTCAAGGTAGAACCATAACATAGCTTACCCTTTGTGATTTTGTCTGCAATGGACTTCTTTAGGACACCATAAACCAATACAAACAATTCTCAAGTTCAACTAAAAGAAACACTATTCCATAGAGGAGCAGAAACACTAAAAAACTAAACAAAGAGCAAGTATTCACACATAACATCAGATTCGTACAAGATATTAACTAAGTGCAGGATGAATAAAGAGAAGAAGAAGCACATCAAAACATTACAGAGTATAAGAAACAGAACAATACTATAAACGCTTCACGTTTTTAAATAAAAGCATAGGAATATGAGAAACACAAAAGCTTCATAAATCATCAGAGAAACGATTAGAAAAATAACAGTAAACAAAAATATATAAATATATACCATGATCGACATGGGCAATGACAGACATGTTACGGATGTTGTGTTTTCGATCCATAATTTTCCGTTGCTCTTCAACTGTGAACTTCACCTGCAAGTTACAAACTATTAAACAAAAAAAGGAGAACAAACCCGTTAGATTAATATCACACAAACGAATAAAAACAAAGCTAGAATTCATAGATGAATCAAGAACAACAGAAGATAGTTTAGACGGAGAAGAATCATATCAACCAACCTAACTAGCCTGGGAGAAAGATGTTGACACGCCGAGTAGGAGGAGAAGCCAAAGAAGTAAATCCTTTCTTCTCATATTCCTATGCATCATTCCCGATTCAGCGAGAAAGTGTACCATATTCTCCATCTACGTGATAGATACAACAGCTCAACCGACGTCGCAGCATCATTCCCCTTCATCATTCAAACCTACACAAACAGCTACTCTATCAAACAAACAGACAGAAGCTTAAGGCTGGAACCTGGAATCAATTTGTTCCTAGTGAAGACCAAACCACAGAAACAAAAAGACAATAGAGAATCTTTGAACTGAAGATCATAGATTTATAAATAAAAATCGATCAAAGACTTAGAATCATCCATATCAAAGATCATACCTTTGCTTGCGCTAATGAGAAAGAATCCATCTGGAGTCATCGGACTATAAGCCACATCGATGATTCAATCTCCTCCTCCGATTCCAATCTCCAATGATTCCAACCGATCCCATCTCATCCGATTGAGAGATTCGCGACAAAGAGAGAGAGAGGGAGAGGGAGAAAAAAAAACAATCGGCCAAATTTTTTGCTGTGGATTAAAGGGAGCCAACGATTTAGCAACACGTCACAGTCTCTTATGTGAAGTTGAGGTTACTATATAAGAGGAGAGGAGCTCTTCAAGTTTTTTCCATTTTCTGTTTTATTTTTTATCTCTTTTCCCTTCAAGCCCCACTAACAACCTGCCGATAAACAAGGCCTTATATAATTGGTCTTAGTTATGGTATTATATCACTGGATTTTATAAATTTCAACTGGTCATTAAATCCCTATATATCCAGCTATTGGTATAATATTATTATTTGCTTTCAATTTTATTGGACTGGATATTCTAAATTTTAAGATTTCTGTAAAAACACTATAACTACATATTTATATATAATGTTTAACTACATAGTTATCCAAATAAAAGTATATATCCATGTCATTTTAATTGGTGATCATATGTTTTTTTGGGCAAATATAGTTATTGTTTTTAGCAAAAGAATAAATATTGAGCCAGTTTCAAATGATCTTTGATTCTTTCACCATTAGAGCTTTATAAAATTATTAGAGTGGTAACATTATTTATTTTTATGAAGATATGATTTTAAATATATATATTTTTACATCTCATAATATAGTTATATTATTATAATACAATAGATAGTGAAATTAATTTAATTTTGAAAATATGTAGGGGATAATATTTATCACTTTTTGAATAATATTTACTAATTTTAGAATTTATATGAGCAAAATATTGTGTATATAAATAAATTGAATAGCAGTAGCAGTTGACAAAAAAAAAAAAAA
>NC_025689.1:30785153-30846036 GCF_000633955.1 Camelina sativa
AAAAAAAAAAAAAAAAAAATATATATATATATATATATATATATAACAGTGACAGTTTTATGTAATTTTATGAAATCATAAGAGTGGACAATAAATTAGTTACGGAATTCTCTGGCGACGACACGTCAGCTTTTTCTCCAAAATACTTCTCTTTTAATATATAGGGGATATCCTCTATCTCTTTCCCACCATTTGTCCTCATGTCGTAACTTCTCGGACGTTTTTATCTCATCGAAAACCAACCGTGAGTAAAAATTTGATAATGAGACACATTTTTTCTATTTGGTTGAGGTCTTACAAGGGAGATGGAACCCATGAAGATCCAAATGGCGGGTAGATCGTGTTTGGTGGGTTTGACCCGAACCACTTCCGGGGAGAACACACGTATGTTCCTATGATGTTACCAAGCAACGGGTTTTCGAAGATCAGAATGTCCCAAATTCTCATTGGTAATATAAAAGTCAACCTTTCTACTAAAGAATATGCATAGCAATTGTTGACTCGGAACGACTGATATTTATGGCCCGAGAGTATGAAAATTAAGTTTTACTGAGTACATATAGTTTAGTTTCTATTATAATTTTGTTTGGTTAATTTTTTGTTTTGTTTCATAATGTTTAGACAGCTGTCCGCAAGATCTATGAGGCACTTGAAACAAAAACAAAGATAGTACGATCAGGTTTGGTTACATGCGGAAAGGTTCCTAAGTTGCATGCTATCTCCTTCATAATTGGGGAAAGGCTTTTTCCCCTCACCAAAGATGATGTACGATCAGGTTTTGCTATCCTTTTGAGTTATATTTTTAAAAATTCTTTATCTTGAAATATTTTTTCTTTTATTGTGTTTTTGTTATTTCAGTACATGTACGAGAGTAAAGACGGAAGCGGTCGAAGAGTATATGCACTCTTCGTATTTTGGTGAGTGATCGTGCCATGTGGTAAGTTATAAATTTGTGGTATTGTACCTAAAATTGTTGCGTTGGTCTCCTATATCCTCTTAATTATGCATTTCTGCTCTGTTAACTTCTTCAACTAATTTCAGCAGCATAATTTGTGTATTTTTAACGAAAAAAATAAGCAAAAAGTAAGCAAAACATATATAAAATAAGGTTTCATGATTTGTTTTTATGTATATGTTTTATAATTTAATAACTGATTGGTCATTGTTACTTTTAAAATATAAATTAATACTTGATTTAAATAATTGCGAAAATTATCTATATATACATTTTGTAATAAACTTTGGAGTTCTAAACTAATATTTATCATATTTAACAAAAATTCCTAAAATTACTTCCCAATAAATCCCAATATCTATTTTCCAATTTCCTTCTCTCTTTCCATCCTTATATGATTTTATTTGTTTTTAAAATTATTTTATCACATAAAACATTTGTATAATAAAAATACAAGTTTTTCGCATATGTTGCTATTTGAATTTTTTTAAACAGACGTATATTACTCAATCGTTTTTTTTTTAAAAATGTATGTATAACGTCCCAAATCAAATAGAAATTTTAGACAATGGTTCAGAACGATTATAAATAAGACTAATTAATATGTTTAAGGGACGGGGTTATATGGCGGAACAATTTGGATCGATATTAATATAAATTTAAAATATTATTAATTTGGTGCTATAACAAGGGTAGCTCATCATTTTATTATTTTGTTAACACCATTAATATTAAGTATTATACATATTTAAAATAATTATATTATGATTATGTAAAAAATAAATTATTATGCGGTATAGCACAGATTAAATCCTAGAATTAAGAATCAAATACAACTATTATAAAAATATTCTTAAACATCAAATAAAACAAATAAAATTAACTTACAATTACAATTTTAAATTTAATAATTTTGGTAAACATATAGTCCCACGGTATACCGCGGGTTGCTGAACGAAACCGGATTATCCTAAGTGCCTTTATGCGACTATTTTGACTCAGTAAAACATTTGAAAACATACGAGTCCTGCGAGGCATTATAACCATGCTCTGATACCACCGTTGTCACGCCCCCGAACCGTTCTAGGACTAGGACGCAGAACGGCCCCGAAACACCACTTGGAAATAGACACCAACGATCCGGCCGAGGTTCTAAAGAGATCAAGACCCTTAGCCAGTCCGCTGGCGCTATCTCCACCACTTTGAACACCACTTAGGCTTGCCAACCCTCGTGATGCCCAAGTGTTGAGCCGACTCGGACTAAGTCTTATCAGACAATATCGTGCTTATTTATATATGAAAACCGAATTTAGACATAATAATTTTTATTACACAAAAAGGTTACCAAAAGAACTTATAAAGTTTGTGGCCAAGGCCTAGTGCCAAAAGGATTTACATATTAAACATACTGGTTTTACACAAAGGCACACAAAATACTCCGACTTCCTATCGCCCAACACGCCCTCTAGCTTTCCTCTAGTGTGGTTACCTGCAGGACAAAGAGTTTCATGAGTAATCTAAGATTACTCAGTGAGCTTCAAGGATCCATGCAAAAGATTAGATTCCCATCCCAACTCCAAATCAAGGAATCAATCTAACCACCACACAACAAACCATCAACACTCAACAATAAGAGATAGCATGCAGAATGGTAATAAGCCAAGCAAATAAACCAAGCAAGCAATCAATCACAAACCAACATGCATGCAAGAAAATAAGCGATTTAAGCTAATGAATCAAGCATGCAACTAAGAACTTGAAATAAAGAAAAACATTCTAATCAAGTTCCTAGGGACTGGATATGCTGTCTTGCATCTCACCACACCGTGAACTCCCGAGTTGTAGCCACAAAAGCTTGCAACCGGTACATCACTATCACGCCACACCGTCGTGTAGACAGCATCGGCCAAGGTAGCGAGCCTAGTCTCTTCGAGCTCTTCGTATCAACATGTAAGCACAAGACCATAGTCTAGGTTTCATGATGTGACGAAATCATTGCAAAGGCCAGCCATATCCCTAAGTTTTAGTACGCTTATGGCTAATCGGACTTAATCTGACGCCACGCTCTAAGACTTTTCCAACAAGTGATATTTAAGTTAATGGTTTTTGAGCACAAAAACAATAAGTATCAAGGTTTAACCTCACATGTAATAGATGCATGTGCGGATCGGAGATCACGCACACGATCTAGCATGGGGAACCTCTCCACAACCAATTTAGATTCATAAATTCAAGATAATCTATCGAGAAATATCAAGAAATACGATCTAAATGCACATGCATGGCCGAATCTAGAACAAGTCTTTCGACAATGAAATAGATCAGACTTAAATGCCCAACAACCAATTTAGATGCATAAAATCAAGATAATCACACAAGAAATATCAAGAAATGCGATCTAAATGCACATGCAAAACCGAATCTAGAACAAGTCTTCCGACATTGAACTAGATCAGAATTAAATGCTCCCTGAACTCACAAATGGTCGAAGATCTCGGCTTTGATCGGCTAGATTCTCACTGAACTTCGACACTAGCTTCACGCAAACGGCACAACTCTTGATTGGACCAAACTTCTTCACAAACTCCTCTCTCTCTTCGAACAGCTCGTGGCAATCACTCCTTTTCTCCTCTCCGTAAAAATGAAGAAGTGAAGGAGTGTTGGGGGTATGTATAGGGGAATGGGCGAATTTGCATGAATATGCAAGACTCCCATGCGTCCCCTCTCTCTTTTCCGCTCAAACACTTGTCCATAGTGTGATTAAATTAATGCTAGTGGTTCCACCACTAACACTCCCTAAACAATTTAATAATCGTAGTGGTCCGACCACTATTGCCTAATTTTCGATTAAATATGTTGGTAGTTCCATCCACTAACATATAATCCGATAGAATATTGTGTAAGTGGGAGACCTTCCCACTGTCACAATGAATCCGATTAAATAATCTTTAGTGGGCACCTTCCCACTAATTTTCCAATTTCTGATTAAATTATACTTTGTGGTTCCCTTCCACTTAGTATAATTTTGGTCCGATGCTACGATAGTCCTTCTGTACTTTGGTACTATGACTAGTACGCTGACTAGTACGTTGGTAATCCGGTTCCAATGGTATGCTTTCGGCACTGGCCATCTACTTGTTTTGCCGAATGCTTGATTTTCCTTCGGACATCTTTTTGCAAAACCATATTTTCTTCAGCCTCTCCATCTTTCCAAGCTCTTTTGGAGTCTTTTCTTGGGAATTTTGATTTGAAATTTTATCCCGTAGTGAGGGTCACTACAAGGGCATTGGAGAAGTTTCCGAGCCTTTTGAATAGAAGAATTTTATACCATATAAAAAAAAAAATATTTTTGGTTTCTCTGTCGACGAATTCAAATATTTGTCTTTTAGATGCATGGTTATGGGTGTGGACTGATCAATATCAAGGTCAGCAAGGAGTCCCTTCAACCAAGTAAGCTTATTGGTGAGCTTTCTCATTGCTCGATATTCAGTTTCAGCGGTTGAGCATGCCACCACTTTTTGCTTCTTGGTTTTCCAGGTGACCATGTTGCCTCCTATGAAGGTGCAATAGCCGGTTGTGGATCGTCTGTCCACCCTATCTCCGGCCCAGTCTGCACCGTAATATGCAACAATCTCTGTGCTTGCATTCTTGCCCATCCATACGCCACGATCCAAACTCCCCCTGAGGTATCTGAGGATCCTCTCCACCATGGTCCAGTGATACTTGGTAGGAGCCTTCATTTGTTGGCTTACCTAGTTCTCACAAAAGCATAAATCAGGTCTGGTAAGTGTGAGATAGATTAGCTTACCTACGAGCTTGCGGTATAGGCCCGAGTCTTCAAATGGCTCATCTTCCTTCTCCCCCTCTCGATTGACATTGTAGCCATCTTCAAGGGGAGTCTTAGCTGGCTTAGCCTCCATGAGACCTGTCTCATTCAAAAGATCAATCACATATTTTGTTTGGGATAGGAGAATGCCATCAGCACATCTACAAACCTCAATACCCAAGAAATACTTAAGTTCTCTTAGGTCCTTGATGTCTAGAGTAGATTTGAGAGATGATTTTATACATTCAATACCTGCCCTATTGTCTCCCGAGATGATCAATATCAACATAGAGAACAACAACCACAATGCCCTTAGGAGACTTGTGGGTAAATAATGGTCTGCCTCGGATCGGCGAAAGCCTTGATCCCAAAGAGTGAGACTCAGTTTGTGATACCAAGCCTGTGGGGATTGCTTCAACCCATATATGGCTTTCCTCAACCGTAGAACCTTGCCAGGAGCAATGGAGTTTTCAAGACCCAGAGGTGGTCTCATGTAAACATGTTATTCAAGCTCTCCTTGTAAGAATGTGTTCTTTACATCCATCTGCCATAAGTCCCAAGAGAGATTAGCAGCCAAGGAAAGAACAACTCTTACAGTGGGTAGTTTGGTAATGGGAGCGAATGTATCTTTTTAGTCATTGCCATAGGTCTGAGTGAAGCCACGAGCCAATAGTCTAGCTTTGTAGCAATCTATATCTCCATTGCTTTTGTGCTTGATAGTGAAGACCCATCTTGAACTCACAGCCCTTCTTTCCCTTAGGCAAGTCTGCCTCATCCCATGTGTGGTTTCTCTCCATGGCCCCAACTTCTTCACCAACAGAATCCCTCCATTCCTTCTTGGCAATGGCTTCTTCACAAGTGTCCGGGATAAGATCAGGTTCAATCCTACTAAGAAAACCTGATGTTTGGCTGGCAAAAGGGCAAGAGAGCAAACAGCTTCGATTTCTGGATGAGCTACAGCTTGGCTGTTGTAATACACCCGGTTGTTGGTCCACTTGGAAGGCCTCCGAATTCTTGTACTGCACCTAAGCTCGACAGGTGCTTCTTTGTCCACTGTATCTTCTGATGGGGCCTCAAGAGATCCAACTGAAGTCTCGGTATCATCCTCCACATTGGCTACTTCTGGATGAACCTCATGAGAAGAGCTTCCAGGATCAGTTGTGAGAGGAGAATCCTGAGGAACTAGCGCCTCGGTTGGTTCCGGATACCAAGCTCGTGGGGATTGCTTTAGCCCATAGATGGCTTTCCTCAACCGTAGAACCTTGCTAGGAGCAATGGAGTTTTCAAGACCCGGAGGTGGTCTCATGTAAACCTCTTCTTCAAGCTCTCCTTGTAAGAATGTGTTCTACATCCATCTGCCATAAGCCCCAAGAGAGATTAGCAGCCAAGGAAAGAACAAATCTTACAGTGGGTAGTTTGACAGCGGGAGCGAATGTATCCTTGTAGTCATTACAATAGGTCTGAGTGAAGCCACAAGCCACTTGTCTAGCTTTGTAGCGATCTATATCTCCATTGATTTTGTGCTTGATAGTGAAGACCCATCTTGAACTCACACGTTCTTTCCCTTAGGCAAGTCTGCCTCATCCCATGTGTGGTTTCTCTATATGGCCCCAACTTCTTCACCAACATCATCCCTCCATTCCTTCTTGGCAATGGCTTCTTCATAAGTGTCCAGGATGAGATCAGGTTCAATCCTACTAAGAAACACCTGATGTTCTGCTGGTAAAAGAGCAAGATAGCAAACAGATTCGATTTCTGGATGAGCTACAGCTTGGCTGTTGTAATACACCCGGTTGTTGGTCCACTTGGAATGCCTTTGAATTCTTGTACTGTGACTAAGCATGACAGGTGCTTCTTTGTCCACCGTATCTTCTGATGGGGCCTCAAGAGATCCAGCTGAAGTTTCAGTATCATCCTTCACATTGGCTCTTTCCGGATGAACCTCATGAGAAGAGCTTCCAGGATCAGTTGTGAGAGGAGAATCCTGAGGAACTAGCACCTCGGTTGGTTCCGGATGAGGAACATGAGAAGGTTCTGAGGCTGAATCTACATGGATTGTTGTTGCATCCGGTACAGGTCCTGAGGAATCTTAGTCAGGAACAGTTGGCTCTGGATTGCCAAGATTGTCTAAGAGGTACCACAAGCTTAATGCAATGCCTGATGGTGAGCGAGTCAGCTCCTTGAGACCTTCCCAATCCTTGGTTGAATAGTAGGTCTGCTCCTCCATGAACTTGACGTCTCGAGAAATATACATCCGGTTGGTTGCTGGGTCAAAACACTTGTATCCTTTCTGAGTTGGAGAATATCCAATGAATAAGCATCGTAAACTCCTTGGATCCAACTTCGTCCTTTGTTCCCACTTCTAGTGTTGGGCTAATGCCTAATAGATTGACCCAATGTGGCAGAAGAAGGAAAAAGAAAACATTGAAAAGAAAATGTGGTAAATTCTCAGTTTAATCAGCCTCAACAGTAGCAAACAAAAAAGGCGTTTTAATGTAATAGTAAATATCAAAGTAATTTGAACAATACTCAAATTAATTTGTTGAGAAAATTTTTAATTGAGCAACTTTTTCTTTAATGCGTCATTGGTCTTGGACAAATTAGCTCTCCAAGGAAAAAATAAACAAAAATGAAATAGACTTTATGATGAGATGTGACTAGATGTGAGATAACAATGATTTTTCAAAACTAAATGAATAGAATCGATAGATGTGTGAAAGCATAGATGTAGAATCATGATCTTTGTGTCAGGATTTGAGTTAAATTCTAATTTTGTGTCATTAGGTAAGTTTATCATACGTAGGGTCCCTACTGTAGGGATATGATAGATAATACTCCATCTGATTGAGCAAACACTAATTAAGAAAATATTTAATTTTTATTTTATTTTATTAAAAATTATCATTAATAATATATCTAAACACATTCCAAAAAGTAATAAATTGTAGATAATTATTAATAACATTAAGAAAATGTTATTTCTATATAAAATTGTTTTTTCGTGATAAAAACATAAAATTGTAGAGATAATTACAAGAATGATATTGAAAAATATAAAAGTTCTATTGTGGTTACAAGCATATGTGACCAATCTAGACTACTTGGGTTTGAGCCCTCGGTGTGACATTTTCTATTTCTTTTTGAAATCGGCCGCCTAGCCGATTCCGCGGCCGCCTAGCCAATTTCGTGGCCGATTAATCTTAACTCGCTGGTTCACTGCTGCGATTCCCATCAATCGATAATATTAATCGGTCACTGCATAACACATCATAAAATGGCACGTTATTCAGAATAGCGTTTAGAATGACTTCAAAATCAGACCATTTTTAAAATTTGTTTTGGTCCAAATCAAAACAAAGTCCACTAGTTTTCTCTCTTTTAGTTTTCAGGGGTCGAAGGAATGGCTATCAAAAACGCAAAGGAGCAAATTTGGGGGAAACTAACCCTAGAATGAAACCAACTTCTCTACTTTCGCTTTGATCTTCAACGAAGCAGTGATTCGAATAGAAGCTTATCCTTCATCTTATCTGAAATCAAGCTCGTCCACCTGGTAAATTCTATCTACTTGGGATTGTTGTTTTTGAATCAAATCAAATCGAGTCGCTTATTTAGGAATCATATCGAGTCGCATCTTAGTGGGTTTGATTGGGTTTTGTACTGCAGAATCGAGTTTTTGCACTACAGAATTGATTCGTTTTGATTTTGGGTTTGCACTGTGGAATCGAGTCACTACAGAACTGAGGTTTTGCACTGTAGAATCGAGAGTGATCTTAGTGTTTTTGTTTAACTTACATCTTAGTAGTTTTTGATTGAGTTTCATTTTTTTACCAAGTTTTTTGCTTCTTTTGTGATGAGATATTGTTGAAATTGGCATTTTAACACTTCAAGAATAGTATATGCCTATGATTATGGGTCTAAATGGGACTGTAAATGGGAGTGTTAATTGTTTTGATAGATGGGACTATTAATTGGAGTGTAAATGATTTCTGGGTCTTATTTTGTTTAGATAGATGAATTTGAGCTTGGAATCGTCAATTGGGGGTCGAATGTGTAGATGTGGTTTGCCTGCAAAGATTGTCACATCGTGGATCAATTACAATCCGGGAAGAAGGTTCTTCGATTGTCGGTTGTTTTAAGGTATTAGTAGAGTTGATTTTTTTTACAATATGAGATTGTGGTGGCTTCCTGATACATTTTGTGTTATTTGTGTCATCAGAAGCATAAGACCGATCACTGCAACTATTTTGAGTGGTTTGATGAAGGAGTGGTTGATGGATGGCCAAAAGAAGCATTGATTCGAGCTCGAGATGAAATTCGTGAGAAAGGTAAAGTCATCAATCAACTAACTACCCAATTAATGGAACTTCGTTTGGAATAGGAGAAGCATAAAGTGGAGATCTCATCTAAAGGTTGTGAGGATGAGAACAGTTCTGTGGAATCCGACCATAAGGTTGGATGGATGAAAAAGATTTTGGGAAATACGTCTATCTCCAATGCATAGGAAGGTGTGAAATGCATGTGTTATGTCTCTCTCCATTGCATAAGCAAGCGTGAAATGCATTGGTTTAGTTTGTCGGGCGTCCATATCTGCTTTTTCACATTTTTCTCAGCTTTAAGTTTCTTAGCACATGGTGGATAAATTTGTATTCCTTTTATGTTAGAAAAAACTTGTGTTTGTGCCATATTTGAGTTTCTCTAATCATAACGCTTGCTCTAATCCTAGTAATATACTGTTATTTTGTTATTTCAGTGGTGGCTCGCTCTTGAAGAGTGTATTCTTCTTTTGTGTTTACATTCATATGCAGACATTTATTAAATATTTGAAACTTTAGATTGAAAGAGGAAGAGAATTGCTTCTGGGGAAAAACTTTAGATTGAAGTCTGCTGCATAATTTCTAAAGTCCTGCAGCCATATTCTGAAGTCTTAGGCAGATTAATACTCTTCAATGATTTGATTTAAGATGGAACTTCTTAAATGCTTCCTTCGTGCATCAACACCTCTAGATTATATTGAGCTTTTATATCAACCAACGTATAATACTATTTGCAACTAGTATTACATCTCTTAATTATCAAGTCCAATCTTCATGTTTGGTTCCTCGTTGTCGTAGGCCCACTATGAGGCCCAAGTGTCTGAGTTGACCAAAGTCTCGTTCCACAAAACTCCACCTAGACGCTGGTTCACTCAAAACGACACCGACACCATCGATGAAGCCTCTTCATCTCCTTCCTTTCTCTCTCTCTGATAATCTCGCATGTAAATCCATTTAGATCATCTCCTTTTGATTTTCTATGCACATGCCTGGATTCGCTTCTTCGAATCATAACCCTTCTTCGATTGAATCCTTGTTTCGGTGAATCTCTCCACCCAAGATGCTCCGTGACTGAAACTGAGAGAATTGAAGTTCTTTAGTCACGATTCATGCTCGCGACTTCCATGGATGAGCTCCGCCTAGCTCCGCCGTCCTCTGAGACCTTCAGGTGAACTCGACTTGTATTAATTTCACATATATTATCAAAATCTTCAATTAATCGAACAAGTCTAATCTCTTTGTACTTCTCCTTTTCTGGTGGCCATGGCGAGGAACAACTTCTCCGATAAAACCCAGACTCAGGTGATTTAACTCCTTGTTTCTTCTTTGTTGTGATGATGAAATCGGTCTTGAGTGTTAACTTTGGGTTTTAAGACAACATCAAGCTTAACTTTTGGTCTCGATCTCCATAGCTGAGCTCCACCTTGATCAACGATTTCTCTGATGATTCAGGTACCTTCAATCTGTATTACTTCACAGATTTGAGATTTCTTTTATGGATTACCCATTAACCTAAGCAATTCTATCTTGAGTTTTTCTTTCATGTCTGATGAGTACCTGCGAGTTCTCTTCTCCTGACGCAGAAAACTTAGCTTATGGTATAATTGAATCCTTGTCTCTTTGTCATTGCAGACGATTAAAATATCTCATGAGGATGCTAATTTTTTTTTTACGAGGACCATAAGCTTTTGACTAATCAAAATCTCAGCTTCCAATGTTGAGCTTCACCTAGCTCAAACAAACTTCAGGTACCTCCAACTCTAACCCTTGAATTCTATTGTCCCAAATGTTTTGAAATCACCGGAATAATAAATTCTAACATTGAGTTGTATTCTTTTCCTTCTCTTCTTAGAACTCCCGTTGCTCTCTCTTCACGATGAGAAGAAATATTGGTACCTTCCTTTTATGTGATATACTAATCATATTTCTTCACGTTTCAGCTGTAGCAATGAGAATCCGACTTCTCTACAACTTCCTTCAGTTTCAGGTATCCGTTTATACCTTGTTAACTGCTGCTCTCGACTTTGTGATTTGATTCAAAGATTACGAACTTGCCATGAACTGACTTGTCTTCATTTTGAATCCCCTTTTTGCAGCTTCTCCATCTGGAACCAAACCCGACTATGGTTCCATTACAGGTAAATATGATAACTCCTCCTTCGTTAGTCATCTTATATCAACGTAGAGACAGCTTGCCTTGAGAAATCTAACTTGTTTTCTCTTGCTCTGTCTCTTTCTTGCGAGAGCTTATGTCGTTGATATGGAGTTACCTGCAAGCTGCCATCACACTTAGACGATTTCAAGGAGATCACAGCAGAGTTCAAACTTTGGCCCAGGTAATGCCTTTGTTAGAAAATCTGTCGGATTCTTGCTAGTGTGAACTTTAGATAGGAGAATGTCACCTACTGCTCCAACATCTCTGATAAAATGAAATTTAGTGTCCACATGTTTAGTTCTCTCATGATGAACATGATTCCTTGCTAATGCTAGAGCACTTTGAGAATCACAATACAACACAACACTATTAGCCAAAGAGCTTCCTTAATTTGTAGCTTTACTTAATGCCATGTATTCAGCTTCAATAGTTGATAGAGTCACAACAGACTGTATTTCCCCATACCTTAAAAATATAGCATGTGACTGACCTTCTTTTGTCAAGGTCAGTTGCATAATCAGAATCGATGAACCCTTCAATTCCAAATTTTGAATGCTTTCTGAATGTTAATCAGGTCTTCAGAGTATCCTTTAAATACCTCAATACCGATTTTACTGTTGACCAGTGATCTCTTCCTGGTGCTGACACGAATCTGCATATAACACCAATAACATAACCTCTTCTTCGATTGAATCCTTGTTTCGGTGAATCCCTCCACCCGAAATGCTCTGTGACTGAAGCTGAGAGAATCGAAGTTCTTTAGTCACAATTCATGGTCGCAACTTCCATGGATGAGCTCCGCCTAGCTCCGCCGTCCTCTGAGACCTTCAGGTGAACTCGACTTGTATTAATTTCTCAGTATTTATCAAAATCTTCAATTAATCAAACAAGTATAATCCTTTGTTCTTCTCCATTTCTGGTGGCCATGGCGAGGAACACCTTCTCCGATAAAACCCAGACTCAGGTGATTTAACTCCTTGTTTCTTCTTTGTTGTGATGATTAAATCGGTCTTGAGTGTTAACTTTGGGTTTTAAGACAGCCTCAAGCATAACTTTTGGTCTCGATCTCCATAGCTGAGCTCCACCTTGATCAACGATTTCTCTAATGATTCAGGTACCTTCAATCTGTATTAACTTCACAGATTTGAGATTTCTTTTATGGATTTCCCGTTAACCCAAACAATTCTGTCTTGAGTTTTTCTTCCATGTCTGATGAGAAATTGTGAGTTCTCTTCTCCTGACGCAAAAAACTTAGCTTCTGGTATAATTTAGTCCTTGTCACCTTGTCATTGCAAACGATTAAAATATCTCATGAGGAAAAGTTGTCTTTAAGTCTAGGTTTATTGGTAAGCATTGGTTCACCCAAACCTGATGCTATTTGGCTTATTCTCTTTCTTGAATAGAGCCGGCTCGGAATATTCTTCAAGGTGACCCAAACTGGAAAAGTTGAAATCTCTGGAAGCGACATTGTTACTGGAAAAGTTGTTCAGAATTTGTTTTATTGCTCTAGCATTTTTTTTTTATATGCACACAAAACTAATGTAGCATTTTACTAAATTGATGAGTGTTTTTTCCCTTTTCCAGCATGATTTTGATCACCAGCATGGACATTTTACAAGGTAATTTGATTTGATTTTGTTTCTTTTCTTGTTATGTTCTAGTTTGTATAACGAATTCCTCTCCATTGTGTGGTTTTACTCGAAGACTATATATATTCTTTCAGGAAATAATTCCAATTGGATAGATGCTTCAGAAGAAATTCACACATCATCTCAAGGCACTGTTTTTGTAGTACACCAGAGTTTCAGACAGAGCTTAAAACTTTAAGGTCATCTATTGAGGACCATATAAATCTCTTCAATGTTAAACTTCATGAAGCTAAAGAGTTTTTCAATGACACTGTAAGTTTATATATATGGGCTAACCCTTTTTTATGTAAACAATATTTTTGTTGACATTTTTTTTTCTTGCAGAGAAAATCGAGAGACGAGATAAGAGCCATAATTAGAAGTGTCAGCATGTTGCAAGATAGATATCAATCTGGTGGTGGTCATTGCCAAACAGAAGAAAATGTTAATGACTCGAAGAAATTAAGCAAGGATAGGCTTCGTAAAAATGCTTTTACGCTCTTGAAATTGGTAGAGGTTGGGGCTCATAAGAAGTTTTTGTATAAATTCTATCATGTGGATTCCAAAGCTTCCTATATAGATCGGGAAATTCTTGCTTATGTTGATGGAGTTTTGCGGGGAAATATTGCTATACTAAATGCGGTCATGCATAAGGGGTTTGACTGTAGGCGAGAGTTACCTGATGAAAATTCAAGAAACAATTGATGATCATTCGATGTAATCCTTTAGGTTGTTGTCACTCTTCTAGAGTTAAAAACTTAAAATGTCAATGTCGTCAAATTCTTTTTCTTATTTTGGAAGTTTCTATTTGTTTCGCAACATTCGTCATCCAATGTCTTTTTCTTATCTTCCCCTTTGTTTTATTCATCGATAGCTTGAGAGAGTTGATCAGGATTATTGAAGAGTATTAATCAGGCTACATCATGTAGCCTACATGGTTTAAGTGAAGATATAGCAGGTCTAAATTGAGAACTTCCTTAAGATTTGAGAGCTTTCTCCCAAAGGCAACTCCCTTTTCCACTTCATAGTTCTCTCCAAGCACTAGCCTCTCAACACCACTCTGAAATATCCAGAAAAAAGGACCAATATTAATAGTCATATAGGGCTGTAAGGATGAAGAAAATCAGTAAGTGGAGGGAAAAAAATTGAAACTAAGATTACCACATCCACCAAGACATTAAGAACGGTTGGATTATCAGAATGCAAAATAGATAGAATAGTTGGGTGTTCTGTCTGAGGAATCATGTGATTTGGTATATTTAACCTGCATAAATGAAGAGAGAGCAAATATTTGAGTAATAAGCTAGTCATTCATCGCTCTAGAAGGTTAAAGGGAATATTAAAATGCTTGGGCACTCTGTTTCTGAAATCTGGCCCTTCTGAAGTCGGGTGCACAGTTTCTGCAGTTTTTGAAGTCTTGCTTGTATAATTATGATCTGCAGTTTTTGAAGTCTTGCTTTTATAATCTTGAACTCTAGCAGCTTGATTAATTCTCTTCTCTTCAATATTATCTTGATGAATACAAGACATTAGATAGTCTTGATACCCTCTTCCTTAGCCATGTCCATTCAGAATCTAGCCGTTGGAGCCTACCTTTTACTCTTATTTTTATTAAGGGGCTGTTATTGGAGAAGTGATTTATAAATACATATGGAATTGTAAATTATAGAAATCAAAACATATGGATTTTGAAATAACATGTTTTATCCTTGGATTTGAATCCTTCTATTTTACACTTTCAAATCCATTCAAATCCATTTAAAACATAATGTGGATTTTGAAATCCAAAAAACAAATCATTAAACGAATAACATGGAATTTTAACAAGTATTTGCAAATCATAGAACCAATAACACATCATTTTGATAAGTATTTTAAAATCAATGATTGAATAACACATAATTTTTGTCTGGATTTCCAAATCCATTAAAATCATAGTTACAATAACCCCCTCTAAGTTTAACCACTTATGTCTCTATAAAAGAGTTGTATATGAATCAAATGAATAGATATACTTATTATTGAAGAGTATTAATCAGGCTACAAGACTTCAGAATATGGCTGCAGGACTTTGTAAATTATGCAACAGACTTCAATCTAAAGTTTTTTCCGAGAAGTAATTCTCTTCCTCTTTCAATCTAAAGTTTCAAATATTTAATAAATATTTGAATACGAATGTGAACATAACAAAAGACAGATAGGCACACGGAAAGAAAATGGAAAACTTAATCTCATAACCTGGTAAGCAATGTTTCGGCCTTCTAAGTCTCTTTGGATTTTGTAATCATCTAATGGACATGGTGGAAACGACTATGTTTGAGTTTGTTACTGCAACTTGGCACTCTGTTGACCAATTTATTGTGACCAGCTGTAGAATTTATGAAGTTCTGCAGCCATATTCTGAAGTGTTGTAGCATGATTAATACTCTTCAATAATCATGATCAATAACATTCTCCTACAGTCAATTTTAACCATATTTCTTAAACAAGTTTGAAACCATTCCTCTGCAGTGATTTTTTTTCTATCTTTTTTTCTCCCCTGTATGCTCTGCAGTCAGTTTGAAACCATTCCTCTGCAAAAAACTGAATGACATATGCAAGTAATGTTTTTAGGCTTTTTTTTGTTCGCCTCTCATTTTCAATTTCCAATCTGAAACCTTATCTCCTTTTCTCTCATTCGAGCACCACCATCTCCAGACCCAGTTTTTTTCACCATATTTGTTTTCACCAAACCCAGTTACCCTGTTTGTTTTCATGTAACCTTACATACTGGTTGTTTTCACCAAACCCAGTTGCAGGAGTTTGAAATCTTCTCTGAAAGCATACAGAGTCAAGGATTTGTCTCTCCAATAACCTCTCTCAAAAACCTGGAATAAAATAAAGTATAGCCTAAACAATGGCTGAAAAATCTCTTTTATAACATTAGAAGAAGAGCTATCATAGCCTAACCAATAGATAATGTCATTACATAACCAATAGATAAATGCCTTGATTGGAAGAGCATATGAAGAAGTGTTTTTAATTTTATCATCCAATCAACATTTCTTAGGAGAGCATATAAAGGAGCATTTAGAAGCTGCAGATGCTCTCATATGCTCTCTTTCTATATGCTCTCATTTGAAGCATTTTCCAAGCATTTAACTCTAAAATATTAATATATATTAAAATAATTTTAAATAATTAATTTATTTTGTAAAAATAGAAAATTATGATTTCATAAAATATAAAAATTATTTGTTATAAGATAATATATATATATATATATGATAAACTACTTAATGTTATTATTAAAAATAATATAGTAATTTATTTAATACATTAAAATATTAATGTGGATATAATGTTTATAATATATATTATTTTATTATAGTTTAATGTGTTATATTATATATAATTTAAAATTTTATTGAAATTAAAAATGTAATTATAGATATAAAGTTTTATAAAAAATAAATTATAATATATATTAATTATTTTGTAATTAATGTGTTACATTATAAACATATATAATTGAAAATTATTAAATTACATATTTATATATATATAACAATTTTTAGTATTTATTAAATATAAAATATATTAAAAATATTATATAGCAATGAGTGATAATTAATTTTCTTAATAAAACACATTTAAATTATATTTATTTAATAAATATCATATATGATACTCACTGCTATACCAATCAACTAAATGTGTTATATTAATCAGAGCATACAGCTTATGCACCTTAATGCTTATGCTGCATAATGCTAATGCTCTAGTATATGTTGTTCCAATCAAGCCCAAAGTAAATAGCTAAAGTTATTACATAACCAATAGAAAGTGATCAACAAGAGTTAGCCTAATGGCTCAATAACATACTTGGTTTTCATACTATCATTTAGTTGTCTACGAAGACTTTGGGAATTACACTTGAAGAGTTAGAACGCATGCGACTACTTACTCTTTCTACTCTTCGTACCCTTAACAATCTTTGTACCCTTAACAATCCTCTTCTTAACAATTTTTTTTCTGCTAGGAGACAATCTGTTTGGTGGTTTATGAGTGCGCAAACTTCTTCGCAAAACCAGGGTTGGTACATCCTCTGAGTCAGATGGGTTCTTTTCTTCCCCTTCGTCCTCGTCTTCTTGATGAAGCCGTCCCTCATTTCCTTGAGTCGGTGGCTCAGCTTCGTTCCACATATATTCTTCATGAGGGGAATTGTGAGGTGGTGACTCTTCTGCTTGATGAAGAGGGGAATTTTGGGGTGGCTCAACATCATTCCCACTGATGAGCAACATCTCGTGCGGTGACTATTCTGCTTGATGAAGAGGGAAATTTTGGTGTGGCTCAGCATCAGACTGTGGCTCAACATCAGGCTGTGGCTCAACATCATCATCAGGAAAATCTAGGTGGTCTTGATCTCTTTGGTAGAGATCATTCCAAAATATTTTCCTTTTCTCTACCATCAAAACGTGTTTCCATATTTTGACAATCGAGTGATTTGTTTTGGGTTCTTGGACTGTTTCCACCAGATTTTACTCATCAGTTGTAGGTAACAAAAGGGATTCGATCTCCTGTAAAAAGAAAAAGAGAACATCACATTCAAGATACTTGCTCTAGTTATATGACTGATAAATCTTATTGTGTTTTTGGTTATGCTTCAGATTCAAGATTATTTCGCTGTAAGAATGATTTCAGGGAAAAAGCTTGAGAGAAATCGAGTTATGCAGAAAAGATTAGACGATGAGGTAAGTACCCTATGAGTATTCTTCTAATCTAATTGGTTATTTTCAAGATATCTTCTGTCGTTAGTTCCATTATTTTCTAAAGGAACATGCTTTGTTCAAGAATTCTAACCTTATCAGTTCCAATTTCCTTGTATATGTTCTGAAGTGGATAGCCTTTTTCACCGATTTTGAGAAACTCCGTCATGCACATTCTTGGACATGTACTCGCTGCTCGTTCTACATCAACTCTATATTTTTTCTTGAGCAGTGCAATACACTCAAAAGGCAATATCTGCAGAAAGAAAGTCCATTATTATCAACAGATCGTTGTAAATCTCGAGGTAGTGTACAGTAGTAGTTTGAGGAAGGATTATTAGAAATATAATAACTTTAACTCTAAAGATGTAATGAAATTCCATGATAGATACCTCTAGATGAGTAATATAGCACGGTATAGACCATGTCCATGAAGCCACTGGGCCTTTGAATTTTTTGACCATATCTTTAAGACTCTCTAGGTAGTAAAGAAATGATAGAGTACCCCAAGGAAAGACTTCACAGAGACTTAGATAATCCACAATCTTCAGAAAGAACGACTTTATATAACCTTTCGCTTTGTTATTCCTTCTGGTAAGGACATAACCTATGAAGAAAAGCAATGCTATCTTCGGAAGATCTTCATTATCCTCTTTCATGGAGATCAGAACTCTATGGACTTCTTTGACATCTACCTTTTTAGATGATCAAAGTAGTTCTCAGCTAACTTCAGACTTAGATTATTCTTCTCTTCAAAAAAATTCTCATACTGTGATGGGAGTTCATCACAGCGTAACCCACTTAACAAAGCATGTTCTCTAATGGAATATTTTGTGGAAATTCCATTTAGAACAAACCAGCATTCACCATCCTCAATATAAGCTGTCCTAAGAACTAGAGCCCACAATCCTACGAGTTTATGACAACTTTATCTAGGCATATGAAATAGATGCTGGAACTGTGGGTGATTCTTAAACCACACAGCCTTATCCTTCAATTTTTCCTCTATGGTCTCAAGTGTTTCAGTAATATTGCACATTAAGTCCATCCTACATTTCTGTGTATAGAAGGATTGATCAAGTACTAATTTGTGAGGTGGAGGAATAGATCTATGCACCAAATCCAAAAGAAAAGAAAAGAAAAGAATTAATTAGTAATATATCTCTGAAATAGCATTCAACATAAAAAATTCAAAAAACTTAACAAGTTCTCTTGGCCTAATTTCTCTAGCTAATAACTGCTGTACAAATCGAACCCTAACAAGTTCCCTAATTTCTCTAGCTAAATACTGTTGTACAAATCGAACCCTAACAAGTAAAGAGCAGCGAAATCCACAATCGAACTTACTCGGAGCTTGTATGAAGTTCGGCCACCGTAGCCATACTTGTCTGAGTTTATAGTCGTACTTGTATGAGTTTATAGTCGTACTTGTACTCGAATTCCAGAAGAATTGGGGATTTTGGAGATAATCGAACTCGGGTCCTAGTACTCGTGAATTGAGGATTTTGGGAAAGGAGATGAGAAAATTCAAAATTGTGTTTAACTACTAGTCTAAACCGGCTTGGTAAACTCTTTTTTCTTTTCTTTTTTTTTTTGATAAAAAATGAATTTATTCTTTCCGAAGCATTCGAAGTAAAACCTGCATGCATACATAATGACTTGGACGGAATCAAAGAGTTTTTTTGGACTAACATACCTTGTTTAAACTGGGAGCCGGACGTTATGCTGCGAGCTATATGCGACTACATGAAATCATCAGAAGAAAGTTCTGGGATACCCAAAGTTGAAACAATTGATTGTTTATCTAATTGTTCTCAATACATTGAAGCAGATTCCTTCTTTGATGATTACAAGAAAGGAAAAATATATAAAAGCTCATGGCCTAAGATGTTGAAGCTATAAGACTGGCCTCCTAATGATAGTTTTGAGAATGCTTTGCCTCGTCACTACACTGAGTTCATATACGCGTTATCTTTCCAAGAATATAGCAATCCAGTAACTGGAATTCTTAACATTGCAACAAAGCTTCCTGATAAACTTCTCAAACCAGATATGGTCCCAAAAGTTACATTGCCTATGGGTTCCCAGATGAGCTTGGTAGAGGCGATTCTGTGACTAAGCTTCACTTGGATATGGAAGACACGATTAATATACTAACACATATAGCTGAAGTAACTGTAAGTGAAAAAAGAAAAACCAAGGTTGAAATGCTGAAACGGAAATACAAGGAATATGATGGTATTATTATCATAACTAAGAAGAGGAAGAACCATCAAGAAATGGGAGTGAAGATGTTTCTAAGTTAGAACAGTATATTAAAAAGCATTGCAGAGAATTTAGACATGCATTTGGTCAACCAGTTATGGAGGTAATTACTCACCTACTTGCAACAACCTTTTTGACTGAGATTTTACTTTCTTGGTACTGACATTTTATTCGATTTTCTTTTTCAGGTTTATAACCTGATACATGACCAATCATTCTATTTTACTGTAGAGCATAAAAAAAACTCAAGAATGAATTTGGTAAGTAATCAAACAACTATATGTTACTCTCTTTTCGTCTGGATTGGGTTATATTAATGGATTCTATGTTGTCTGATATTATAGGGATTGAGCCATGGACATTTGTGCAAAATATAGGAGAAGCGGTGTTTATTCCTGCGAGTTGTCCTCATCAAGTTCAGAATCTAAACGTAAAAGTTTTGAGTTGGATATGTATAAGATTTGTCGATAGGGTTGGGTGACCTGACCTGAAATGCAGAACTCTAAGTAAAACTGAATAGTTTCTGATCTTCCACCTTTTACTATCATCATACCATTAGTTTTGTAGTGGAAACTCTAATCAAAAACTCTGTTTCTGTATGAACAGTCGTGCACAAAAATTGCAGTTGATTTTGTGTCACCAGAGAACAACCGTAAGTCTCTGTGTCTGACCGAAGAGTTTCGCCGACTTCCCATAGGCCACTCATCCAAAGTTGACAAAGTTGAGGTCAGTCTTTGTTGATTGATGCCGTGTGTAGGTTAGCCATACCAATGGCACACTGGTTCAACTAGAAGAACTAGTATAACTCGTAGAAATATGTACTTTGATAGGGCATAATTTCTCTCTTCTAAATGATCGAGCAAATTTTTGAGTTTGTTTGACTGCGTAGATAATCATCTTCTTTACTATTGCTCTTTTCTTTATATATTCATTCACTTGCCTCACCATTTAAAACTTTTCATGGTAATTAAAAGATAAAGAAGATGCTCATCTACGCGCTTTCAGAAGTATTGAAAGAACTAGAAACAATACGAGGAGAGACTCTTACGGGAGAGCAGAGACAAAAGTATATTTGTTACAGCCGCCGAGAAAAGAAGAGAGTTTGGTGTTTCATGTTTTTTCCTTTTTGGTATAACTCATGATACACTTCCTTTTTCGCTGCATGTTTTCTTTGTGGCTTAGAGTTATGATTTATCGTTTTATGATTTATCGTGTTTTGGTTTTTTCATGGCTAACAGATTGTTGACTAAGACAAATATGGAATTGGGATTTCCCTCGAGATTATACTCACTTGGTTGGGAGCCGGAGTGTGAAAAAAGCCTCAACTACCATAGCAAGATTGCATTTATATGAGAAGTGAAAAAGACTGTTGGAGAAGTAGTGTGGAACCGCATTTGTAATTTGCCTTTGGGGGTAATTGCACGGTTTGATAAAAATAAATTCAACTGGTCGTCGAAGATTGTCAAAACGCTGCTTGTGAAGCAACTTGTCTGCAACAAAAATACGAGATTTGGTGCTTGTTCGGTAGTACACCAGCTCGGTTTTCCCTATCAGAGTTCGAAAACATAACAGATCTAAACTGTGCATCTTTACTAGATAATAATGATAAGGAAATAGATGTGGGGAAAGGTGTTCATGAAGACTTGTGGAAAAAGAAGAGAGTCAGAGTATACGAGAACCCAAGTACGTTCGATCTGATCCAAGTGGTTAAGGATGTTGCAACTTGGTCAGATGAAGACAAAACTCGCTATGCATATTTGTCTATTTTAGTTGTTGTCATCAAGGGCCGAGATCTCAAGACAAAACTACGTAAACGAGCTCTTATGGTATTCGATTTGCCCAAGTTTGAGGGTTATCCATGGGGCAGATTGGCTTTCAAGACTCTGATTAAATCAGTCAAGAAGGCAAATTTGGAGGGAGACGCAGTCACAATACATGGCTTCCTACAAGTACTCCAAATATGGATGTATAATCTTTTCCCTAATTTTGGACAACAGTTTGGTGATCCATCAGGTACCATAAGTCCTCCTCTTATGAAGTTCAAGGGTAAAAATTGGTATCGGACAAGAAATGAGGTATATGGAGTGATACTTATGTTTCGTGTTTGGGTAAATTCAATATGTTTTTACCATGAAAGATGTTGATTTCACTTTTGTTTTCCTACATCTTTGTAGGTAAACATTGAGAATGCTTTCATCAACAAGTCCGAGCCAACTGTTTGGGATGATGATAGTGGGGATAAGAAAATTGACGCTCTTGTGCAAGCCATATGCAAAGGAGGTTTGGGAGCTGTTAATTGGATGGAACAAGGCTTTAAAAGCGTTGATAAGGAAAATAATACAGCTCCCAACCCTCCCGAAGATTCTGAAGAGAGAAACCATGGAGAGGAAAAGAGGAAGAAAAGGAGAAAAACTATGACTGAAGGGGAATGGCTTCAAAGTGTTTTGAGAGGGAAGAAACAGAGAAAAAAAATGACTGCAGACGAATGGTATCAAACCTTTTTTGAAAATATGGTTAGAAACTGTGTCGAATGTAAGTCAAAACCATAGAGGAAATGAACCAGTTCCCAAAGCCTTTCCACCACATAAAAGACCCATCTCAAACAACTGCAGCTTGCTTTTCTTCTCTTTTTATAATGTTTGCTCAGTTTCACATAAAAGTCTACTAGTAGGCAATGAACCAGATTTTTTCTTTTGGATTAAAAATTTAAACTTCAAAGCCGAAGTCTGGCTTGTTGTTATTCTAAACTCGGGCTTGATATATAACTTGACCATTGTAAACAGGGGAATGACTGCAGAAGAATGGTTTTAAACTAGCTGCAGAGTATACAGAGGAGAAAAAGAAAATGACGGCAGAGGAATGGTTTCAAACTTGTTTAAGAAATATGGTTAAAAATGACTGCAGGGGAATGTTATTGATCAGGATTATTGAAAAGTATTAATCAGGCTACAAGACTTTAGAATATGCCTGCAAGACTTCATAAATTATGCAGCCAGACTTCATAAATTGGTCAATAGAGTGCCAAGTTGCAGATACAAACTCAAACATAGTCGTTTCCATAACTCAAAGATAGTCGTTTCCATCATGTCCATTAGATGACTACAGACTTAAAGGAAAAAAGTAAGGAAAAATCATTTAGCTTTTAAAATTCAGCAAGGAGTCCCTTCAACCAAGGAAGCTCATTCGTGAGCTTTCTCATTGCTCGGTATTCAGCTTCAGCGGTTGAGCATGCCACCACTTTTTGCTTCTTGGTTTTCCAATTGACCATGTTACCTCCTATGAAGGTGCAATAGTTGGTTGTGGATCGTCTGTCCACCCTATCTCCGGCCCAGTCTGCATCGCAGTATCCAACAATCTCTATGCTTGCATTCTTGCCCATCCATACGCCACGATCCAAGCTCCCCCTGAGGTATCTAAGGATTCTCTCCACCATGGTCAAGTGATACTTGGTAGGAACCTTCATTTGTTGGCTTACCTGGTTCACACAAAAGCATAAATCAGGTCGGGTAAGTGTGAGATAGATTAGCTTACCTACGAGCTTGTGGTATAGGTCGGGTGTTCAAATGGCTCATCTTCCTTCCCCCTCTCTCAATTGACCTTGTAGCCATCTTCTAGGGGAGTACTCTTAGCTGGCTTAGCCTCCATAAAACATGTCTCATTCAAAAGATCAATCACATATTTCCTTTGGGATAGGAAAATGCCATCAGCACATCTACAACCTCAATACCCAAGAAATACCTAAGTTCTCCTAAAGGAGGCCGTTGCTGGAGAAGTCGTGTACGAAGCCAAGGCTAATTACACAGAAGACTTGAAGACAAGGAGAGAAATATGCATATCCATCTTAATGTTATGCGTATTATTATTTTTTAAGCGCTAGTGAATGAGGAAACCAAGGAGGAATCGTCACACCAAGGAAAAGGCGAGTGGCAAAGTTGTGAAGTGATCGAGAAGTTTCACCAAACCGCAAAGGAGTGAAGCGTTAAACTCGAATATATCTATTGGAGAGATAAGAGAAGAAGGACGTTGAGAGGAGACTCATTAGAGTCGAGCCATCAAGAGTATGCATAAGGCAATGCTTAAAGATATGAAGTGGTGGAGATAGTTCCAGAGAAGCCTATGGCATAATCCCGAAAAAATATTAAGCTAAGTCTAGGCAAAGCGAATGGAGAAAGAACGGTGCAAGCCAGGAAGTCTAAGGACAAGTCCTTGCAAGTGAATAGTGGAGAATTTCTGGGCTATATCAAGTTGCCAAAAAAAGAATTTTGGTGACAGATTGATGTGCCCGAAGAAGTGGTTGAAAGAGAGTGAATCAGCCAGGCTATTTGACCGTCTAGTCAAAAAGAGTCATTAGCAAGCCATCAGCAGTCCGTCTCCCCGGCCAGTCCATGATTGATGAGTGGTGTAAGCGGCAAGTATGTCCATCCACCCCAGCCAGTCCAAAATTCAGAAGAGGTGCAAGCTCAAGTAAGGTAGAAGAGTTAACCCTTAGAAATAGAATTACCCTAGTCTTCATGACCTTAGGGGTCCCAAGTGAGGTACGTTGGGTTCTGTCTATTCTCTTGGTTGCTTGCATTTGTGTGATTGCTTGCGTGTTGTGTGTTGCATGTTGCATATCTAACTTTCATTAGTATGCATGCATTTGTGGTGGTGTGTTAAACTCTGGAGTGTCAATTATCCTTGCACTGAGAGTTTTGCGTGTTGCTTGTGGGTACCTTCACCGTTGGTTTAGTCAGCAAGCCTGAGATATTCCCCGAAGCCATGCCCTCACAGCAAAGAAGCGAGTTTTGAAGCATCAATGGTCAACCGAGACAGTTTTTCAGCCGATCAGTTGGTGTTGCTTCAGAAGTTTCAAGACCAGAAGATGAGTGTGCCAGAGAAGTCAGTTGGTAAGGAGCCTAAGCTTTGGTACTTTAAGGAAGGAACCTTAGTACCCGAAGCCAAGTCTTGGTACATAAGGAAGGAGCCTTAGTACCCAAAGACAGTGAACAAAGCTAAAGTCTTTGTACATTAAGGAAAGAACCTTAGTACCCTGAGACGATGGAAAAGTAAAAGAGAAGACAAAAAACAAAAAATTGCTGGAAATGAAGAAGCTTTCTTTATCACCTAGCCAATGGTTGATAACGAAGCGAAGGACAGCCAAAGTCTAAAGGATCGAATTGGTCCAAGACTAAAAACGTGGTGAGCTTAATGGAAAGGGTTATCTCAACCATTGAGTAATCCATTTACCATCTATACCGAAGACGAAGTATCGGTAGTCAAGATAAAGAAGATGCAATGCGATGTGACAGAACGAAAATAGAAGGAATCAAAAAAAATATTTCAAGGAGAAATTAAAGGCAGTATCGAAGAAGAAAATAGATGAAAAGTCAAAAGGTGTAAAGGAGTTGTTGGAGAATCTAATTTCTCAAGAAGGCGTGTAGCAGTTGCCGGATAATTTATTTCCAAGAAAAAAGGAAGTTTAATGAGTCAACTAGGAGTATTGGCGTTGAAGACCAAGTTATGAAAAGGCATTCAAGTGGAAGAAAGATGTGGAGACGGTGCAAATCAAGGTAAAAGAATGAAGTGTGCAGTAAGGCGAAGAATCCATGAAGGCAATTATGATACGGAAATCAAGACGGAGATGATGCAAAAGGAGTCTAAGTCTCAAGATCTCTAAGGAACTAAAGACAAGGACAGACGAAGTAAAGCCTTAGGAGTTGGAGATCGCAGAACCGTGGAGATGGAGCTTCACAAGACAAGAAAATTTCATTGGAGGGAGTTTTTGAAAACCATAAGAATTCGAGGACGAATTCCTATAAGGAGGGGAAAATGTAGTGACCCGTACTACGGGATAAAAACCCAAGTAAAAATTCCCAAAAAAAAGACCTCAAAAAAGACTTAGAAAGAAGGAGGAGTTCAAGTAAAAGAGGAATTGCCAAAGAATGTCCGAAGGAATATCAATTAACCGGCAAACCAAAAGATGGCCAATACCGAAAGGATACCGTTGGTACCAGAAGGCTAACGCAGGTGCCATGAGGCCAATGTTGGTACCAAAGGACGATAGTACCATCTTACCATGGCCGCACTAGTGGGAAGAAAACCCACTAAGTATTATTTAAATCGAAAATGGGCGAATAAGTGGGAAGGACACTCACTATGGCAATATTTTATCAAGAGAAGAAGACATTAGTGGGCGGAGCATAAGCAATATTTTAAGTTGCTTAGACAAGTGTTGGGGCAAAATAATGAATCCGCCAAATGTGGTGTGTGAATCACCACGAAGTGACACCTTATCTAGAGGCTTGTCACCGTAGAATCGATCCAAGGCCACTATAATTATCACACTTCACCCATTCGAGAGAAAGGGGAGAGGATATTGACGCTGAGAGGCTGTCAATGAGAGAATCAAAGAAAAACTCATTGCGTCTAAGTATTATCGAGAGAATTCGTTTGATTATCGATCACCTGTCGAACCACTATCGAGAAATTCATCAATCCTTTGTCGAAGAAAGCTAACCAAATGCCAAAGAAAGTTTATCTTTGTCGAAGAAAGCCAATCCAAGAACTGTCGAGTGTTATCAAGAACCGCGATCGAGAAAATCCATCTGATCATCGAAAAACCATTAATCCGCGACCGAGAGACACGATCAGTGAAGCTATCAAGAAGTCGATCCGAGAGCCGTCATGAGCTGCGAGCGAGAATCGTCGAGAGATCTAGATCATCATCGAGGAAAGGCGACCATCAGAGCTGGTTTCCGACCAAGACCCGCGAACTAGTTTCCACCTCGAAAATTATGTTCAAAGGTTAGATTCGGTTTAGAGATGGAGGAAGGGAGGTTATGCTGCGAGATAAGGAAGAGGAAGGCTAGTCCAAGATCAAGGTTGCATTGCATGTTCAAGATGGCCGAGGTTCAGTGTCCGAGAGGCGTTGCATGTCCGCGATCAGTGGAGCAGACCAAGGATCTTCAGCTTAATCTGTGAGTCTGGAAGCATGTGATATGGCACATGATAAACCAGGGGGTTTTACTTGAGTTTCTATTTTTGCATGCTTGGTTTCTTTGCTTGATAGCTTGAATTCTTTGCATGCATGTTTGTTTGTGAGTTGGTTGCTTGCTTGCATGTTGGATTGTTGGCTTGCATGTTGTTTAATTGCATCCTAATTCTCTTTGATATGCAGATGCTATCATCGAGCAGTTGCATGTTTGTTGGTTTGCATGTTACTCAAGAGCTACTAAAAACATTTTGAGTAATAACAGAGCTCGTGAGCTACTCAAGAGTAAAAACATTTTGAGTTACTCAAGAGTTGTATTTTTCACTCAAAAGTGAAAATCAAGATGTAAAATACAACTGAGCTAAAATTTCATGCTTAGAAAACCAAAATAAATCATTGATAACATTTATGAGTTATATATGAATTAGACTCATAACTCAGCTTAAATCATTGATAGTTTGATACTACATATATGTTACCAGTCACACAGAATGCGGTACATGTCTCCATGTATAATATTTATGGTGAGTGGGGATGGGGGAGATGGCAGAGCGTACGTTCACTACATCTAAAATGGCTATATTTGTGTAGATAAAATTTACAAACTAATCACAGTTATTGCTTTATTGGTTTATTTTTCCTTCCAGACTAAATCGCAGCTTTCGGTTAGTCCACAACTAGTTAAACATTAATGGATTCGACTTTGGTTTGGGTTTATAGGACCCAAACACTAAAGTAGGCTTGTTGTAATAACGAGCACTTGTTGCCACTTCTAATTTAATGCAACAAAAATTCATAAATAGAAAAGGTCCGATCAATTAAGTTCTCGTTCATTCTCTCCGACCTTCAAATATATTACAATTTTGCCTCATATTGAAGCAAAAAAAAAAACTTAAGAAAATTACAAAGAAAAAGGAGCTAGCTAATTTATATATATATGATGATGATATAAGAAAATGGGACTTGCCAGAATATCTTAATTAGTTGGATGAAAAGAACCTAGCCACTAATTTATATGTATGTGGCTAATTGTTTTTATTGTTGACGATTATAAAAATTATATTTATGGAAATGCTTCATGCTGCGAAGCAGCCAAGGTTGCAGTTGTAAACGGGTTCAAGAGTCAGATCGAGATCGTTCCTCCTCATTGCCATTGGATCTTCTTCTTGATACAGACCACTGCATTCACAATCGTACAAGATGATATGTATGAAAGGGTATAAAAAAATTCATGTTTCATCGTACAATAAAGAAATTTTTTGATTTAAAGTCCACTTTAAAATGTAAATGAGATAAGTTCATTTATCTAACAAACTCTGATTTTATACTATAAACACATAAACCAACAGCAACAACGAAAAACGAGCTGGTCGCAATTGTTTCTTAGGCTTTTGGCAACCATTACATTTACCTTTTCCACTACACTGTATAATTTCGTTTGGCGACCATTGCATTAACCTACGCAATGTTTCTCAGTAAAGCTCTAAATTCAAGATCATGTATATCTACTCAACTTAAACTTGGAACACAGAAACTATAACTTACAACACGTAACTAGCTTGCATAGCATATCTGGTTAAATGTAATACTTGAAAACAAGAGAGAATTAGTAAAATCCAGTTACCCCATGTTGAGAAAAGGAGATGGCTGATGAGAAAGCATGTAAGGATGCTGGATTTGGTGCTGCTGCGGTGGTGGAGGGGGAGGCATATTGTGGCCATGATTCTGCTGATCCCACTGCTCTTGTTGAGCCCTAAGAATCTTTTCCCTCTCCTTGATCTGCCAATTTTCAGGTTTCACAAACCAATTTCTTACCACTTTCTAAACATAATTACATTACATGTCAATTTACAAATAATTCTGTGCACATTTTCTTTTTTGAATGTATGTAATTATATAATCATTGTCAATTTCCGAAACCGTTATTACATTGAATGAATTCTCTACACTGTTGCACTCATGCAATGAACTCTTATATAACCTCTTTCTAAAAAAAAAAAAAAATACACTCTTACATAAGTATATATATTTTTCAAATTTGGAGTAGTGTCTATATTCTCATAAATATATAGATTATCCAATATAATTACGTTACATCTCAGTTTACAAATAATTTTCTGCACAATTGCATCATGCAATGAACACTTATATAAGTGCAAACATATATATACATATATATATATATATATATTATTAATTAAAAGTAGTAGGAGTCTATATGCAGATAAATTATATATAGATGACCTAAGTAGAATGATGGGACGACATTTCAAAATTCAAATGTATATTTTCAATCCGAGAGACAACCTTAAAACTAAACGGACAAAGGCCATCTACGTGCAGACTGATGATTATATCAATCAATAGACAACATCTAGGCTTATATGAATAAACTACAAACATGTTTCAATTTTTTATTTTCTTTAATGCTGCCGAAGTTAAGTGGAGATATGAAGATCTCGTAGGTATAGCTTCACTGGAAATGTGGAGTAAAACAGTGGAAGGTAACAGTAATGCAATGGGACAACATGTTGATGAAAGATAAATGATGACACGTGTTACCTGTTTGGAAAGCATGCTGTTTTGTTCCTGTATGGCCTTCTCCTGTACATTTCGGAAACGGCACGATTGTTAAATTTCCCTATGCGTTTCTTATTAGTAGTTTCTCTATAAGACATACATTTGATAGGGTTTTTGCATACCTTTCTTTGGAGCTCATTGATGGACTCGTACATAAGTTGGTTCTGCAAACACACATATCACATTAACAAACCATTACTTTGGTGATAGGAGTCTTAGACAACACGTGATTCATCATTTGAACAAACCTATCTAGGCATATCCATACCAACGTGATATTGATTATGTGTACTCATACACATATGTATTTGAATATTCACATATAAAATTAACACTTGTAAATTGTTTATGTTATATAGATACGTTCAACGAAATAGGAGAAGGCAATACTTTTCTAGAACGGATGTGCTTAAGAGCAGTGTCAAGCTGCTGCTCCAGATTCTGGAGCTCCTTAGGGCTCATTGCTTGCAAGTCTTCACCAAGATAGTGCCTGAATTTGCATAGCATTCATGCATTTTAATTCACATTAATGCTACCAGTTTTAATTTATATATATACATTTGTGCCTTATATATAATATGTGATGAGTGTAAGTGTGTACCTCTGGTTTCTCTCCAAAAGCTCAATCTTAGCCTTAAGCCTATTATACTCCATCGACCAGTTCGTCTGTGTATCACAAGTTTTATACAAATAGAATTCATTAACACTACAAATATAGATTGATATTATATATTTATGTGAGTTAAATAAAGGAGAGACGTTGATATACATTGACGTCGGACTCAGGTGCAATAAGCTGTCTCTCGGCGTAAGAGTACCTCTCATATCGTTCAAGTATCTTCTCCATACTGTTCAATTCACAGAATTAGGGCTAGCTTCAAATATGCCATCAACCACTAAATTATTATCATATATATAGATTATACACATCTATCTATGCATAGTTATATACGAAAAGTAAGTAAATCATGTACGATGCTTGTGTTTTCATGACGTTTTAGGGTAAATCTAGCTAGGTATCAGTGACAGTTTCATGCCTTAAACCAGGATTTCCTATATCAAATTATTCAAACCCTGTACCAATTTCTATTAAAAAAATAGTAAGAACCATAATTAACCCTATGCCTTTAGCTTAGAGTTCTAACTGAGGTTTATAATACTGTACAGGAAAATCTTGTTAGAACACACATTATTGTACAATATATTATAATCTGGTCAATACATCATTTTCTTCAGAACAAGAATAATATTTATAAAAAAATAAAAGAAAGAAGAACAGCTGTTGCCTGTTGGAGCTAATTTTGACCATCGGTAAGAAGCCGATTTTAGGATTGAGTTAGTTCTTTTTATGGATCCCCAGAGGTCAAAGCCTCTCTACTCAGATTTGACATCTTTATTTCAGTTTGTTTTTTTAATTTAATTCAAAAAATTTATATATAAAAATATAAGCAACACTTAAGTTTAAATTTAAGACTACATATATTTATATTACGAGTACATTATTCCTAAGCGTCGAGTGAAAATTAAACATTTTCTTCACTTAGATTTGCAAAAACAATTTTGACAACACAGCTGTCAGAATTAACAAAATCCGTTTAACGCTTAAAAAAACTCTAGTTCGTCAGTTAAACCATTCATTCTTATATATTAGATATCTCGATTTGAGATCCTGATATTTCTAGCTAATTTTTTTTTATTCTCGTTTGTTTCGTTTGATCGTAATCCGTGGTAAAAAATGAAAAAGCAACATTATATCTAATAGTCGAATTCATAGCCCTAATTAAGAGTGTGGGACGACACTTATAGACATTTTCTTTTCTTACTATGGCATCAAATTAATCTTAGATCTATAAATTTTTGAAAGACATGGCTAGGGGAACAAAAGATTAATAACGAGTTTAAGGCTTAAAACCCTAGCTCATTAAAAAATAAACATACATCCTTCTACAGGCTCTCATATTTGACGAAATTATGCATATATGCACATAAATATCAAGGGTAATTACTATAGTTCTTGCTAGGGTTTACTTCTCCCAGCCTTAAACTTTTGATCTTTTGATTTATAGTTGTATACAAATGCAAGGAAGTTAGTACTAAACATTTACAAATCTGATCGAAGCCCTAGAGAATACATAAATTAAAGCAGTAGCTGATAATTAGGGCAAATCAAGTAGTGTCAATTTAAGGGACAAACAAAAGGAGATAAAGTAGTGTCAATTAAAGATTTTTCGTTAAAAAAAAGGAAAGAGTTAATTGAAGTTACCAAGAATCAGTGGAGTATTCGAAGAGTTTCCCCTTATGGGAGAAGACAACAAGGGCAACTTCAGCATCACAGAGAACAGAGATCTCATGAGCTTTCTTCAAAAGACCAGCTCTTCTTTTCGAGAATGTCACTTGTCTATTGATCTTGTTCTCTATCCTCTTCAATTGAACCCTACCCCTTCCCATATTTGATCCTTTTTTAAGGAACTTCTTACTCTAAAAGAACCAAACAAAACAAACACTCCCCAAGAAGAAACTACAAGAGAGAGATAATAGAAGACCTCAGACTTTGGTATGATCCAATTAGGAAAGTTTTTCTTTCTTTCCTTTATAAGAAGACTTGTGTTTGAGCCTCGGGATCTTTATTTATGGAGAGATTTGGGTAAGAGTGGTTTTAGGGAAAAAGCTAAAGCTGGTTTCTCTTATTTGCAAAAACCATAGTGGTTTCTTAAGGATTTGCGTGTCGATTTCTCATTGGTGAATTTTGTACTATTTGTTGTCGGGTCCATATTTATTTTTTTACCAAAATTTTCGGACGAAGAGATACAAAATAAAAAAAATTTGATTATCGACGTCTCGTGAAGAGATCACTGGTCAGAGGTAGAAGTAACATTGTACGGACCACTGGTCCTTCCCCAAGTGTCACCTTCACTTTGCATTGACGGCGGAGATTTCCCTGTAGATCTACGAAACATAATCTGAACCAACAAAAAATATCTATTTAATTTCCTTTTTATCAAAATTTCCTATACACTATTCTTTTGGAATAAAGTGAGAACCCTTTGTTTTATCAAATTTGTTTATTTATATTTAATGTTCTCAGCTGTAACAGTGTAGTACAAATAGACCTTTTTTTTTTGGGCAATAGATGTTTTTGGTAGAGCTGAGAACCAAATTGACAACTGTGTAATGTATTGCGTCGACGGATTTGTACGCAGGATTTAAGGAGAAAAAGAGGAAGAAGAAGAGGAAGAATAATAGTAAGTATTCAAGCCCGGCCGATAAAGTATTTTGTAAAGATTAATTTGTGCAGTGTTGTCTGTACTAATTAAGCTTCTGATGATCAGGACAAAGATCAATTGAGTATGTGCTTTGTTGCTAATTAAACTCAAGTTTGTGGTACATCACAGTTACAAATAACTTCGCTTTTCAAACAATCCATATATACAATATTTGATGTCAATTCATATAAAGATAAACAACATATAATCTTTGTGCCGGCAAATATTATGAAAAAAACTTTGTTCAATTTGCTTTAACACTTATTTTACAATGAATTCCAGTTGTAAAAATAGTCTTCTCATTTGAGATCTTCAGTAGGAAGGAAAAAAACAAAAACAAAGCCGGCAATTGGTTAAGGCATATATAGGTAGGCAGTAGCTTTCGATAACAATATAATTAAGTGAAAGCTTGACCACACTTCAAAATTTCTTTGTTAGTCAAGTGTTCCTGTTTTAGTTGATTACTTTAAATATCTCCGATTGAAGACTAATTGATTGATTGTTCTTGTCAAAAAAAAAAATCTTTTCTTTTTTTAATTTGAATTATCTTATATTTTTTCAGATTAAGACATCCTTTACAACTAATGCTTACGTAATTATTGTCTCATGAAAACAATCATACTAAATTTAGAAAATTACAAAAAAAAAAAATTTGTAATTTAATGAAAAACTATTCCAAAAGTATTAAATTCTAAGTGCCACATGAACTATGCTTAAAAAGGTGTAGATTGTATTTTAATCTCGAACTATATATATAGATATCATATGTGTTTTCTTCGTAGCAGTTATATTATTAAAACTGGTATGGTATGACCATAGATACTTGAAATGGTCGTGGTTACATAACCAAATTTAAACATGTACGTCCAGAGATTTGAAAAGATACATAAGTTATAAGATAGTATACCATATATATGTATGGTAGATCATGAGCAAAAGTAGTAAGCAGCAAAAGAAAAAGTAGAAACAAAACAAACTGAGCAAAACTAAAAGAATCTAAGCTCGTGGCCTTGAAGACAACATCCCGATAATATCCATTATCTTCGCCTTTGTTACATCTCGACCCTTCTTTTTCCCCCATTAAATATCCTTTTTATACTTCCTATCATTTTATTATTCGATGTAAACGTACATGTTATATATACATTAATATCTCGATCCACTTAACTGTATCTTAGATTCTCCAATACTAAAAATGATTACTTCTCGTTAGAAGCACGTAATAAGCTCTATCTTCATTGTCCCAATTCCCAGAAATTAGTCATCATCCGGAGTGGTTTTAGAAAATATATAGAACACATAAAAGCATACATAGTCGCTTTGAGGCAGATCCCAAGAGGCCAATAATAGTCTTTGATCGAGGTGTGTGTCCAACTCGAGAAATAAAAGAAGGCAAGGAGATTTAATAATGAGAGATCTTTGTAGTCACGAGAGTTGTGACTTGTGAGGTTGCTTTGTATCACGGTGACGAAATTTTATTTATTTATTATTCAGTATTAACATATTGGATTTAAACTCAACATCCGAATGCTAAATAAATAAGAATTAACATCTATAATCTACAATTATCATAACTTTTCAGTATAAGGAGGATATATTAGTGAGTCTTATAATAAACAATTTATCTGAATAACCCAACTTGCAAGCGGTTTTAAAAATAAATAAAATTAAAGAAGAGGTTCGATAATTAATTTATTCTAACAAATAATTTATTTCTTCGAATCAGATTTTTTTTTTCCTTTTTTTTTGGTTCAACAGAAGACCAGATTAAAATATATCTCAATCCTATTATTTTAAAATATATATAGCAAGATCGCTTGTTGTGAACATATGTACAGTTAATTCAATTATGTATACGGGAGAAATGAATGAAGAGCAAAGGTGTCTTAGTTAGGTCTCTATCATAGAGCAAGTTGGGTCCAATCCAGCCACATCAAATGTCCAATTAATGTACACATCATTAACCTTTTAGCCCCACCATTCGATACATACACAGCTACATACATGTATATATGCATATGTATCTTTAGAAAGGTCTCAACATATATAAAAAATTTCATAAATTAAACTGAAACCTTAACAATTCGTAAAACAGATTTTGGTAAGTTCATGTTATAACGAAAGAGGTAATTTCTAATGGGATTCGTATAGTTGAGATTTGCTTTTGAAATCTTTATCAGTTTTATCAACATTTTTCTTACAGATACAAACATGGTTGCAATTTTAAGAAAAAAAAATATATTAGTAGTTTAAATCGCATTGAACAAAATCACACATAAGAGAAGTACATATGTTGGTGTGCACACAAAAAAAAAAAAAAAAAAAGGAGAAGTACATATGAATGTGATGTATACGCAGCATCTATGTTGACGCTATCTTCTAACCACCACGTTCAGTATATCTCCTTCTTGTTGCACTTACACCACAAAAACTCTATATTTCATTTTCAGATCTCTCTTTCCTTTAGAGGCTTAGAACTTGAAATAAAGCAAATGGTCTCGTTAGGTAACAAAAAAAAAAAAAAAAGTTGTTAGTTTTCTAGACTTTCTCAACGTACCCAAAAAAATATAGTATTGTTCAAATTTAGATCTGTGAGAGGCTTTGGATAGTTTTGCCCCAAATTGTACGTCAAGGCCCATCAAGCTGACGATCAAAGCCTTTAATTTTATAGTAAGTAATGTTTTCATTAGAAGTTAATCGAAAGGCCTATTAGCTCAGTTGGTTAGAGCGTCGTGCTAATAACGCGAAGGTCACAGGTTCGATCCCTGTATAGGCCACTTTTTCATTTAATCTTTGGACAACGTCGTTCCAACTTCCTACTCTTTTTTTTTTCCTACTCCTACACATCAATATTTATACATTTTATTTTCTTACTCAGTGGTCTCTCACTCATAGAATTTTTGCGTTAACAAATAACAAAAATGTTCATGAGCTAAAATTTTTCCTATCCATAAATAGTAAAGAGAAAAACATTGTAATCTCTTCTAATGCTTATTTTTTAATAACACTTTAACTTAACTACAAATTCACTTCCACAAATTTTAGATAATAAAAGAAAAATATATTGAATGTTATGGAACTCTTACCGTTTGTTTATCAAAAACCAATATATGAGGTATGAGAAACCAAGTCTTGGTAGGCAGGTAATTCCAAAATATATATAGTTTTCATGTAAAGTTGTAAGCTGAAAATTTTTTTATGCATAAATAGTAAAAATAGAATATCGTAACATCTTGTGTTTTTTACTCCAAATTCACTTCCACATAATAGAATTTTTAAACTACCAATTTTTCAAATAACAAAAGAATATATGAGTCAAAGGTTCAACACTTGGTCATCGGCCTGCGAGAAATACCCGACCCGAAATTTCCAACCCGTACCGAACCGAGATTTTCGGTTTCGGGTAGGCTTCGGTTAGGAGAATTGAACCGATCGGAAGCTTTGTAGATTATTTCGGTTACCCGAGATTTTTTGGTTAGGTTCGGATACCCGAATGGTTAACCGAAAACGTTGGCGTCCTCCTCTTCTTTCGTCGGATCTGCTGGTTTTGGTATCGGCGGCCATCAAGTTTCTGTTGATTTTAGGGTTTTGCAAAGGTTGCAGATGAATAAAACACAGCGTTTTATTAAAAGCCAAATACCTTTGTTCTTTTTCGTTTTAATTGTTGTACTGGGCCTGGCCCAACGTTTTTTTACTTTTTCTCGACAACCCATTTTAAATTTCGGTTTGGTTCGGTAGAAATTTCAATAACCGAATTACCCGAGACCCGAACCGAACCGAAATCAATTTCGGTTATCTTCGAACATATTTTTGAAAAACCAAAACACCGAAAACCCGAAAAAACCAACCCGACCCGACCCATTGTTGTGGTCATCCGACCCGTTGGTCACATGAGAACCAAGTCGTTGTGGGTTGGTCATTCTTGCCTGAAATGTATATTTCTCATGTAGATAGATCTTAATATTTATATAGGTTATAGATCACATATATTTTTTTTTTTTGGTCAAACTCATAATTTTCATTGAAATTAAGTCTCAAACTCACTCAAAAGATGAGGAGTTACAGCCCAAATAGAAGGGAAATACAAAGAAACAAGGCGAGAAGAGCCTACAAAAACTCCAAAAGAAAAGAAACTAGGGATAAGTGCAAGATACAGTTTTACAAACGAAGATACGCGAGATCGAAACATAACAATCCCAACAACGACTCCATGAGAGATTGTATCCATTGCAACCTGAAGGGTTACAAGCTCCGCAACTAAGGCAGAGGGAGCTAACAACCAGGAGGAAGATCCTTGCAAAATCGGTGAAGCTTGATCATCCAAACCACTCGCAAGAGGGACATTTGGAAAGAGAAAGAGGCTGCTGGTGCCAAGATGAGGAAGCATAGCTCTAAGCAGAGACTGATCTTCCCAAATAACATCGACATAAACAAAGATGCCTATGCTAAAGGTCGGGACAAAGCCCTTAGTAACAAACAATATTAGAACAAATCTAATAGAGACCTCAATACAAGGTAAAGCGGAGACACCATTGAGGTGATCCAAGAGAGCCAAATTGCAGTCCAAGAGCAAAACAAACTCAATGACTACTTTCCAACAAGGGTCACAGGGCTCACCATCCCATTCAACACAACTAGTTAAGTCTTTCTCTATCGCAGAGTTAGAAAGCCAACTAAATTTAAATAATTCAACGCCACTCATTCCATATCTTTGTTCAATTCATATATACACACTTATCTTATCATCTTCAAAATCAAAAGTATTTAATTCCTCATTACATTACATTACATTACATTACAACACTACAAAAAAAACAAGTGTTGACGTGGTTTTGTTTTATACATATAGGTGTCTAACGTCGGTTGTAAACGGACACTACAAACATTAATATATTATGTCGTTTATTTCAACCAACTTGTTAAGGGGGGCAACGTAAGTTGGCTCTCATTTCTACCATGAAATATCTCGACTATAACTCTATTTCCTTTTTGCACAAAAAAACGAAGAGTTTATTTTCTTGTCGGAATCTGTTGAACGACTTTATACTATATTTTTGGAAAATACCAAATGTAGTGATGATGACACATATTGTTGCGATCACTAAAACTTTCGTCTTTCGTCCAGCTAAAACCCTATAAATATAGTTTTACACGAAAAGATTAAGAACAAAGAAGTTTAAATAATAACTCTTTTTATTAGCTCAAAGAAAATACCTCAAAACTTTAAGCTTTCATAATCTCTCAAACTTAATCTCTCTTAGGTTCTGCTACATCTCAGCATCCCCTATATATATAAGCTCTTAAGTATATTCTCTTAATCTTAAATGGAAAACTTTCTTATTCCTATTACATTTAGATATCTCCTAAATATAATCCCAATTTCCATTTCTCTTTGATAAGCTTGATCTCCAAGCTTTACTTCAAGCTTACACTAACATACTCCTCCTTAAGCTTGAACTCCAAAGTTGCCAAGTCTTTAACTCCCATGAGTTCCCTCATTTCCTTAAACTTGATTCTCCCTAATGTTTTTGTAAGAATGTCTGCCTTTTGGTTGATGCCTGCAACATGTTCCACCTCTACTTGTCCATTTTCAACACATTCCCTTATGAAGTGATATCGCCGGTGAATATGCTTACTACGTCCATGGAACACTGGATTCTTCGTCAGTGCAATCGCTGATTCATTATCAATTCGAATCAGAATTTTCTCCACCGAACTGCCAGTGATTTCTGCTAACAACTCCTGCAACCAAATTGCTTGTTTAACAGCTTCAGTTCCCGCCATATACTCAGCTTCACAAGACGACATAGCCACAACGTCTTGCTTTCTAGAACACCATGTGATCGGACTGCTCCCAAAATAGAAGATATGTCCATAAGTACTTCTTCCATCAGTTTGATCACCTTTATGGCTAGCGTCACTGTAACCAATAAGCTTTGGCACCCTCGATCTTTCATATGATAGTCCCAAGCTTACAGTTCCTCTTAACTACCTCAAGCATTGCTTCAATGCTGCACCATGTGACAACCTTGGACTCTGCATATATCTCGACAAGATTCCCACACAATACGAGAGATCCGGTCTAGTGTGAAGTAAATATCGAAGACACCCTACTCTCTTGCGATAAACCGTCGCATCAATCTCTTTCTCATCCTCTGCCTTTGATAACATCAGCTCTGTTTCCATTGGTGTGTGAACTAAATTGCAGTTTTGTAGACCAGCATCCTCCAAGATCTTCAATGCATAACCCGATTGATCAAGTGTGATTCCCCTTTGATGTTGCCTTACTTGAATTCCAAGATAGTATGACAACTTACCAAGATCACTCATGTCAAACATTGATGACATCTCCTCCTTGAACCTCTTAATGATATCTAGACTTGTTCCGATAACAAACAAGTCATCAACGTACACTCCTACAATCAGGAGGTCACGACCAGAACTCTTTCTATATACCGAAGGTTCCTTTGAACATCGAACAAAACCAAATGACAGGAGAATTCGATTCAGCTTGTTGTTCCAGCACCTAGGTGCCTGCTTTAGACCATACAGAGCCTTATTGAGTCTATAAACTTTCTCCTCTGCTCATTTCTTCACAAATCCTTCTGGCTGACTTACATGTACTACTCATCAAGCTCACCATGTAGAAAAGCCGTTTTAACGTCTAAATGGTGTATCTCCCAGCCACTAGAAGCAGCTAGATTAAGAAGAAGTCTGATTGTTTCTATCCTTGCTACTGGAGCAAACACTTCCTCAAAGTCCACACCATGCTTTTGGACATAACCCTTTGCTACTAGACGAGCTTTATACTTATTGATGCTCCCATCCGAGTTCCTCTTGATCTTGAAGACCCACTTCAATCCAATCGGCTTTGATCCTATAGGTAGATCTACAAGATCCCAGACTTTAAACCTCTCAATAGATTCAAGTTCTTCCTCACAAGCTCGTCTCCACTCTATAGACTCTCTTGCATCTTCATAAGACCTTGGTTCATTGTTGAGACATAGTAATGCCAGTTCCCCTTCTTCTACTGCAATCTGAAAACAAAATAGTCTTCTAGGTACTTAGGTTTGGTTCGGTGTCTCTTTTCTGCAATTTCAGGTATCCTTGCAGGTGAATCTTCTATATACCTAGTCTCGCTGTCCGATGTTTCACCAGTTTGCTCATCCTCTCCGGTTTCCTCACTATCAGAGATCACTTTAACAATATCATTGTTCTCAGGTGACTCACCATTTGTACTCTCTCCTTGATGATGACTACTCATTCCATCAATCGTGAACTCAAAATTCTCATCTTCTTCATCACTAAGATTGTTTCTACTCCAATTCCAGCCTTTGTTTTCATCAAAAACAACATCACGACTAACAACAATCTTCCTTGTTTCTGCATCAAGCAACCGATAGGCCTTGGAACCCAGTTCAGTTCCCAGATGAACAAGAATTCGAGATTTGTCGCTAACTTCTTCAAGTGTGCTCTCTCTGCTTTAGCATATGCAATACATCCGAATACTCTTACATGTCCAACTGAAGGTTTTCTTCCTCGATAGCACTCATATGGAGTTTGATCCTTAAGTGATCTTGTCACAACTCTGTTTAGCAAGTAAGTCGAATGTCTTACAGCTTCTCCCCACAAGTAATTTGACATCTTCATGTGCTTTAGAATGCTTCTCGCCATTTCCATGAGTGTCCTGTTGCGTCGTTCCACCACTCCATTCTGTTGTGGAGTATACGGAGCTGTCAAGTATCGAGTGATTCCAGAGTCTTCGCAAAAGACATTGAACTCAAGAGATACAAACTCTCCTACTCTATCAGTTCTAAATGTTTGTATTCTTTCTTCTGTTTCCTTTTCAACCATAGCTTTGAACCTCTTAAACTTCAGTAGTGCCTCGCTTTTCTCCTTTAGTAGAACAGTCCACATGTATCGAGAATAATCATCGATGAGAACAAAGATATATCTACTTCCAGCACTTGTAGATGGTGTTATAGGACCACAAAGATCTCCATGTATTAATTCCAGCTTCTTTGTTGCTCGAAAAACAGTCGTACTTGGAAACCCTGCGTAGGTTATTTTCCAAGCAAGCATGAACCACAAATCTCTTTTGCAAGAGATTTCTTCGGACCACCAATCACTTGTTCACTAGTGAACATACTCGACAAGGTAGCATAGTTAATGTGTCCCATTCTAGCATGCCACTTACTTGATTCACTTGTAGCTGTGAGATTCAAACAAGCATTGTTCGTTAAACCCATGTTCACCTTATACAACCGATTCTTGGTTCGCTCTATTTTTACTACCAGATTTCCTTCTTGGTTGCACATAGTGAGATGTTCTCCTTTCAATCGTACTTCACAGCCAGCCTCTGTAGCCTGTCCTAGGCTTATGATATTGGTTCGTAGATTGGGGATAAAGTATACTTCTGACATTACTCTTGGCTTCCCATATGAATCAATGAATGCAATCGTTCCTTTTCCTTTGATATCAATTTTCGAGTCATCCCCGAATCTTACCTTTCCCGTAACTGAATGATCAAGTGTATCAAAGTATCTTTGATCTCCAGTCATATGATTACTTGCACCATTGTCAAGAAACCACACATTACTTCCAACTGTATTTGCTTCAAACTTACTCGGTATGCAACGTTCTTCGTTTAAGTAGACAACCTCATGCATCATGAGATGATCTGCTTCTTCTGTGTCCTTCTGTTCAACCTCCTTATGTTCTGTTAGACCAAGTTTAAGCAATCTATCAGGACATTGGGAGGCAAAGTGACCTACTTTTTCACATCGGAAGCAAGTGACTTGCGACGGATCTCTCCAACTACTACAGCCACGTCCTCGACCTCTAGAATTTCTTCCACCACGTCCTCTTCCTCTGTAATCTCCACTGTAATCACGGCTTTGTGGTTCAAAGTTAGAATACATCAGCTTGCCTTGGTCTTCTTTGGCATCTTCTTCCTCAGAGATGCGTTCCTCGTAAGCCTTTAGCCTACCAACAATGTCTTCGAAACTCGCAGTATTAAGATCTAATACTTGTTCAAGTGAAGCAACCATATGTATAAATTTCTTCCGTGGGAGACTCTTCAAAAACTTTTTAACAAGTTTTGGTTCTTCGATAATTTCTCCGAGAGAGGCAGTTTTCGAAGAAATCTGAGAAATTTTCTCAGCAAAGTTATCGATCTTCTCTGTTTCTTTCATCTTGAGCCTATCGAATTCAGCCATTAGAGTTTGTAGCTGAGCTTCTTTGACCCTCTCAGCTCCTACATGTCGAGTTTGAATTGTATCCCAGACCTTCTTTGCTATGTTCAAACCTCCAACCTGCAGAATCAGTGCCTCCGGTATAGATTGCAGGATCAAAGCTATGGTCAGGTTGTTCTTATCACCATCGGTTGACTCAGCTTCAATCACTTCCCAGACCTTATTGACCTTAAGCACATAGCTCATTTTTATCTCCCAAACTGTGTAGTTAGTTGTGTTGAGCATAGGACATGAGATTGAGGACGAGGCTCCTCCTTCTTTCGGTTTATCTCCTGCGACCGCAAGTTGCTTATCTTTAGTATCCATGCTTCCGTCTTCTGTCATCTCTTTCTCACAGATCCCTGATCTTCTTTACGCTCTGATACCAAATATAGTTTTACACGAAAAGATTAAGAACAAAGAAGTTTAAAGAATAAGTCTCTTTATTAGCTCAAAGAAAATACCTCAAAACTTTAAGCTCTCACAACCTCTCAAACTTAATCTCTCTTAGGTTCTGCTACATCTCAGCATCCCCTATATATATAAACTCTTAAGTATATTCTCCTAATCTTAAATGGAAAACTTTCTTATTCCTATTACATTTAGATATCTCGTAAATATAATCTCAATTTCTATTTCTCTTTGATAAGCTTGATCTCCAAGCTTTACTTCAAGCTTACACCAACAATAAATAAATACCAACACACCCTAAATAAATATACCCACTACACTTGAAAGAATACTAAATACGCTACTAGCTACTTCTTTACATTTTCCACTCGACAAACAAATGACTCCAAGAACCTCTTTTGCACTCTTCCTTGCTCTCAACCTTCTCGTCTTCACTTACACATCTGCTGGATTATTGCCAACAATCCCCACCATCCCGACCATCCCAGTTATCCTAGTTATCCCAGTTATCCCAGTTATCTCAAACAAACCAGCCATCCCAACCCCGCCAGACACCCCAGCCACGCCAAAAACACCGACCACGCCAACGACACCAACCACCCCAACCACGCCAACGACACCATTAACGCCAACGCCTGCGACTACCCCAACGACCCCGACCTCCCCTACCACTCCGACACCCCCGAAGAACGGTGGATAAGCTAATGGACGGACCTAAGATTAAGTTCTCGAGCCATGTGTCTCATCTATCTCTTCTTTGTAATCGCGTCTTTTTAATTTGAATAATTAAAGTATATCAAGCGATGTTGTTGTTTTTGTTGGTTTATATGTGTGCAACTTATGCATTTGGTTAGCATCTTGAATTTCAAAAGTTGTATTCTCTGTGTTTTCAAATTATATATGTTTAATTAAATTTTCACACATAAGTTAGACCGCATTAAAATAATTTATACCTTTTATTATCTCGCAAATACTTTTATTTTGTAAGAATACAACTTATACGGGCTCTCATTTCTACCATGAAATATCTCGACTATAACTCTATTTCCTTTTTGCACAAAAAAACGAAGAGTTTATTTTCTTGTCGGAATCTGTTGAACGACTTTATACTATATTTTTGGAAAGTACAAAATGGAGTGATGATGACACATATTGTTACGATCATCATCTCAAAGTAACAGAGTCAAGAGCTAAAACTTTATATCAAAAATAGTATGTCTATTATCAAATCTATATCTTATTAGTTAATATTAAAAATAGTTAAGAAAATAACAAAACATAGTTAGTTAAAAATAAAATCAAAGCGATAGGAGGTGGTTGATAAAGCAATAGGAGGTGTTGTGACAGTCTTCTTAATTCGCAGTTATTTTTTCTCTTTGGTGTTGCTCGCTGTGTTTGATAACTGCCTTGATTTGTCGTTCTCGTTTGTGAGACTGATGTACATTGGGGGTTAAGCTTCTCTCCTTGTCTCCGCTTCTTGATCTGTTTAGATAGGATCGCATTTTAAATAGCTCTAACTAGATGTTAATGGGTAATTCGTGCTTTAGTCGTCGTCGTCGTATCCGCAAGTGTGTTCTTTGTGATAGCAAGAGGTTCTCTTAACTCAGTTGTCTTGCTTGCCGGGTTATGAAGTCCTTGGTTCATGGTTCCAAGAGATCAGCTCTCATTATGATAGGAGGTGGTTGATGTTACTTTCGGGTTGGCTGCGGGCACCCTTGGTAAATCTCAGTCGCAGGTGCTTGAGAAGAAGAGGTTCTTTGCTTCTTAGTTTTTTGCTTCTCTTAAGATTTTAGCTTCGTTTCTTCTATTCTTAGTAAAGGTATCGCTCTCTTGCAATTTGGGTTTAAATTTTCTGTTTTGTTGTATTTTCTTTAGTTTTCCTTGTTTTGGGCTTAGTTTTCAGGAAAAAATTCTTTTTCTTCCGGCCTGACTCCAGGGACATAAACTTTGTCCGCCGGCTTATGGTTCCCTCTTTTGGGAGTTGTATTTCACCATGGTTCCACAACTAGTTTCAATAATAAAAAATTTAGATGACAAAAAAAAAATGATGAAATATACTTGAGTCTTGTCATGATCATGTTAATGACTAATTAAAAAAAAAACTTTATATAATAAGATATATATATATATATATATATATATATATATATATATACCATATTATCTTCTTCGTTTAAACAATTAAAAAGCTTTAAAATTACATATTAAGTTTAAAATAATAGTTGGCATTAATAAATTATATTATGAAATAATGTCAAAAAACTTATTCTGCATTCCAAAATCATAAAATTGGAATTTCATACAAAAATATAATTCATTGAAACAATACGGTGTGTAATAGTATTGGGTTTCTTCAAAAAAAAAATATGTTTTGTGGGTATAACAAACACATAAATAATATTTCAAATTCATATATTACAGAAAATAATATATATATATATATATATATATATATCTATTATATAAAATTGAGTTTTGAAAGTTAGTCATTAACAGAATTTTGATACGTGTAAAAGTTAATTTAAATATTTCTGAATATATTCAAATATTATTAAAAAAAAAGAAAAAGATTTAGTTGATATATTATGTATTTCTTGTATATATAAAAAACCATATTCCAAAAACAAAAGGGAATATTTACCTAACGCTAACTCAGTAAAGAAAGATAAATTTTATTACTATATGTGTATATTAAGACTTCCTAGGTTTTCAAAAAACAAAATTAATTTGGCTAATATATAAAGTTAAGAAGAGTTCACCCTAGTCAGGATCCCACGAGACTTAAACGCAAGGGCCGATTGTCTGGCTCGTTCTTCAAGAACTTTAATTTCTGAATCAATTTTTGTAAACTCTTTTCCTCCGGTTTGGGTTACCAACCTTGGAGTTTTCTTTTAATTTTATTAATGTTTGGTTGAAAAAAAAAAAGTTAAGAAGAGAGTTTTAAGTACGGAATAAAAGTTTTAGGAATAAAAGTTTTGTCATTCGTCCAGCGAAAACCCTATAAATAAATGCCAAAACACCCTAAATAAATATATCAAATAGTATGCTTATCATATTAAATATATATCTTAGTTAATATTAAAAATAGTTAAGAAAATAACAAAACATAACTAATTAAAAAAAGTCCACAATTTTCTTTTTTGAAAAAAATAATCAAATATATTTGACTCTTGTCATGGTCATGTTAATGACTAATTTTGAAATGAAACTTTATATAATAAAAATATATATATATATATATATATATATGCCACATTATCTTCTTCGTTTAAACAATTAAAAAGCTTTAAACTTACATATTAAGTTTAAAATAATAGTTGGCATTAATAAATTATATTATGAAATATTGTCAAAAATCTTATTCTACATTCCAAAATCATAAAAATGAAATTCACAAAAAAATATAATTCATTGAAATAATACAGTGTTTAATAGTATTGGGGTTTTTCAAAGTGTGCATGTTTCATGAATTTTTAGGTAACTTGTTTCTTTTTTTTTCCATCAGGTAACTTGTTTCAAAAACTCAAAACGATTAAATTAAGATCAATACTTTGAAAATTAAGTTTATATAAGATGTAGCTAAATTTAAAGTTTAAATATGTATATATATTTGCAAGCAGGTCTATATATATATATATATATATATATGTGTGTGTGTGTGTGTGTTCTGTGGGCATAACAAACACATATAAATAACATTTCAAATTCATACATCACAGAAAATAATATACTCCCTCTGTATCATAATACTTGATGTTTTAGAATTTTTACATGAATTAAGAAAAACATTTAATGTTTAGCAATAAATGTATTCTTCATTTATAATAACATATTTTTATAATTATTAACTAATAGTATTTCATCAAATTTTTAAATTCTCATTTAATGATTTTTGAAATTTGTAATTTCTTAGTATTAATTGATAAAAGTATACAGAAAATCATCCTTTTTGATACAAGAAAAAATTCTAGAACATCAAGTATTCTGATACAGAGGGAGTATAAAAAAGTTAAGAAGAGAGATTTTAAGTACGGAAAATATACTTAAAAATTTATGAAAGCTAAGTGATCGACAATTATAGTACAAATTATATATAGTTTTAGGAATAAAAGTTTCGTCATTCGTCTAGCGCAAATCCTATAAAAATCCTATAAATAAATGCCAACACACCCTACACTTGAATGCTATTTCTTTACTTTTTCCACTCGACAAACAAATGACTCCAAGAACCTCTTTTGCACTCTTCCTTGCTCTCAACCTCCTCGTCTTCACTTACACATCTGCCGGATTATTGCCAACGATCCCCACCATCCCGACCATCCCAGTTATCCCAGTTATCCCAGTTATTCCAGTTATCCCAGTTATTCCAGTTATCCCAGTTATCTCAAACAAACCAGTCATCCCAACCCCGCCAGACACCCCGGCCACCCCAGCCAGGCCAAAAACACCGACCACGCCAACGACCCCGACTACCCCAACGACCCCGACCTCCCCTACCACTCCGACACCCCCGAAGAACGGTGGATAAGCTAATGGACGGACCTAAGATTAAGCTCCCGAGCCATGTGTCTCATCTAAGGCTTAGTTGACCTTGAGACTTCATAATTCCTCTATCTCTTCTTTGTAATCGCGTCTTTTTTATTTGAATAATTAAAGTATATCAAGCAATGTTGTTGTTTTTTGTTGGTTTATATGTGTGCAACTTATGCATTTGGTGAGCATCTTGAATTTCAAAAGTTGTAGTTTCTCTGTTTCAAATTAGATTTGTTTAATTAATTTTTTACACATAATTTAGACCGCATTAAAATAATTTATACCTTTTATTATTTTACAAATACTTTTTGTTTACGTAAAAAAGTTTATTTTGTAAAAATAAACTATGTTTTTTTCTTTAATTGAAACAACATTTTTTTGTGAAACAAAAACAAAGACCTAAAACAATACTTAGAAAACTTCAGATGATGTATTTTATAACGAACTTTCAATATGTGGTATCTAGAAAACTAATGTAAAGTGATAATACTTTCGGCGAAAAACATTTTTTGCCCACAAGAAAACATGGCGAACTCCAACAAAATTCGCGACGAAATTGATTTTATCGGAATTTCTCAACGATCTCGTTGGGTTTGCGACGAATTTAGCTTCATCGTTATCAGTTGGGAGTTTTACGATGGATACCTTTAATCTAGTAATATATATCTATATATATATATATATAATATTATATTATCAAATACTTACTCAAGATTGGAGATGGTACTTAAATGTGTTATCTCATATATGTTATCTAACTAGATGATGATGATGATATATTTAAATATATACTATAATTTTCATGTAAAGTCATGGGTCGTAAATAACAAAAATATTTGTAAGCTGAAAATTTTTCTATGCATAAATAGTAAAAATAGAATATTGTAACACTAACATCTTGTGTTTTTTACTCCAAATTCACTTCCACATAATAGAAATTTTTGAACGACCAATTTTTCAAATAACAAAAGAATATATGACGTCAAAGGTTCAACACTTTTACGGTCACATGAGAACCAAGTCGTGGTGAGTTCTTGCTTGAAATGTGAAATCTTCATGTAGATAGATCTTAAGATCTATATAGGTTATGGATCACGTACATTTAAGAAAAAGTTTGCATTTTATACCTTAGTCACACGTGTAGAAATTTTTGACGGGAAAAGAAAACTCTGAACTTTGTGGGTATTGAAAAATTAGTTTGGAATTCGTTTTAAGATTCTTCCGTTTTAAAAAAAAACAAGTAAAAATATTGGTTTGAAAAAAATAATTCCAAATAATTATTTTTTGCGTGTCCAATCGTGGACGGATCTTGTTTGGCTAATGCAACAAACACGAAGAGGCAAAAGCCAATAATTCAACGCCACTCCTTCCATATCTTTGTTCATTCATACATACTTATCTTATTATCTTCAAAATTAAAAGTATTTAATGCCTCTCAACATCTATACTAGTATTTTTCAGCAGTTTTTGCTCAAAAATACTTTTTAGAATGTCATTTGATGATTATATTCATATCCAAAAAAATTTAGTTAACTTTCTCTACTATCTTTATAACCAAACACAATTAAAATATTTTAAATATCTATATATATAATATTCTATAATTAATATAGATAATTCCAGATTAAAAAAAAATTATTCTCCTATTATCTCTTTTTGATTTTAAAATTTAAATGTTGTGAATCATCATATAGTACATAAAGTTAATAAAAATGTGTATTTTTTCCTGCAAATATTGTGATTTGAATTTTTAAAACAAACATATATTACTTAATTAATATAAAAAGTGCGTGTTCAATAGACATTTATAATAAATTTACTGTATATAATAAATTATAAAATTTTAAGAAATTTATAATTTATAACTGATATATCTAAACTTAATAAAAAGTTTAAAATTATAAATATTTAAACATATTAAATTTTCAAAATTACACAAACGAGTTATATTACGTGACGAGTTATATGACATTATAGAATTGAATTGATAATACTAAAAAATAAACTATCAATAATATGATATTTCAATACGGATTAAATCCTCATTTTAATATTTTAACAATACCAATATAAACTATGTCGAATCAAACTGATTTAATTAAGATTGTAGTAAACAAAAATTATTGTATGGTATACCACGGTTTATATATTGAATCACTAAAATTAACAAAATTAGTATTAAAATAGTATATTAACCAAAAAAAATTAAAAAAAACTTACCCCACAATTAATGTACCGCGGGTCATAATCTAGTTACATAATTACATTACAACACTACAAAATAAACAAGTGTTAACGTGGTCTTTTTTATACATATAGGTGTCTAACGTCGGTTATAAACGGACACTACAAACATTAATACATTATGTCGTTTATTTCAACCAACGTGTTAAGGAGGGCAACGTAAAAGTTATACGGGCTATCAGTTCTACCATGAAATATCTCAACTTAACTCTTTTTCCTTTTTGCACAAAAAAACGAAGAGTTTATTTTGTTGTCGGAGTCTGTGGAACGACTATATACTATATTTTTGGAAACTACAAAATGGAGCGATGATGACACATATTGTTACGATCATCATCTGAAAATAATAGATTGCCTCTATATATATGCCACATTATCTTCTTCATCTAGACAATTAAAGCTTTAAACTTACATATTAAGTTTAAAATTATAGTTGGCATTAATAAATTATATTATGAAAATAATGTTAAAAATATTATTCTATATTCCATAATCATAAAAGAAATTTTTCATAAAAATATATTTCATTGAAAATAATAGTATTGGGTTTCTTCAAATTGTGCATATATGTTTTATGAATATTTTTTTCTTGAAAAAGGTGTTTTGTGAATATTTAGGTAACTTGTTTCAGAACTCTAAAGATAATATGAATGCTTTGAAAATTAAATTTATATAAGATATAACTAAATTTAAAGTTTTAATATATATATATATATATATAGTTTTAAGAATAAAAGTTTTAATCATTCCTCTAGCGAAAACCCTATAAATACATATACCCACAACACTTGAAAGAATACTAAATACGCTACTAGCTACTTCTTTACTTGTTCCACTCGACAAACAAATGACTCCACGGACCTCTTTTGCACTCTTCCTTGCTCTCAACCTCCTCGTCTTCACTAGCACATCTGCCAGATTATTGCCAACGATCCCCACTATCCCGGCCATCCCGGCCATTCCGGCCATCGCGGCCATCCCGGCCATCCCAGCCATCGCGGCCATCCCGGCCATCCCAGTTATCCCGGTTATCCCAGTGATCTCAAACAAAGCAGCCATCCCAACCACGACAGACACCCCGGCCACCCCAGCCACGCCAAAAACACCGACCACGCCAACGACACCAACCACCCCAACCACGCCAACGACACCATTAACACCAACGACCCCGACTACCCCAACGACTCCGACCTCCCCTACCACTCCGACACCCCCGAAGAACGGTGGATAAGCTTATGGACATACCTACGATTAAGCTCCCAAGCCATGTGTCTCATCTAAGGCTTAGTTGACCTTGAGGCTTCATAATTCCTCTATCTCTTCTTTGTAATCGCGTCTTTTTAATTTGAATAATTAAAGTATATCAAGCAATGTTGTTGTTTTTTGTTGGTTTATATGTGTGCAACTTATGCATTTGGTGAGCATCTTGAATTTCAAAAGTGTATTCTCTGTGTTTTCAAATTATATATGTCTAATTAAATTTTCACACATAATTTAGACCGCATTAAAATAATTTATACCTTTTATTATCTTGCAAATACTTTTTGTTTACTTAATAAAGTTTATTTTGTAAGAACAAACTATGTTTTTATGTTTTTTAAAAAACTGAAACAACAATTTTTTTGTGAAACAAAAACAAAGCCTAAAACAACACTTAGAAAACTTCAGATGATGTATTTGTAACGAACTTTCAATATGTGGTGTCTAGAAAACTAATGTGAAATGGTAATACTTTCAGCAAAAACCATGTTTTGGCCATATTGTAATTTTCTACAAGAAAACATGACGAAATCCGACAAAAATAGCGGCGAATTTGATTTTATTGGAATGTCACGACGATTTCATTGGATTTACAACAAGTTTGGGTTCATTGTTATCACTTATCAGCCGGAACGATGGATAGAAACGTGGTCCATATACTCCATACTAAATAATGTGTACTAATTATTTGGTATGCTAAATTCCATACTAGATTATAAACATTTTTTAAGCAGACCAAAAAAAAGTGGATAGAGAGTTAAATTTTACTCTCTCTCTGTATTAAAATAGATAATGTTTTAGGAATTTTTCCTGTATCACAAAGATTAATTATATATATTTTTTCTATTAATGGATGCTATGAAATTATAGATTTCAAGATTCATTAATTGAGAATTTTAAATTTTGATGAATTACTATTGATTAATAGTTATGAGAAATATGTTATTATAAATAAAATTACATTTATGACTAAACATTAATTCTTTTCTTAATCTATGTAAAAATCTTCGAAAATCATTCTTTATAATACAGAGGGAGAGAGTAGTATGGAGTTACTGTTCACTCGATACTAACATATGTTTTATTAGTCTGGACTTGGTCCTGTGAATGGTTGTCTAGTCTGCTCCGGACCAGACTAAAGTTGTTCCAATCTGCAGTAAATTCACCATTCACAATTCCAGACCAGTATGCACTACTCCATACTGGTCTGCAATTGAAAAAGAAACTGCGTACTATGGAGATTGTACTATTGGTCCGATTTTTTCTGTTTACTCCTTAAAATCTCCATACCAAAAGTGAAAGTTGGATAAAAACATGATTTTTAACTAGTTGAATTGGATCCAAGTTCTTTGTTCTCATTGGTTAAATTTATGTTTCTTTGTACTTTTGAAAAATGTGTGTACATATGATCATTCATAAATATTAAAAATCCACAAAATATAAAATCACATTCAAAAAAAAAAAAAACTAGAGCAATGAGAGATAACTCTCTTCCATTGCAATAATAGCTTTTGACTAATAATCTTAGAAAGCAAATTTTATATTTGAACTCTTATGTTATGGGATAATCGAAATAATAAATTTTTATTTGTAATTCTAAATACATCTTGTATTAGTTATTATTAATTGATAAAAATATTATTAAAATAATTTTAATCCTTTGTACACATCACTCTATACTATAGTCTGATTTTACCATTCATAATATTATTGTGTTATACATACTATTGTATGGTGTTGTGCATACCAATGTTTACTCCATACTACAATCCTTTCTACTCCATACTAAAATATTAGTATGCACTATCTAGTATGGAGGGTATGGAGCAACAATTTAAAAGCATATATTAAACAAGTGTGTAAATGGTAAAAAAATAACGGACTGGTCCAATTTTAGTCCGGTCTGGTACGAACCAACCATTCAAAGCCATATTATATTATTAATCACTTACTCAAGATTAGAGATGATACTTAAATGTTATCTCATATGTTATCTAAGTAGATGATGATTTATTTAAATAAATAAAATATTTTATGATTGAGAGTATGTTATTTCAAACAACACAACAGTTTTCCTATAATAAGATTTATTATTATTTAATTCGAATATCAAGATTTGAAAAGTCGTCATCAAAATATAGATAGCCACACGTAACAAATTTATACTGCTCCAATGGTTATATATTCTAATGTACATACAATTTCATTTTCACGTAATACCCCCCGGAAACTAAGAAGAAAAATTTGTGTCATCTTTTTTTTGTTTGCATATGAAAATGAGATATATGAAATTAATATAGAGTATATGTAAAAATTGTGGTGTATGAAAGTTGTCGTATGGTTAGAAATGGTGTTCTATCTTTGAAGACCCACCACAGTGTGTTGTCTCAAAAAGAAGCGCATTGCTGTGTTCTAGAGTTGTCATCTGTGGGGCCAAACATATGAGCCCATTTTGATCAAATACGATTAACTTATTGGGCTAAATGGGCCCAATTATAGATTATCGTGTTCTCAATTTTTCTTTTTATTCTTTTTCTATATTTTTTTTGGGGCTTATCGACCAAAACTATTCCTTATTTCCTTAAATGTTATTATGCAAATGGAGAAGATAATATCTAAAGGAGGAGGATGAGATCACACATGGGAAGTGTTTGATAGAAAGAGTGACTGGTGAGAGAAGTATAGCCATAAGAAGCAACTTTAAGAATGCTGAGGTTCACAACAAAAGAAAGCTATCTTACACACTCATTTCCCTCTTTTATCTCTTCCACAAATTCCTCCAAATTTTAGATATTGATTTCACAATCATAGCATGGGGTGAATCGTTTATTTGATAAAACTAATCGTTTTTTTTTTGGGGGGCAAACAAAATTAATCGTTTATATGTACATATGTTATGTACTTATGTATACGATCATAATAGGTACACATCGTCTAGTGAAGTCATTATTTATGTTATACTACAGCTATCATCTTAATATCGAATAATTTAACGTACATTTACGAGTATTATTAATTATACGATAAAAATGTTAGTATTCTTAATCTAAAGGTGACAAGTTTGTATGAAATGAAGGCGTTGGTAGCTCTACAAGTCGACTTTGGGGAGCTTTTAAAGGGAATATGTCTAGATAAGCAAGTCGTGCAGGTTTAAATTTTTTTTTTTTTCTGTCAAACAAAAGTAATTAGACAATCTTTCATATTAACTTCGACCGATGTTAGGCTACTTGAATTGGATATCCGAAATAGTTACAATATTTGAGAAGATTGCATATCAGGGATTGGTTAGGTCTGATTGAGATTTTAGATGGAACTGTCTATTTTCCAAACGGGCTCAAGTGTTCTTAATTAATGTATCATTGTCAACTTCTAACGCTCCAAGACAAAACCCTTTTTCTAGTTATATCTTTGTAGTTGTACGACGGTACACCCAAACCATATCACGTGTCATCTCCCTTGGACTGTCACCGCACGTGTGGGCTCGAATCTCATGCTAACCACTTACTATTCGTGTCATGTCTATGTTTTGCCTTTGTAACCATTTATTATGGAATCTATACAACGTGACCTTGCCGACTTTTCATCTTTATATCTTTCTCGGTAGTTGCTAAATGTATATAGAAAGATATCATAATCTTGATTTACAACCTATATAAAATCCCGTCTTTTATAGAGTTAAATATGATCATCTGATGTTTATGTTCAAATCGGATAAGGAGGAGCCAACAATTTTCTAAACTAAAAATATCAACAATAAAAAAACAGATTACATTTTTATATATATAAACAATTCCGGACTAATCTTATCGAAGTAGCTAATGTTTCGTTTTCCATTTGTTTTTTGTTTCCATGATTTATAACATCCAGCCAAAAATTTAAGTGGATTCTAGATTGAGAAAAATGTCATTAAAATGTCATTAAAATCCTCAAGTATATATTTTCGTTGATTTAAATTCCGAATTCTGTTTTTGGAGGAAAAAAAACACAAATTATTTGTTGATTTCTAAATAAATCGCAAACTCTTGTTGACTTAGCCTTTTGAGGCACAACGTTAAGTAGTCAAACGGAAAAATTAAACGGGGTTAATTATTTGTTAACGAGATCCGTTAATAGCAAAATAACGCTGTTTATAATACCCTAAAACCCCCCAAATTGAGAAATCGACAATTTCTCCAATTCACAAACCCTAATCGATCTAACCCTAGTCGAACATGATATCTTCGATGACGAGAAGATTCCAGATCTCTTTTTGTTATACACCGGAAGAACGGTCGACCAAGATTCTCTTCAGTTCTCGATGTAAAGATCGTTACACCGGCTCCACAAACACACTTCAATGGCACTCCACGGTCGAACGAAGCTACCACCGATGTCTCTAATTAAGTAATATGTTTTTTTTTTTATCTTTAATGTTTGTGTTGTTTCATAAAAATTTGGTATTGTATTTTGAATTTTAGTAAAAGTTTTATAAGTTTGCAATTTAAATGTTATTTTATAAGTTTTTATAATTGTAATATGTTTAAGAATATTATATTATTAAATCTTATGATCTTAAACATGTTCTCCCGATAACTAACTTTTTAACAAAAGATCTTAACTACTGATCTTACATTATTTTTATAATATTTTTACTCTAAGAACACCTAAAATAGTTTCCCCTATAAAAATGCCCTTATAGCTAGATGAACAGAAGAAATTTAAGACAGGCCAATCGTTTATATTGAAGTAGAATTATGTGTTTGGTATAATTTTGGAGTAAAGATATCAACCAATCCAAAATAGTTTGGCCCGGAGTTTAAAAGGATTACCCATTACCATTCTAAATATCCAGGATTCATAATTTTTGGTCTAATCTAGAATGGGAAAAATGTCATTAAAATTCCTAAGTCTACATTTTCGTTGATTTAAATCCCGAATTCTGCTTTTGGAGGAAAAAAACACCAATTATTTGTTGACTTCCAAATAAATCGCAAACTCTTGTTGACCTAGCCTTTTGAGGCACAACATTAAGTGGTCAAACGGAAAAATTAAACAGGGTTAATTATCTGTTAACGAGATCCGTTAATAGCAAAACGACGCTGTTTATAACACCCTAAAACTCCCAAATTAAGAAATCGATTCTCAATTTTCCCAATTCACAAATCTTAATCGATCTCAATTTATCTTTTCTTCTTTAATTTCTCTTTTCTTCTTCGGTTTCTCTCTTCTTCTTCGAGTTGACAAGATGAGTTCTAGCTCAACAAACATTTTATTTAATTAATATATAGTTTAATGTCCAAATTTATTCCATATATTCTCAATCAGATCCTCTTTTAATTTGTGAAAAATTGTTTGCAAAAAATTGTATCCATTCACAACTTGCCACGTCAGCTTAGAACTGAGCCAATATCAGTTCTACATCAAGAACTAAAAAAAGTGTTCTAAGCCACTATTCATTATTTTTCTATTTTTTTTGGGTTAAGAACACTCCTCATGTTCTCCCTATAAAGATGGCCTAAGTAGCTGAATCCATTCAAATTATTTCATTGGAAATTGATGAAATAGTGAATTTAAATTATGATTATTTTTGGTTTTATGGCACTGGCACATATTAATCTAGAATTTGAATTTTTTTGTAAAGTGGTTCGTAGCTTTTGTGTTTTAAAAAATCTTGGAATTACGGAGGGTGTATTTAACTTGACATTTTAAGTGATTTGTGTGAAATTTACAAATTCTATGTTATTCAATCATGGATTTTAAAAAGTCTATTAAAATTCACTGTAATTGAACTGATGATTTAAAAATCTACTTTAAAATCCATTAAAATCTCTTGATATTGAACTGATGATTTAAAAATCTACTTTAAAATCCACTGTTATTCAAAACAGTTTTGTGGATTAGGATTTTAATAATTTTTAGGATTCTGGAGTATTCGGGAGGATTTTTTTAGTTAAAAATACAGAAATCCAAATCTCATGGTTTTAGGTAGGATTTGAAAGAATTTTACAGAAAATCATATGAACTTCCCTAAAATCTATCAAAATTCTAAATTTCCTAAATCCCATCAAATTCTCCAAAATCATTGTTTGAATACACCCCTGTTAACAACAAGTTTTCTTTGTTACTCAAACATTGATATAAATTTTAAATTAAGATTCAGTCTTTAATATGTTTTAAATAATCAAAAGTCGATAATAGCAAAAATATTTACCAAAATAGTGGACATTTATTTATTTTTTATTTTTTACTCAAAGTATTGGACATTTATTTCAAATGAATTAAACTGAAATAAAAACTGCAATATCAATTTACTACCAAGGTGATAGTTCACTTGGTTACAATTATTTTCCTGGGAGGGATGTTGAGTTTTTTAATTCCGGAAAGTGTTCGACTATTACCGTATATATTACCAACCGTTACTTCCAACCTAAAGTCCAAATCTTTTTCATAAAAGAAATAACATATATATATATATATATATATATATATCATTTTTCTAATTTATTATTTTCCGACAACATGACTAAAATTTATATGTACGACACAACTAAATAGAATAATAATTATTCCCTTTTTTCAGATTATGTATTGGTTGTTTCACACATATATAAAACAAAACATTTAAAATTTTCACTCTACCCCCCATTAAAATCCAATATATTTCCAATTTTTTTATTAATTAATACATTACAAAATAGAAATATATATATGCACTGAAAATATAAAACAACACTTATTTAGAAAACATCAATTAAGTTATAAATGACGATAAAATATTTTAATTTTGATTAAATATGTATGCTACTGATGAGAATGATTATAAAAGAAAGCATTAACTTGAGTTTCATAATAATTTGTTAAAGATTTAAAGATCATGGACTCATGGAAGAGTGACTTCGAAGCTCTTCATCAAAAGATAATGGCACTTGAACATAACTCATTAAGTTAAACTAGAAATGAAAATAACGGGATTACAAACACACTATAAAATCTATCTAATGATAAGTTTTAAAAAATCTTATAATTTATTTTTAATTTTAAAAGTTAAAATCAAGTAGAAATTATGTAATGTTTGTATTTTATAATAAAGATAATTTAGAGAATTTATAGAATTTTAATTTATAAGGAAAATATTGTTTTAGTTAATAAGGATAATTTAGTAGGATTTTCGTGTAATGTTTCTTAATTTTTTTAAAAAGCAAATTAGTTCTCCAAACAGATGATGGTAGTTCTAATTTAAATCGGACATATAAAACACGCGAAACAAGTTGTGTTTCCGTAAAAATAAAAAATCTCTCTCGACGAAAGGTGATGGTGACGGCGCGGCTAGGGTTTTGATTCCTGAATGCTTCGGGGGGAGGGGGGGGGGTTTTCTGGTTGGAATGGGATTGATTTGCGCCGACTGTGGGATACGATGGATCTCGGGGATTATTCTTATCTTGGGTTGAAGAGTTGGTCGATCTCTGATTCTGGGATACGTATCAGAGATGATTTGAGATCGCTGGTTTCTAAGTTTGGATTCTTGTTGGGGTTTGTGATATTCGGTATCTTTGGGTGTTTTTACTCTTTTGAGGATTTTTAGAAAGTTTGGGATCTGATGGTGGGTGAGGCGGATCAAGATCTGCTGGGGATGCGATTGTCTGTTTTTGGAAGGTTGGGGTATGATTTTCTATTCGGATGGATCGGATCGGTTTTGAATGATTTGGTCCCCGTGATTGGATATTTTCTCTGGGATCGGATGGTCTTTAAAACGTTTAAGGCAGTTTGGGGAAGAACATATTTATCTGTCAGCTTCTTTCTTTTTCGGTGTCTCATTTGTTTTACCTTCAAAGTTAGCTGATGTCGCTATGTCTCAAAGTAGTTTTTTGGAGAAAGGTTTGGCCGGTCCAACGGACGAGATTGCAAGACCACGGAGGAAGATCAAAATCTCCTATTTCGACAACTCCGATCTCATTGCTGGGTGCTCGAAGACCGTTGTTTGGCACTGCTTTAATCCTAAAATGCAGGATATGAAGTCGCTATTGATCATGATGCCAAGGATATGGCAAGTTGAGGGTAGGCTTGTGGGTGCTGATTTGGGCTCGGAGAAGTTTTAGTTCGATTTTGAGGAAGAGGCTGACATTGTCGAAGTTTTGAAGATCGAGCCTTTCCATTTCGATTCTTGGATGGTCTCCCTGGTTTGGTGGACGCCGGTGGTGGACCCAGCTTATCCGTCATCGCTTAAGTTTTGGATTCCCGTGTCTGATGTGCCTATCCAGTTCTGGGCAGAGCCTACGTTTAGAGATATTGGGTCTGCGTTGGGGATTTTCGAAGCAGTGGATATCGATTGGCTTAAGCCACTTTGCTTTGAGACAGATATTGAGTTTTTCAATGGTGAGATCACGATTGTTAAGTTACATTATGAGCGGTTGTATGGCTGGTGCACCTACTGTTATAGTTTGTGCCATGAGGAGTCTGTTTGTCTAATAATGAAACATGTACCGGTTCATGGTGGTAGAGTGGGTTCTGCGGCGGAACAAGGAGGGGAGTTGGTTATAGTAGAGGGGGTCACAAGGGTGCAAGCTACGGCGGTTCCAAGGCTCAAGCGGAGCCTTCTTCTTGATCCTCCTTGTGTAATAAGGGAGCCTTTGGCTCGGGGTCCTCTCAGGAAATGCCATTCCAACCTTTTCTGGTTGGAATGGGATTGATTTGCGCCGACTGTGGGATACGATGGATCTCGGGGATTATTCTTATCTTGGGTTGAAGAGTTGGTCGATCTCTGATTCTGGGATACGTATCAGAGATGATTTGAGATCGCTGGTTTCTAAGTTTGGATTCTTGTTGGGGTTTGTGATATTCGGTATCTTTGGGTGTTTTTACTCTTTTGAGGATTTTTAGAAAGTTTGGGATCTGATGGTGGGTGAGGCGGATCAAGATCTGCTGGGGATGCGATTGTCTGTTTTTGGAAGGTTGGGGTATGATTTTCTATTCGGATGGATCGGATCGGTTTTGAATGATTTGGTCCCCGTGATTGGATATTTTCTCTGGGATCGGATGGTCTTTAAAACGTTTAAGGCAGTTTGGGGAAGAACATATTTATCTGTCAGCTTCTTTCTTTTTCGGTGTCTCATTTGTTTTACCTTCAAAGTTAGCTGATGTCGCTATGTCTCAAAGTAGTTTTTTGGAGAAAGGTTTGGCCGGTCCAACGGACGAGATTGCAAGACCACGGAGGAAGATCAAAATCTCCTATTTCGACAACTCCGATCTCATTGCTGGGTGCTCGAAGACCGTTGTTTGGCACTGCTTTAATCCTAAAATGCAGGATATGAAGTCGCTATTGATCATGATGCCAAGGATATGGCAAGTTGAGGGTAGGCTTGTGGGTGCTGATTTGGGCTCGGAGAAGTTTTAGTTCGATTTTGAGGAAGAGGCTGACATTGTCGAAGTTTTGAAGATCGAGCCTTTCCATTTCGATTCTTGGATGGTCTCCCTGGTTTGGTGGACGCCGGTGGTGGACCCAGCTTATCCGTCATCGCTTAAGTTTTGGATTCCCGTGTCTGATGTGCCTATCCAGTTCTGGGCAGAGCCTACGTTTAGAGATATTGGGTCTGCGTTGGGGATTTTCGAAGCAGTGGATATCGATTGGCTTAAGCCACTTTGCTTTGAGACAGATATTGAGTTTTTCAATGGTGAGATCACGATTGTTAAGTTACATTATGAGCGGTTGTATGGCTGGTGCACCTACTGTTATAGTTTGTGCCATGAGGAGTCTGTTTGTCTAATAATGAAACATGTACCGGTTCATGGTGGTAGAGTGGGTTCTGCGGCGGAACAAGGAGGGGAGTTGGTTATAGTAGAGGGGGTCACAAGGGTGCAAGCTACGGCGGTTCCAAGGCTCAAGCGGAGCCTTCTTCTTGATCCTCCTTGTGTAATAAGGGAGCCTTTGGCTCGGGGTCCTCTCAGGAAATGCCATTCCAACCTTTTCTGGTTGGAATGGGATTGATTTGCGCCGACTGTGGGATACGATGGATCTCGGGGATTATTCTTATCTTGGGTTGAAGAGTTGGTCGATCTCTGATTCTGGGATACGTATCAGAGATGATTTGAGATCGCTGGTTTCTAAGTTTGGATTCTTGTTGGGGTTTGTGATATTCGGTATCTTTGGGTGTTTTTACTCTTTTGAGGATTTTTAGAAAGTTTGGGATCTGATGGTGGGTGAGGCGGATCAAGATCTGCTGGGGATGCGATTGTCTGTTTTTGGAAGGTTGGGGTATGATTTTCTATTCGGATGGATCGGATCGGTTTTGAATGATTTGGTCCCCGTGATTGGATATTTTCTCTGGGATCGGATGGTCTTTAAAACGTTTAAGGCAGTTTGGGGAAGAACATATTTATCTGTCAGCTTCTTTCTTTTTCGGTGTCTCATTTGTTTTACCTTCAAAGTTAGCTGATGTCGCTATGTCTCAAAGTAGTTTTTTGGAGAAAGGTTTGGCCGGTCCAACGGACGAGATTGCAAGACCACGGAGGAAGATCAAAATCTC